>NC_061513.1:252434094-252739890 GCF_022539505.1 Lolium rigidum | reverse complement strand
GCGTATCACCGAGCTTGATAGGAGAAGGACTGCAGCTTCCGCGTCTAGCATGTGAAGGGCTGAGCTAAGTCAACAATCAGGTGCTTCGGGAGGAGACAATCACAGAGCAGCTCGCGACAGAGCAAGATCTCGGTTGCAGCACATACCTGAAGCCGAGAGGGAGAACCTTGACCAGAACCTCGACATGTCATTTATGTCGATAGACACAAGGAGAAATATTATTCCCAAAACACCGGAGGCATGATATATGGTGACTCAAGCTTTCATATTGGCATCCAGGCCACCTCCTGGAGACCCGAGAGAAGCATTGTACAATATAGCGATGGCAGGAGTTGGAGCCATGGGAACAGCATTTGCAAGTACCAGCACGCCTCCCGAAGGTGCGGCAAGACAAAACAGCCCACGACCCACGGTGGTAGTAGAAGATCCTCCAAGATAGAGTGGTGCAAGATATGCAGCAACACAGGCGCGAGTTGATAGAGCGCGGCAAGAAAGAAGAGAACGTCGGCATTCACCTGAAGTTGATGAGGAGGATATGTGTGGACTCCCTTGTTTCACCTGACGAGTTTGCAAATCTCGGGTTCCATCTAGGTTTAAATTGCGTGACAACTATAAGAAGTTCGATGGCTTGCAAGATCCTGAGGATTGGTTAGTCGACTACTTGGAGACGGTGAAGTTGATAGGTGGAACTAAAGCGACGGCCATGCAGAGCATCCAGGTGCACTTGAGTGGAGCAGCAAGATCATGGATAAAAAAGCTGCCACCTGGTTCCATCGACAGCTGGGAAACATTCGAGGAGATATTTGTGAAGAATTTCCTATCCACATGCAAGAAACCCGCGCCATTGAAGCAACTAATTAAGGGCATGCAGACAAAAGTATGATGAATCTATGAGGGCATATATCAGGAGGTGGAACATCATCAAAAACTCGGCAGAAAACATATCTGACGAGAGAGCAATCGATGCGTTTGTTGCCGGAATCCGAAGAAAGGACCTAGTCGAGGATTTGGGAAGGACTAATCCAAAGACAATAGCAGCACTTATGGAAATAGCAAATCGCTGGGCGGATGGAGAAGATGTTGTTCATAACAAGCGACACAGGTCGCCTGAGGAGGACCGCAGCCGAAATAATCCAAATAGACGACGTTCATCTTGACAGTTTTCTTATTATGATGCTCCTGGCCAAATATCGGCTGGTTTCCAAAAAAATGGCGGCAATAACAATAGAGATGATTACCAACAAAGTAATGAGCAAGGAGGCGATCAGCGGGACGGTTCATGTCCAAATAGACAGAATAATGGGCCTAGGTTCCAGAGGATCTCCTAAACGGACCATGCCAAATGCACTTTTACGTTGATAATAACGGGAAGAGACAGTCAGGACATCTGCAGAAGGATTGTCGAACTTTCCTAGCACTACATAGATATGCGGGGCATACTAGTACGCCGACAGTACACATGAACCCTCAAGGGCCGAGGAGTGAGATCCACCTTCCACCTCCACTCGCAATTACAGATGAAAATCAACACCAGTTACAAATAGCAGCACCTCCAAGCAATGGTCCGTATATCGACACCAATGGTGCGGTCTCGATGATTCAGAAGGGCAGGCCCTCTAATAGAGCTCAGAAAGTAATTTCGCGACAAGTCTTTATGGCAGAGAAGATGCCTCCACCAACAATCGAGTATTTGAATTGGTCTGGGCAAGATATCGGCTTTACGATAGCGGATCATCCGCAGCAAGTCCCGCGCCAAGGACAATCTGCTTTGATCCTGCCAGTGGTAATCGCAGGATTTGACGTCTCGAGAGTGTTCATAGACGGAGGCAGCAGTTTAAACCTTATGTATGCAGATACGCTGAGGAAGATGAACATTTCATTGGCAAACTTACTACCAAATGACACGCGCTTCCATGGTATCACACCAGAAAAGCCAAGTTATCCATTGGGGAAGATCAATCTTGACTTTCAGTTTGGAACCCGAGGAAACTACAGAAGAGAGAAATTGGAGTTTGAGGTCGTGGATTTCCCATCGCAGTATCATGCTCTGTTAGGGCGACCCACCTATGCCAGGTTCATGGCAGTACCACATTACACATATCTCTTATGGAGGCTCCCTGAACCCAAGAGCCCAATCACAGTAAAAGGAAGTTTTGCGCTAGCCGATAAATGCGACAAGGATTTTCATTGGCTATCAGAAACCTTCGGGATGCAAGCAGAGTACATGGCGTCAAGGCTAACAACTGATTATGATTTGTTGCCTGGCGACACGAGACCGCTGAAGGAGCCGACTTTTGATGCTACCAAAAATTCAAAGGAAGTACAGATCCATCTGACAGATCCCAAGAAGACAACGTCCATCGCAACAGACATGGATCTCGCATAGGAAAGTGCGCTCGTCGAGTTCCTCCGTGAGCACTGGAAAATCTTCGCATGGTGTGCAGCTGACATGCCAGGAGTACCCAGGAAACTCGCCGAGCACCACCTTAAGTTGGATCCAGTGGCCAGACCAATTAAACAACCTTTGCGGCGATTTTCAGAGCCAAACCGCAAAGCTATGCTGTCAGAAATTAATCGACTCAAAGTAGCAGGATTCATCAAAGAGTTACATACAGAAGCCACATGGGTAGCAAACCCAGTGTTGGTACCGAATAAAAACACGGAGGTCCTTCGCATGTGCGTCGACTTCACGTGTCTTAATAAACATTGTCCAAAGGATCACTTTCCCCTCCCAAGGATCGATCAAATCATCGACTCCACGGCAGGTTGCAAACGTCTTTCCTTCCTGGACGCATATTCTGGTTACAACCACATCTGATTAAAAGAAGAGGAAGAGGTCAAAACAGCTTTCATAACACCTTATGGCGTGTTCTGCTACACAACGATGCCCTTCGGGTTGAAAAACACGGGAGCAACATATCAGCGGATGATGCAGAAGTGCCTGGCCACACATATTGGCAAGAACGTCCAAGTATACATCGATGATGTCGTCATAACAACAAAGCAGGGAGCAACCTTAATAGAGGATCTGAAGGAAACTTTCGAGAACCTCGACAAATTCTGTCTCAAGCTGAACCCGACGAAGTGTTCCTTTGGCGTCCCTGCAGGAGAACTTCTCGGGTTTCTGGTGTCAGCAAGAGGAATCGAAGCTAATCCGGAGAAAATCCAAGAAATCGTAACAATGCGGAAGCCAACCAAGCTAAAATAAATACAACAGCTAACGGGGCGAGTCGCGGCTTCAAACAGATCCATCGCTAGACTAGGAGAAAAGGTGTTGCCATTTTACGCCTTGATCAAGCAAGGAGAAAAATTCGAGTGGAACGACGAAGCGGATAGAGCTTTTGAGGACCTCAAACGCACAATCTCGACACCACCAATACTGGTAGCGCCCAAGGAAAAGGAACCTCTCCTGTTATACATCGCAGCCACGCCTCAAGTGGTTAGTACAGTACTTGTGGTCGAAAGAGAGGAAGAAGGAAATTTACATGGAGTCCAGCGGCCGATATACTTCATCAGTGAAGTTTTATCGCCTTCAAAACAGCGGTACCCGCGATACCAGAAGTTAGCATATGGAGTGTTGACAACCGCAAGAAAATTACGACACTATTTTTCGGCACATCCGATAATAGTGGTCAATGAGGCGCCTTTATCCAATATATTAAACAACCCAGAGGCTACGGGTCGTGTCTCCCTTTGGGGAATAGATCTTTCCCCTCGGGACATCACATATGAGAAAAGAAAAGCAATAAAGTCGCAGATCTTACCAGACTTCGTCGCAGAGTGGATGGAGCTGCAAAATACGGGACCCCCAGATTTGTCGAGAACGTGGACAATTAACTTTGCCGGGTCCAAGAGGCTAGAAGGAGCTGGAGCGGGCGTGATATTAGTGTCACCTCAAGGCGACAAGTTAAAATATGTGCTGCGGATGACGTTTCCAAACGCATCCTATAACGAGGCGGAGTATGAAGCACTCATACACGGGATGAAGATGGCGAAAGCCTGCGGAGCAACTCGATTAAAAATCTTCGGTGATTCATAGCAGGTGGCTCAACAGGTAATGAATCAGTGTGACGCAGTCAACGATAGTATGATAGCATACAAGGAAGTATACAATGAACTCGAGAAACTTTTCGACGGGTGTGAAGTAAATCATATCAGCAGACTCAGTAACGACGAGGCCGACGTTCTAGCAAACATCGGGTCGCAGTGTTTAGCAATACCACCCGGCGTATTCTGGGAAGAGATAACTGAAAGATCAACCAAGGCGAAGAAACAGCACAAGAAGAAGGAGAAGCAGGTTGAAAAATCCTCGGGGGCTCCAGCGGCATCAGAGGCGAACACATCAGGAGATGAGGAAGAGTCCCATGAGGTAATGATGGTGGCGCAAATTCCAGGGATGCAGGCTTATGTAGCATACATCTCAAGGAAGGAACTACCCGAAGACCCAATAGAAGCAAGGCGAGTTATCAGACGATCCAAAGACTTTACTGTGATCAAAGGAGAACTCTACAAATGAAGTATTTTGGGAGTACTACGAAGATGCGTTACACCCGAAGAAGGAAGACTTATTTTGAAAGATGTACACGAGGGAGTGTGCGGACATCATGCAAGCAGTCGAGCAATAGCAGCCAAGGTTTTCAGGGCAGGATTTTACTGGTTGACAGCAATAGAAGATGCAAAAGACGTAGTACACATTTGTGACGCGTGCCAAAGATTTGCGGCAAAACATCATTCTCTGGCAGCAGAGCTGATGCCAATACCCTTGTCATGGCCTTTCGCTCAATAGGGCCTTGATATGGTGGGAAAACTATATAAAGCGTGGCCAGGAGGTTACGAGTATATGCTGGTGGCTGTCGACAAGTTTACCAAGTGGATTGAGGCAAAACCAATAAATTCGCCAGACGCAGCATCAGTGGTTAGTTTCGTCAAAGGTATCGTCTTTCGGTTTGGTGTTCCTCATAGTATTGTCACGGACAACGGCAGTAATTTCACTTCTAAGGAGTTCAAAGCATATTGCGCAGAGGTAGGCATTAAACTACACTTTGCGTCAGTAGCACGTCCGCAAACCAATGGTCAAGTCGAGAAAGCAAACGGTATCATATGCAATGGTATCAAGAAACGATTGATAACACCTCTGGAGAAAGCTCGACACACTTGGCCAGAAGAGTTGCCAAGCGTTTTATGGATCATACGAACAACACCCAATACAGCAACATAGGAAACCTCGTTCTTCCTGGTCCACGGAGCCGAGGCAGTGCTCCCGATAGAAATAGAACACAATTCCCCAAGGGTGGCAGACTATGATGAAGAAACTTCGAGGAAAGCACTAGAAGATGATGTCGATGCACTTGATGAAGCTAGAGATGAGGTGTTGTCGAGAGTCACTAAGTACCAGCAAGACTTGAAAAACTACCATAGTCGACGTCTACGACAAAGGTGTTTTCAAGTGAGAGATTTAGTTCTTCGGCTTTCCCAGGATAGCCATGAAAAGTTCGAGTCACCATTGGTCGGACCCTACATCGTCACAGAAGTAATCGCGGGAGGAGCTTACAGGATAAAGGACAAAAATACAGGAGTTCCAGAAAAAAATCCGTGGAACGTGGCGCATCTTTGGTGTTTCTGCGCGTAGAAGTCAAACTTAGAAACATACATGTAAACATACATTGTAATGAAAAGCTCGCGAGTTTTCAGACGAACTCTTTTCCTTTTAGGGCACCGAGTGGGACTGAAAGGTTTTTAATGAGGTGGGCTCGCGATGCTGCAATATAGTAAAGATATTGCTGATATACATCTTTTTTCGACAAAGTGTGCGATCTATAGTTTACAAAACAGACAAAATAAACTTGATTTACACAAATATATTAAACACAAATTATTTGCCTTGGTTACAACACCTCGCGAGTAATAAGTGTACATATGCCTATCCAAATACTCGGGGGCTAGAGCAGGAGGAAAAACAAACAGTCTTCGCAATATACAAGTAAGCTTCTATGGGCAGGAGATATTCTCCTCATACAAGATCATCTATGTGTACCCTTTTTCCTTCAGGAGCATCGGCATAATGACCATCGGAGAAAAACTCTGTATCCATACGGAGAAGATATGCGATCATTTCCTCGGCTATAGGTGTCACCTCATCGTTGATCTTCTCGACGTTTCTCCTTCGCTTCTTCAGTTTGGCATGACAACATTCGACAGTATTGGACATGTCAAACTTTGGATGGCATATTTGCAACATAATCATGGCAAACCGGGCACCAGCAAGCAACTGTTGTTTCACAAAACCATGGATCTGATTCGTATCCTTGAACTTAGTCATTGATTCTGGAAGAGTTTTTGGTTGAGGGTTCTGAGGAAACATGGCATTATAAACTCTGGCTAGAGCCTTGGTACAGAACGCAAGATATTCTCGAACTTGACCCGCGCGATCTTGAAATCTGACAATTTGTCGGGTCCGATCCGGAGAAGACCAAAAACTAGAGTTATTATCCAAGGCACGATTAACAAGGACAGCGGATCTGGCTTCAACTCGTTGATCTTCGGCAGCGGTGTCCAAGAAAGAGCATGTTCGGAGGACAGGGCACAGTAATATGAAAAGATAATGATGAGCAAGCGGAGAGCGAGAAATGTAAAACATACCGGCCATTTCCAAACTCGCGGCAGCCATCAATTCAAGGATATAATTTTCTCGAGATACAGCTTGCATAAGTTCGGAAGTTGCAGTTTCTTTCAATGTCAAAGCTTCTTGGGCTTGTTGGAGAGCTATTTTTTCTCGTTACGACGATTTGCGGTATTGTTCCATAACAATAAGGGATTGCTTTTCAAAGTTTGGAGCTGTTGCCAAAGTTCAGTCAATTCTGATTGGTCCAAATTGGCACATGGAGAATAGTCAAGGGAAACGTCGGCAGGAATCCGGTTCGAGTAAGAGGTAGCAGCTGAAGCATGCGGATTTCTAGCAGTCTTAGAGTAGTTATCAAATATCAACTGGAAGAAAGAAAAGGTCGACATAAATAAACAAGCAGTGGATCATTCCTTCTCATTGATACGTTGGGATATTTACAAAAGTGATGCCCCATTACAAAAGGTCAACTCCTAATGAGTCGACGAAAATAGTAATATATCATAGAGATATCGACATCTGCCGAAATAAATATAGCAAACGAAGGTGTAAGTTGGTCTACTTGACCTTCGGCTTGGCAGAACTGGAGGGAGTAGCTGGCTTGTATCCGAGGAAGGAGAGGATCTTCTTCGAGTGCGGCTAGGCAGCCTTGATCAAAGATTTCCACCTCTCCTTGTTGATCTTCTTCGTGTCACCAGCTCTCGCCCAGTCAACGCCTTGCTGTCTCTCGGCAACCAAAGCTATGGTGCCTTCAACGCCAATCTTCAGGTTTTCCTGCCAGAAAGCCAACCCAAGATCTTCTTCAGGAACAAAGCATTTAGCAAGCTCAGAGATGGTGTCTGGCGCGTTTTTCTTCGGGAAGAAGTAGGGGAACAGGCGCGTAAATGCGGTCCGCACGTCAGCAATACTGCGACGCGCCAGATCCCCATGAATTTCAAGGAGAGAAAGGGTGTCTAGAAGACGATCCCCTTCAGGCCTTTCAAGTTCAAAATCTTGGACCATTTTTCCTGCTGAAACAAATTTTGGGTTATCAACAAGTATAAGGAGAGCTAATCTTGAAAGGGACTCGAGCAAAGGGATTTGTGAACTTACTGACAAAGCGTCAATTCTGCAACTCCAGGTGGCCAATGACATCTTCTTCACGAGCATTTTGTTGAGTTATGTTCTCGCTCAAGGAAGTTTCAGCCTGGTGGAGTCTTTTCAGAAGATCTCGAACAGAGGCAGCATCTTGTTCGGCCTTCTCGTGAGCCTTTTCACTTTGCTCAAGTTTGAAGGCAAGATCATCGACACGCTTGTTAGCTTTTGCGAGAGCCTCTAGAAGAAGGAAACACGACAAGGGTCAAGATAAAGATAGCAATATAGTCTACTCGATAAAAAAAGAGTCAGTAGACAGATGTACCTTTCAAACTATCTATAGTATCGCGGTACACAATGAATTGAGTACCAAGCCGGATGAATTCCTTCATCAGAGGCTAACAAAAAGAAAGTTGCAAGAAAGGTTAAGAGGGGAAAAACTCGACAAAAGACAAAATAGTTGCAAGGATACTTACATCATCCAAAGAAGGAGTAGTCGAACTCCCGGCTAGGAGGCCCTGCTCTTTGCCAAGTTCAACCCTCGCTCTCTTTGGCGAGGGGTCTCGGGGGCTGGCGGCAGGTGGCGGCGTTTCCAGATGTTGTGGAGGAGGTGAGGTTTCCTCCGCTGCGTGATGAGTTTCCGAAAGAACCAAAGTGTGTGATGTGCTCATAGGAGCAGTCAAATGGGCCGCGGGTTCTTCTTCTTCGCCACTGTCCACAAAAGATAGTATGAGAAAGTGTACAAACAATATGCAACAAAGGATAAGAAGGTGGAGTATCTTACGAGCTAACAAGAGCATCCTCGTAAGGATTAAAGGCCTCCTTGAAAGCCCAGAAGTATAGGGGATCGCAACAGTCTTCGAGGGAAGTAATGTTGGATATATGCCCAAGAGGCAATAATAAAATGGTTATTATAATATATCTTTGAGTTTATGATAATGTTTACATACCATGCTATAATTGTATTAACCGAAACATTGATACATGTGTGTTATGTGAACAACAAAGAGTCCCTAGTAAGCCTCTTGTATAACTAGCTTGTTGATTAATAGATGATCGTGGTTTCGTGATCATGAACATTGGATGTTATTAATAACAAGGTTATGTCATTAGATGAATGATGTAATGGACACACCCAATTAAGCCTCTAAAAAAATCAATCTTTACCCAGCTTTGCTCTTACTTTAGCTTAATTTGTCTATTCGTGAACCATGTAAAATTGGCGACTCGGAATTCTTATGTACAAGCATGCCATCACCTACATTATTTGTATACCAAATCTCGGTTGGAACATCGCTTATAATATTTAAGAAATATTTTGTTACACGAGCTGCTAAGTACAACCCTATTAATTTGTTTAAAATGTGTTAATTTAAAAATACACACACCAAGACTTGATATTAATGATGTGGTCACATGGCAATAACTTTTTTAAATGGAAATATATGTATTTTTAACATATATTGTTACCAAAATTTATAATTAAGTGTATGATTATTTTCTATTTTTTTTTAGTTCAAAGCATGTGTTGAAGGAGTTGTAGAGAGGTGAATACCTCTGTACCGAAGAATCATGTGCTCGAAATACAAGTGACCCATGCGGCAAAACAAAAGATAAAGCTCGGTTTACTGAATTCTAATTTTTTTTTCGACTAAGAAATATCAAAATCATTTCATGAAACAATAAATTTTGGATCTTAATTGATTTTCCTAAATAGAGAAATATTACAATAAATAATAAAAGACTAATTGTGTGCTTCTATTACTTAAATTTAGATTTAGAAATTACATATGATGGTCCATGATTAGTTTAACTATTTTTTAGCAATACACCCTTGGTAATTAAAGTAATAATAATAACTACATGCCAATGGCCCTTCAGATATATTTATCACCAAGAGAAAAATATCAAGATTAATAATATTTCTTTCATAATTAATAATACATGAATCTATTATACAAATGTAAATCTCAATGATCTTGAACAGAACTTATTATTACTATTTATCCAAAAAAAAACAATCAAGTCGTTGTCCGCGCATGTGCGCGGGCCACTATGCTAGTTAGATGAATGATGTAATGGACACACCCAATTAAGCGTAGCATAAGATCACGTCTTTAAGTTATTTGCTATAAGCTTTCGATACATAGTTACCTAGTCCTTTCGACCATGAGATCATGTAAATCACTTATACCGGAAAGGTACTTTGATTACATCAAATGCCACTGCGTAAATGGGTGGTTATAAAGGTGGGATTAAGTATCCGGAAAGTATGAGTTGAGGCATATGGATCAACCAGTGGAATTTGTCCATCTCGATGACGGATAGATATACTCTGGGCCCTCTCGGTGGAATGTCGTCTAATAGCTTGCAAGCATATGAATGGTTCATAAGAGACCACATACCACGGTACGAGTAAAGAGTACTTGTCATGAGACGAGGTTGAACGAGGTATAGAGATACCGATGATCAAACCTCGGACAAGTAAAATATCGCGTGACAAAGGGAATCGGTATCGTATGTAAATGGTTCAGTCGATCACTAAAGTCATCGTTGAATATGTGGGAGCCATTATGGATCTCCAGATCCCGCTGTTGGTTATTGGTCGGAGAGAAGTCTCAACCATGTCTACATAGTTCGTGAACCGTAGGGTGACACACTTAAGGTTTGATGTCGTTTAAGTAGATATGGAAATATGGAATGGAGCTCGAAGTTTTGTTCGGAGTCTCGGATGGGATCCAGGACATCACGAGGAGGTCCGGAATGGTCCGGAGAATAAGATTCATATATAGGAAGTCATTTTCTAGGTTTAAAAATGATCTGGTATTTTTTTCTAGAAGGTTCTAGAAGAGTCCGGAAGAAATCGGCATGGAAGGTGGAGTCCCAGAGGGACTCCACCCACCTTGGCCGGCCAGCCTAAAGGGAGGAGGAGTCCCAAGTGGACTCCTCCCCATGGTGGCCGGCCACCCCATCAAAGGAAAGGGGGAGTCCCACTCCCCTAGGTTTGGTCATATGGAAGGTTTATGTTGGGGTCTTATTCGGAGACTTTTGACCTAATCTTTGGGGTCTTCCACCTATATAAAGAGGGGAGAGGAGGGGCTGGCTGGCCACACCAAGCCACCACCTTGGCCGCACCCCTTGGAGGCCGGCCACCCCCTCTCCCCAAACCCTAGCCGCCCCACTCCTCCACCTCTCCCGCAACGCTTAGCGAAGCTCCGCCGGAGATCTCCATCGCAACCGCCACCACGCCGGCATGCTGCCGGATTCAAGGAGGAGCTACTACTTCCGCTGCCCGCTGGAACGGGGAGAAGGGCGTCGTCTTCATCAACACCGAATGTGTGACCGAGTACGGAGGTGCTGCCCGATTGTGGCACCGTCAAGATCTTCAACGCGCTTTTGAAAGCGGCAAGTGATCGTCTACCGCAGCAACAAGAGCCTCATCTTGTAGGCTTTGGAAATCTTCAAGGGTGAGTCTCGTTCATCCCCTCGTTGCTCCCGTCTTCTAGATTGCATCTTGGCTTGGATTGCGTTCTCGCGGTAGGAAATTTTTTGTTTTCTATGCAACGAATCCCTACAGTGGTATCAGAGCCGTGTCTATGCATAGATGGTTGCACGAGTAGAACACAATTGTTTTGTGGGCGTTGATGCTTATGTTGTCTTTAGTTTGAGTACTTTGCATCTTTGTGGCATGGTGGGATGAAGCGGCTCGGGCTAACTTTACATGACCGCGTTCATGAGACTTGCTCCACGTTTGACATGCAACTTGTATTGCATAAGTGGCTTTGCGGGTGTCTGTCTCTCCCACCATAGTGAAGATACAATTTACGCTTTCTATTGACAACACTAGTATCACCGTTGTGGTTCATGCTCGTATGTAGATTGGATCTTACTCGAAAACCCTAAACCACGTAAAATATGCAAACCAAATTAGAGACGTCTAACTTGTTTTTGTAGGGTTTGGTGATGTGATATGGCCATAATGTGATGATGATTATGTATGAGATGATCATTATTGTATTGTGGCAACCGGTAGGAGCCTTATGGTTGTCTTTAAATTTCATGTTGAGTAGTATTTCAAAGTAGTTGTAATAGTTGCTACATGAGGTGAACAACCATGAAGACGGCGCCATGGACCTTGACGCTACGCCGACGATGATGGAGATCATGCCCGTTGATGATGGAGATCATGTCCGTGCTTTGGATATGAAGATCGAAGGCGCAAAGATTAAAGAGCCATATCATATCACATATGAATTGCATGTGATGTTAATCCTTTATGCATCTTATTTTGCTTAGAACGCGACGGTAGCATTATAAGATGATCCCTCACATTAATATCAAGATAATAAAGTGTTCTCCCCTCGTATGCACCGTTGCACTGTTCGTCATTTTGAAGCATCTCGTGATGATCGGATGTAATAAACTCAACATACAACAGGTGTAAGCCATGTTGCACACGCGGAATACTTGGGTTTGCTTGACGAGCCTAGCATGTACAGACATGGCCACGGGACACAGGAAACCGAAAGGTTGAATACGAGTCATATGGATGATATGATCAACATGTTGATGTTCACCATTGAAGCTACATCATCTCACGTGATGATCGGTTTTGGTGTAGTGAATTTGGATCGTGTACCACTTAACAACTATGAGGGATGTTGTATTAAGTGGGAGTTCATTAGTAATTAGATTAAAACATGAACTAATTATCATGAACATAGTCTGATTAGTATTTTGAATTAATTTGTAGAATTGGCATCCGTTTCCTACCATGCGCTAGTCTTGTAATTGAGATAGAAATACTTTTAAGTCTGACAAGAAACTTTACGGACTGGTACCGTATTGTTAAAGAATCAAGAAATGGTTAAGTCCTATTGCAAACTTTTAGTAAACCTCACATTGTTGATTCAAAGAGCTATGGTTTCAATTAGTACTTAAAGTTATCTTGTCTCCATGAAACTTGAAGTTCAAATCTGTTTGAAAAATTAAGGAGCTGAAAATTTAGTTTTCAGAAATAATCAAGGTATGAGATATATGTGATATCTAAGACCTTATTGCAAGATGATAGAATATAATTTGGTGAGACTACATGGGAATGTACGAAGGTTGAAGACGCAAGGCGTCCCAATCCTCCAACTATTGGGGCACTAACAATATTCGCATATCCATGAAGTGATTGTCCTTAGTATGCACCGTTGCTAAGACTCGTTGTTTCGAAGCATCACGTGATGATCGGGTGTTATATATTCTACGTGTGCTTACAACGGGTGCAAGCCAGATTTGCACATGCGAATACTGAGGTTAAACTTTACGAGCCGAGCATGTACAGACATGGTCTCGGAAAGTCGTCATGATATGACGGATAAAATTATGAGTGAAATTGTTCATCATATTACAAAGTTACTAAATAGTGAAATCCGGAACACTTGTCATATGATGATCAACTTCAAAGTAAGAACCTCAAGGTTATTGGTATTTGACCAACAAACCTAGAAGTTATTGATGTTGAAGTGTTTTTCTGAATAATGAGGAAAGCTAAAAGAGAAACTACAAAAGATTATTGGCAGAAAGAAAGAAAAGACTAGAAAGTCTAGCTCAGGTATATATAAATGATATACATGTTATGGATGTATTCCTCGTTTGGTCACACAATGAAATTCTTGGGTATTTGTACCATATTGGTTGGTATGAAGTGTCATACAAAACAACGCAATACAAGAATACAATGGCCTAAGTGATTGACAAAGAATATGATAGGAATGCACGCCCGGAACAAAATAAAGTGTTATTATGTTCATCGTTGGCATTCTATCTAGCCCTTAGAATTTATAATAAAGAACTTAATAATTGTTATCTTGCTCTGGTCAAATGAAAACAATGAGTTGTTCAAATTATGACATTACTCCATGTACGATGGATAAGTTATTATAAATCTTAATGGTGAAACACACACACATAATACTGACGCTAAAATGCCATAAGGCAAATGATTTGAATTCCACTTATTTGTGGAACCGCCATTTAGGTCATGTTAATTAGAAAGGAACGCATGAAGGAACTCCATGCAAATGGATTTTTGGAGTCATTTTATTTTTGAATCATTTGGCGCTTGCAAATCTTTTCTAAAGAGAATGACTAAAATACCATTCATAGGACAAGAGTTGAACGGGCAACTAACTTAGTGAAAACATACATGATGATATATCTGGTTCACTGGGCATAGTTGTGTGCGGGAGATTCTTCTACTTCATGAAAACTTCCAACAATGAATTGAGTATATATATGTGGATATATTCGATAAGAAAGAAGTTTGAAACATTTGAATGGATTCAAATAAATTTCAGCATGAAGTAGAAATCATCGTAATAGAAAAGTCAAATATCTATGATTGGATCATTGGGAAAATATTTGAATTACGAGTTTTAGCAAACATCTAAGAGAGTTATGAAATTGTTCTACAACTCACATTTCTTGAAGTATCATAGTGATGATATAGTATCCGAGAGATGTATCCAAACCTTGTTGGGTTAATGATGAGATAAAAATTAAATGATGCCATTATATTTTTGTAGATTATGCTTTAGTGACTACCGCTTTTACACTAAATAGAGCATCATCATGATCCGTTAAAATGACACCATACGAGTTATGGCATGGGTATAAATCCTAATAGTCCTTTCTTTAAATTTTGGTCTAAGAGTTTATAACCAAAATCGGATAAATGTCTTTGTTGGTTATCCCAAAGTATTGATCAGGAAATTCTTTCCACTATGGATACAAAGACAAAAGTGTTTGTCGATGTTTCTTATTTATTTCCAAGAAATTATTTCTAGTGAAGTATTTGAGTGGGAGGACAATAGAATTTGATAAGGTTTATGAACCTGAGCATAATGATCAGAGTAGCGCAGCATCAGAATTGGTTCCGGAAGCGGCCACGACGATCATGGCTCCCATGACTACAAAGTGTTTTAGCCATGGAGATCGAAGTACATATTGAACCTTGTAGGTATGGTTTACTTTGTGATCAAATAAATGATTTGTGGACAAAGGATTGATTTTGAACAATGATAAACCAACTACAAACAAAGAAGTTATGATGGGCCACGACTCCGTTAAAATGGCTATACGCCATGAAATCCAAGATAGATGAATACTTTTTGAAAGTAAATGGATCTATAAAATTGATGGAATTGGATGAAATATCCTTGAAGAAGCTCGACTTGTCGAAAAATTGTTTACGACAAAGTTCAAAGAATTGACTACGATAAGATTAGATCTTCTGTAGCAATGCTTATAGTCTATGTGGATTATTTTAGTAATCACTACATATTTCTTTTATGAGATATGCTAGTAGGATGGCAAAATACATTTCTTATCAGAAGAGTGTATTAAAGGTGTATACAAGATACAGCCAAAAGTTTTGCTAGTCCGTGGAATACTAGATAGGTATACAAACTTCAATTGGATGAAGTAAGTATCGCGGAGTTGGAATCTTCACCAGATGAAATAGTCAAAGAGTTTTTGATTTCATCAGAGACAATGAAGAGGCTTGCATTTGCAAGAAATTAAGTGGGAGCGCTGAGACATATTTATAATACTTTATGTAGATGACATATAGTTGGTTATAAATGATGTAATTATATACTTGATTAAAAAGGTTTCATTGAGAAATTAACTTCAATGAAAGGATATGGACTGAAACAAATTTAGTGTCAAAATCTATGAAGATAGACTGAAACACATAATAAAGTTTAAGTCAAAGTACATAGAATGGATATTGAAGTGGTTCAATATAGAAATATTAAGAAAATGTTCTTATCATGTGAAGGTTTAACAAGACTTGAGTGTATCTGACACTTAATGAGTAAAAACACATGAGTGATTATAGATCACGAATAATATGTACAAAATCAGATGTCCTATGCTCTGAAAAGTTAGGAGCATATATCAGAATGATTCATATGATGATCATTGGATAAACAGTAAGAATATCCCTGTGTGCTTTAGAAGAATCAAGGATACATATATATAGTTTTATATGGGGTAATGAAAAAAAATCGCTGTAAGATGTTACACTGATATTTTTTTGATCACATATAAAAATGAATTTCAAATCTCAATTAGGCTAAATGTTGTTTAAAAGGTAGCACAATGCTGGATTTAGAAGAGTTCAAAATATTGTGACGGATTGTACAAAAGAAGGCAGAGTATGTCATTGTTTTGACAATGACAGAGGATGTTAAGTCAAGTGGTTCTTTGAGAACTTGGTGTAGTTCCGACAATGTCAGAACTTTGAAGCTATATTGTGTGTGACAATATTAGTGACATATTTCAGACCGCGGAATTAAGGTTCCACCAAAAGACCAAACATATTTAATGCCGACTCATTTGGAACTGAGTGATGCGTTGAGACGCAAATGAATTACAAAATACATACGTTTCTGAGCGTGTTAGTTCCGTTGACTAAAACCTCTCCCGTGAGCAAAACATGATAAAGCACCGGAAGGCCAAGGTGTTATATCTTTACAAATGTAAACTAGATTATTGACTCTAGTGCAAGTGGGAGACTGTTGGAGATATGCCCAAGAGGCAATAATAAAATGGTTATTATAATATATCTTTGAGTTTATGATAATGTTTACATACCATGCTATAATTGTATTAACCGAAACATTGATACATGTGTGTTATCTTTTATATCTAAATAGGAGCATCCCACTACAAGAATTCTCTTAACATGCAAGCTGTCCAAGTCATCAGGTGGGCCTGCATGCCAGCTCAGCCGTTTCAGTTCTATTCCTGCGTTTGTTTTTTCCTTTTGACCACTTCGTCTCTCCTTTCTGTTCGTTCATTCCGATCAAACTAATTGGTGCTGTCGTGCAGCCCATTTGAGGCCTGGCCTCGTCAAGCCTCTAACTCCAGCCTCTTTGATGCTCAATGATTGGAGAACGGGCCCATCATTTTTTTTCTTCTCCATTACTAGCAAACGCCAGCCTAACTGACACCCATTGACGATTCCTCTTCGCCATAATTTTCGTGAGAAACAGCTACAAATGAAATCAACGGAGGGCAGATGAGAAGTCGGCGCAGATTCCCCCTTTAAATTCCGTGCTCCGCCTGAACACATTCTATTCCCCTTCCAGCCCTTTGGCGACGGGCAGCAGACTCATCCATTCTCCATCCCCCATTAGTATGCGTCACCGCGCTGCAGCCATGACTCAAGTGAAGGTCGCGATCCGAAGGCAAAGTTTGGATGCCCCTGAACACCAAGCAACAAGCTGCAGTGGAGGCAATCCTCACGCATGCAGAAATAGAAGTATCTGCGGAAGTTAGACTACTCTTGTGAATATTTTCCTGTTCTTACCTGATTCCATTATTCCATATATGCAGCATCTCTTTTGTTCAATATGTAGGCTATTGGACGGCTGGGAGATGCTCGATAGAGTGACTCAAAGAAGCAGGTATTCAAACAGTTGTTTAAAAAAAATTATAAGGTAACATTGTTCACGCCACATGCTGTTGCATATTCTGGTTATTTTGGTTGGGCACTAATTTTGCCGTACATGCATTATCAGTTTATCACTGTGTCCAGCACCACGCCAACACACTGCCATTCTATGGCTTCAGGAGTCCTTCCAATATATCATTTTCCTGTACAGGTTGGCACACTTTTGAACTAGCAAAGGAGAAGATACCATTTTCCATCAAATTCCTGTGACCCTCCAGATTTCCTGAATCATCCATAGGAGGAGTTCCACACAAGGTAAAAAGTGAGCTCACAGCTACCTCTTTTTGTTAAAATCAGGCTGTGGATTCATGTGGTTTTCATGCGTTGGCCTCCGATGAAATTGATGGTTCATGTTGGTTAGATTGCAAGAGGTGTAGCTGTTGGTCAGCTTTAGTTCAACTTATACACACCGTTGTTATGTTATGCTTCCTCTCCTTAGCCCGTGCCACCTCAAGGTTAATTTTTTAAAATCAGATTTGATAGATAATGTTCTATGCCTTTCCTTCATGAGAAGGGAGATGGAGCTGCGAGCTTTGCACATGTCAATTACGTGTAAGTTGCATCGTAGATATAAACCTCTCTTTCTAGAACTTTCTTATTGCTTTTTCTGAATAAATTACCTCGTGGTATAGAACTATGAACAATATATTGTTGTGGCACATCTGCTGAAAAGCATGGAAATATTAGCTGCTAGATAGCAGTCACTAGATGTGCATTCACTATTTTTATCAGTTTGAAGAGGACCTACAGCAGTTTATCATCAGAATTATGGAAGCTCAAATAGCATTACAATTTTATATTGTGATGAACACTAGGCGCCTTATATTTTTGGGACGGACGGAGTATCTAAGAAGACAATTGGTCAGTCCTATCTCTATTGATCCATTGGTTTCCATCACCGATTCATTCTACAGTTGGTTAGTTTTACATTTATTGATGCATTGGCTTCCCATTCATTTCTGATACAATAGTACTGCTTTAGATGGATCTGAGAAATGAACATAAACTTTTATTTGTGCAGGTTTCTTGCAGCTTGATAGTGGAAGATTGTGAGGTATTGGTTATTAGACCAATGGTCAATTAATTTTACTAGAAGCGACTACAAGAATTCACCTCCCACTTATTTATCCTTCAACATTAATTTCGTGGATCTGAAAATAAACATCAACTCTTATTTTTGCAGGATCCTATTGTTTAGTCAAGACATTTTCTTACTGCAAGTATTACTATGGATGAACTGAGAACATACATACAGCCAGTTTGCTTCGGAGCATTTAGTCTGGATGTATTGTGGGCACATAATTGCAGAACTTCCAAAGATATGTATGATAACGATTCCTTTGGACTGAGCAAATAGCACGACCTTTTTATCTTTCCTCTATGAAGTATGTAACCAATGCAAGTTTTTACAGAATCGAAACTACACCTTCTATCACTTCCAGAAAATATTCATGTCGAATATTTGTGAATTATTCAGGGGTGATTGTTCTATTCTTAAATGGATATTTATGCAAGATGTAGTTAAACTGGCTTATACACCTGTTTTCTCCGACCATCTCTTAATTTTACTTTTTGTCAAACAATTCTGCATGCGTATTAAATAAGCTCCGAACGATACATTTGTTTCCCTAGCTTCCAATGCTTATATTACTTATATGTATTTCTTACTCACAATCATAAAATTGAACGTGTTTGAATACACGATAAATCATTTTGGTCTTGAATCGGAGTATTGAACGCGTTCGAATACACAACCATAAAGTATTTTGCTTTGAATCATCCTTACTCCATTTACTAAATATATGTTCAAACACTCATGAATTGTTTAAATGATATTGTAGTGACAAGAAATATCTAATTAATATTTTCCTTTCATTAACTTCTTAAACTTACTAATGTATATTTCATAAATTTCCCGCAGCAAGGCGCGGGGAATCATCTAGTGTGAACAACAAAGAGTCCCTAGTAAGCCTCTTGTATAACTAGCTTGTTGATTAATAGATGATCATGGTTTCGTGATCATGAACATTAGATGTTATTAATAACAAGGTTATGTCATTATATGAATGATGTAATGGACACACCCAATTAAGCGTAGCATAAGATCACGTCTTTAAGTTATTTGCTATAAGCTTTCGATACATAGTTACCTAGTCCTTTCGACCATGATATCATGTAAATCACTTATACCGGAAAGGTACTTTGATTACATCAAATGCCACTGCGTAAATGGGTGGTTATAAAGGTGGGATTAAGTATCCGGAAAGTATGAGTTGAGGCATATGGATCAACAGTGGGATTTGTCCATCCCGATGATGGATAGATATACTACGGGCCCTCTCGATGGAATGTCGTCTAATAGCTTGCAAGCATATGAATGGTTCATAAGAGACCACATACCACGGTACGAGTAAAGAGTACTTGTCATGAGACGAGGTTGAACGAGGTATAGAGATACCGATGATCAAACCTCGGACAAGTAAAATATCGCGTGACAAAGGGAATCGGTATCGTATGTAAATGGTTCAGTCGATCGCTAAAGCCATCGTTGAATATGTGGGAGCCATTATGGATCTCCAAATCCCGCTATTGGTTATTGGTCGGAGAGAAGTCTCAACCATGTCTACATAGTTCGCGAACCGTAGGGTGACACACTTAAGGTTTGATGTCGTTTAAGTAGATATGGAAATATGGAATGGAGTTCGAAGTTTTGTTCGGAGTCTCGGATGGGATCCAGGACATCACGAGGAGGTCCGGAATGGTCCGGAGAATAAGATTCATATATAGGAAGTCATTTTCTAGGTTTGAAAATGATCCGGTATTTTTTCTGGAAGGTTATAGAAGGTTCTAGAAGAGTTCGGAAGAAATCAGCATGGAAGGTGGAGTCCCACTCCACCCACCTTGGCCGGCCAGCCTAAAGGGAGGAGGAGTCCCAAGTGGACTCCTCCCCATGGTGGCCGGCCACCCCACCAAAGGAAAGGGGGGGAGTCCCACTCCCCCTAGGTTTGGTCATATGGAAGGTTTATGTTGGGGTCTTATTCGGAGACTTTTGACCTAATCTTTGGGGCCTTCCACCTATATAAAGAGGGGAGAGGAGGGGCTGGCTGGCCACACCAAGCCACCACCTTGGCCGCACCCCTTGGAGGCCGGCCACCCCCTCTCCCCAAACCCTAGCCGCCCCACTCCTCCACCTCTCCCGCAACGCTTAGAGAAGCTCCGCCGGAGATCTCCATCGCCACCGCCACCACGCCGTCGTGATACACGGATTCAAGGAGGAGCTACTACTTCCGCTGCCCGCTGGAATGGGGAGAAGGACGTCGTCTTCATCAACACCGAACATGTGACCGAGATGGAGGTGCTGCCCGATTGTGGCACCGTCAAGATCTTCTACGCGCTTTTGAAAGCGGCAAGTGATCGTCTACCGCAGCAACAAGAGCCTCATCTTGTAGGCTTTGGAAATCTTCAAGGGTGAGTCTCGTTCATCCCCTCGTTGCTCCCGTCTTCTAGATTGCATCTTGGCTTGGATTGCGTTCTCGCGGTAGGAAATTTTTTGTTTTCTATGCAACGAATCCCTACAAGTAAAACCCAAATTTATTGATTCGACACAAGGGGAGGTAAAGAATACTTATAAGCCTTAACAACTGAGTTGTCAATTCAGCTGCACCTGGAAAAGCACTAGTAACAGGGGTGATGTGAAAGCAGCAGTAATATGAGAGCAATAGTAACAGATAACACGACGAGCAGTAGGCTGTAACACGTAGGCAATGGCACCGGAAAATAGTTGATACTACTTCCAATGACATATAGAACGAGTATATGATGATGAGAGATGGACCGGGGTTCCCAGCGATCTACACTAGTGGTAACACTCCAATAACAAGTGACAAGTGTTGGGTGAACAAATTACAGTTGGGCAATTGATAGGATTGAAATAGCATTAAAACAGAACATCAAGATTATTAATCATGTAGGCATGTCTTCCATATATAGTCATGCGTGCTCGCAATGAGAAACTTGCATAACATCTTTTGTCCTACCAGCCGGTGGCAGCCGGGCCTCAAGGGAATCTACTGGCAATTAAGATACTCCTTTTAATAGAGCACCGGAGCAAAGCATTAACACTTGGTGAAAACATGTGATCCTCATATCTAAGCCTTCCCCTCCGGTTATCCCGATTCTTTGTCACTCCGGGGCCTCGGGTTCCGGACATAGACATGTGCAAACAACTTGTAGATACAATCTAAGCAATAATTATAGAGCTTAAATCTAAGATCATGCCACTCGTGCACTAGTGACAAGCATTAAACACAACAAGATTGCAAGCAACAATAACTTCACAAACTTTATAGATAGACTAATCATAATGTAACAATCCATCGGATCCCAACAAACACAACACCGATTACATCAGATGAATCTCAATCATGTAAGGCAGCTCATGAGATCATTGTATTGAAGTACATGGGAGAGAGAGTACCAACTAGCTACTGCTAGAACCCGTAGTCCATGGGGGAACTACTCACGGAGCATGATGGAGGTGGTGGCGTCGATGGAGATGGCTTCCGGGGCACTTCCCCGTCCCGGCGGCGTGCTGGAACGAGATTCCGTCCCCGAATTGGAGTTTCGCGATGGCGGCGGCGCCCCTGGAGTCTTTCTGGAGTTTCGTCAATTCGTATCGCATTTTTAGGTCGAAAGGGCTTATATAGGTGAAGAGGCGGCGCAGGAGGGTGCCTGGGGGTCCCACCCCATAGGGCGGCGCGCCCCCCTTCCAGGCCGCGCCGGCCTATGGTCTGGGGGCCCCAGGCCTCCCCTCTGACTCCCCTTCGGTATCCTGGTCCGTCTCGGTGAATTAAGATGTTTGGTCTTCGTTTCGTCGAATTCCGAGAATATTGCCCGAACAGCAGAAAACAGGAACTGGCACTTCGGCATCTTGTTAATAGGTTAGTTCTAGAAAATGCATAAAATCATTATAAAGTGTGAGCAAAACATGTAGGTATTGTCATAAAACAAGCATGGAACATCAGAAATTATAGATACGTTGGAGACGTATCAAGCATCCCCAAGCTTAGTTCCTACTCGCCCTCGAGTAGGTAAACGATAAAAAGAATAATTTCTGTAGTGACATGCTACTTACATAATCTTGATCATACTATTGTAAAGCATATGAGATGAATGAAGTGACTCAAGGCAACGATCTATATTTGCTAACAAATAGATAACATATAACAAAACTTTTCATGAATAGTACTTTCAAGACAAGCATCAAAAGTCTTGCATAAGAGTTAAAGCAATAAATTCAAAGTAAAGGCATTGAAGCAACACAAAGGATGATTAAGTTTCAGCAATTGCTTTCAACTTCCAACATACATATCTCATGGATAATTGTCAGCACAAAGTAATATGATGAATGTAAATAAGCAAGTATGTAAGAATCAATGCACATATGACACAAGTGTTTTCTTCTAAGATGGAAGGAAGTAGGTACTGACTCAACATAAAGTAAAAGAAAGGCCCTTCGCAGAGGGAAGCATGGATTAAATCATGTGCTAGAGCTTTTCAAGTTTTGAAATCATATAGAGAGCATAAAAGTAAAGTTTTGAGAGGTGTTTGTTGTTGTCAACGAATGGTAGTGGGCACTCTAACCCCCTCATCAAACAGACTTTCAAAGAGCGGCTCCCATGAAGGACGTTATCTCTACCAGCAAGGTAGATCATCCCTCTTCTCTTTTGTTTACACATGTACTTTAGTTTAGTTTTTTTTATTTATGGGTGACACTCCTTCCAACCTTTTGCTTTCACAAGCCATGGCTAACCGAATCCTCGGGTGCCTTCCATCATTCACATACCATGAAGGAGTGTCTATTTATTTTAGTTTTATTTAGAGATGATACTCCTCCCAACCTTTGCTTCCTAAAGCCATGGCTAACCGAATCCTAGGGTGCCTTCCAACATTTCACATACCATGGAGGAGTGTCTATTTGCAAAATTAAGTTGCTTACTGATGAATCAGAGCAAAACATGTGAAGAGAATTATTAATGAAAGTTAATTAATTGGGCTGGGAACCCCATTGCCAGCTCTTTTTGCAAAATTATTGGATAAGCGGATGAAGCCACTAGTCCATTGGTGAAAGTCCGCCCAACAAGATTGAAAGATAAAACACCACATACTTCCTCATGAGCTATAAAACATTGACACAAATAAGAGATGATAACTTTTGAATTGTTTAAAGGTAGCACATGAAATATTTACTTGGAGTGGGCAGAGAAATACCACATAGTAGGTAGTTATGGTGGACACACATGGCATAGGTTTTGGCTCAAGGTTTTGGATGCACGAGAAGCATTCCCTCTCAGTACAAGGCTTTGGCTAGCAAGGTTGTTTGAAGCAACCACAAGTCTGAACCGGTACAGCAAAACTTACATAAGAATATATTACAAGCATTATAAGACTCTACACTGTCTTCCTTGTTGCTCAAACACTTTTACCAGAAAATATCTAGACCTTAGAGAGACCAATCATGCAAACCAATTTCAACAAGCTCTACGGTAGTTCTCCACTAATAGGTTCAAACTGCATGGTGCAAGAGCTTAATCATGATCTATTTGAGAGCTCAAAATAATTGCCAAGTGTCAAATTATCCAAGACAATATGAGGCATTTTCTGTTTCCAACCAAATAGCAATAAATGCAACAGCTTCCAACTTTTACCATTGAACATTAAAAGTAAAACGAAGGACACTAGTGTTCATATGAAAAAGCGAAGCGTGTATCTCACCCACACAAGGATTGCTAGGATCCGAATTTATTCAAACAAAAACAAAACGAAAATAAACACACAGACGCTCCAAGTAAAGCACATAAGATGTGACCGAATAAAAATATAGTTTCAATAGAAGTGACATGATAAGTTGTTGATGAAGAAGGGGATGCCTTGGGCATCCCCAAGCTTAGACGCTTGAGTCTTCTTGAAATATGCAGAGATGAACCACGGGGGCATCCCCAAACTTAGACTTTTCACTCTTCTTGATCATATATCATCCTCCTCTCTTGACCCTTGAAAACTTCCTTCACACCAAACTTCTCATAAACTTCATTAGAGGGGTTAGTACTCAAAAAACTTTAATCCACTTTAGTTCCGTAGTGACACATTGCAAGAACTCAATAAAACATTAGCTACAGCTCTCCACGTCTAGAAAGCCTTGCTTAAAGTCCACAAGAGACAATGCAAAAAACAGAGACAGAATCTGTCAAAACAGAACAGCCAGTAAAAACGAATTTTTAAGAGGTACTTCCGTTGCTCAAATCAGAAAACTCAAAACTAATGAAAGTTGCGTACATATCTGGGTAACACGCATGTAAATTGGCAGATTTTTCTGAGTTACCTACAGAGATCCCTGCTCAAATTCGTGATAGATAGAAATCTGTTTCTGCGCAGAAATCCAAATCTAGTATCAACCTTCTATTAGAGACTTTACTTGGCACAACAATGCAGTAAAATAAAGATAAGGAGAGGTTTCTACAGTAGTAACAACTTCCAAGACACAACAAAACAGTAGCAAAATAAAGACATGGGTTATCTCCCAAGAAGTGCTTTCTTTATAGCCATTAAGATGGGCCCATCAATTTTAATGATGCACTCGCAAGAAATAAGAGTTGAAGCAAAAGAGAGCATCAAAAAGCAAATTCAAAACAGATTTAAGTCTAACCCACTTCCTATGCATAGGAATCTTGTACACAAATAAATTCATGAAGAACAAAGTGACAAGCATAAGAAGATAAAACAAGAGTAACTTCAAAATTTTAAGCATATAGAGAGGTGTTTTAGTACCATGCAAATTTCTACAACCATATTTTCCTCTCTCATAATAATTTTCAGTAGCTTCATGAATAAACTCAACAATATAACTATCACATAAAGCATGCTTTTCAATATCTACAAACACATAATTTTTATCAAGCTCAAAAATAATGGGATTAAAACTTTCAAACCCACTTTTATCAATAATATAACAAGATGATTGATCAATCTCAAAAGATATGGGACTCCTAGATAAAGTCAAGAACTCTCCAATAAACATTTGCTACGCAAAACACTTTAGTACCATGCATTTCGATATCAGGCACAAACAAAGCATTATCATAAGATTTATCAAAATAGCATGGATTATCATAGATAACAGTAGAATAATTATTCTCACAAGTTTTACTCATAGGGAATAGTTCAAGAGAATCCACAGGAACATAACATTCATCCTCCTTTGGTAAGCATGGAGGACAATCAAATAGTGTAAGAGATAAAGAGTTACTCTCATTAGAAGGTTCGCATGGGTAGCTAATCCATTCTTCCTCCTTTTGTTCATCACTCGCCTCTTCTTTTTCATCCAATGAGCTTTCAGGTTCATCAATTTCCTCCTCTTTTTCATCCAATGAGCTTTCAGGTTCATCAATTTCTTCTTTCACAGGTTCCTGCAAATTGTGAGTGCACTATGAGTCTCTCTTTATAATCAATGATATACGGATTATCACTGTAACTTTCTATGCAAAAATTAAGGATAGAAGAGACATAATCTTTAAGGTCCTTACAAACAACACAAGTTTCATAATTTTTAGCCATGAAGGATTCGATCTCAGAAGCTCCCATAAATAAGACAAATTGTTCTACTTCTTCGAACCCAAGATGAATATAGTTATTCCAATTGTAGTTCATAATTAAAACTTCTTCACTAAAGCCACATTGGAATTTAAGATGTTTAGTATCCTGTTGAGAGCAACAGTTTATATCATGGCGTTTAAGCAAGATTTTAGCAATTGTATTCAATTTTTCTATCACATCACTCATGACTTTACCCGTTCTTGATTCTCTATAATTATTATATATTTCAATAAGCTCCAAATAGGTTGTGGGTTTTCCCATAACAACAGTTTTTAATTTTTAGGTTTTTCAAATTTTTATGGATTTTTGGGTATATAAGAAAAATAAAACAAGACAAAAACAAACTAGAGAAAAGTAAACTAAGCAAAATAATACTAGACAGAAATAAACTAAGCACAAATAAACTAGACAAAAGTAAACTAAGCAAAACAAAATAAATTAAAAACAGAGAGAGGTAGAGTGTACTCCCCAGGTGAACTTATGAGTAGAGCTATGCTTCCCGCAACGGCGCCTGAAAAATAGTCTTGATAACCCACAAGTATAGGGGATCGCAACGAGTCTTCGAGGGAAGTAAAACCCAAATTTATTGATTCGACACAAGGGGAGGTAAAGTATACTTATAAGCCTTAACAACCGAGTTGTCAATTCAGTCGCACTGGAAAAGCACTAGTAACAGGGGTGATGTGAAAGCAGCGATAATATGAGAGCAATAGTAACGAGTAACACAGCAGCAGTAGCGAGTAATACGGAGGCAATGGCACCGGAAAATAGTTGATACTACTTCCAATGACATATAGAACGAGTATATGATGATGAGAGATGGACCGGGGTTCCCAGCGATCTACACTAGTGGTAACTCTCCAATAACAAGTGACAAGTGTTGGGTGAACAAATTACAGTTGGGCAATTGATAGGATTGAAATAGCATTAAGACAGAACATCAAGATTATTAATCATGTAGGCATGTTTTCCATATATAGTCATGCGTGCTCGCAATGAGAAACTTGCTTAACATCTTTTGTCCTACCAGCCGGTGGCAGCCGGGCCTCAAGGGAATCTACTGGCAATTAAGGTACTCCTTTTAATAGAGCATCGGAGCAAAGCATTAACACTTGGTGAAAACATGTGATCCTCATATCTAATCCTTCCCCTCCAGCTTATCCCGATTCTGTCGTCACTCCGGGGCCTCGGGTTCCGGACATAGACATGTGCAAACAACTTGTAGATACAATCTAAGCAATAATTATAGAGCTTAAATCCAAGATCATGCCACTCGTGCACTAGTGACAAGCATTAAACACAACAAGATTGCAGCAACAATAACTTCACAAACTTTATAGATAGACTAATCATAATGTAACAATCCATCGGATCCCAACAAACACAACACCGATTACATCAGATGAATCTCAATCATGTAAGGTGATGACGCGTAAAGCACACGCCCGTTGGGAACCCCAAGAGGAAGGTGTGATGCGTGCAGTGGCAAGTTTTCCCTCAGTAAGAAACCAAGGTTATCGAACCAGTAGGAGTCAAGGAGCACGTGAAGGTTGTTGGTGACGGAGTGTAGTGCGGTGCAACACCAGGGATTCCGGCGCCAACGTGGAACCTGCACAACACAATCAAAGTACTTTGCCCCAACGTAATAGTGAGGTTGTCAATCTCACCGGCTTGCTGTAAACAAAGGATTAATTGTATAGTGTGGAAAATGATGTTTGCGAAGAACAGTAAAGAACAAGTATTGCAGTAGATTGTATTCGATGTAAAAGAATGGACCGGGGTCCACAGTTCACTAGTGGTGTCTCTCCAATAAGAAATAGCATGTTGGGTGAACAAATTACAGTTGGGCAATTGACAAATAAGGAGGGCATAACAATGCACGTACATATCATGATGAGTAGTGTGAAATTCAATTGGGCATTACGACAAAGTACATAGACCACTATCCAACATGCATCTATGCCTAAAAAGTCCACCTTCAGGTTAGCATCCGCACCCCTTCCGCATTAAGTTGCAAACAACAGACAATTTCATTAAGTATGGTGCGTAATGTAATCAACACAAATATCCTTAGACAAAGCATTGATGTTTTATCCCTAGTGGCAACAAGACATCCACAACCTTAGAACTTTTCATCACCGTCCCAGATTAAATGGAGGCATGAACCCACTATCGAGCATAAATACTGCCTCTTGGAGTTACAAGTATCAACTTGGCCAGAGCCTCTACTAACAACGGAGAGCATGCAAGATCTTAAACAACACATATATGATAGATTGATAATCAACATAACATAGTATTCTGTAACAGACCAACTTTGCTAATCAAATAATGTTGCTGGTTTGTTCATAAGCATGCATGCATTTGCATTTAATTTGAGAAACTTTGCACTAAAATGTTATGAAACAATGTTGCAAATGGTTGTAGTTTTGGTCTAACAAAATTTTGTGCAAAAATCCCCTCCAAATTTGGGTCAAAATACCCCAAAAATCCCAAATTCTCTCTTATCTAAAAATTTCCCGGGGTTTTCCCAAAAACCCAGGGGGGTTTTTAGAAAACCCCCTTTCTTCTTCCACGCAGGCAGGCAGGCAGCTGCCTGGCCGGCCCCCTACCGTCGATCCCGCCGGCGGCCGGGATGCTCCTCGCCGCCCCCTGGCCGCCTATAAAGACCGCCGCCGGCCAGGGGAGAACCCCCTTTTCGCCACTTCTCTCCTCCCCTCCTCTCTGCGCGCTCGCCGGGCAAACCCTAGCCGGCTAGAGCTCGCCGTCGCCGCCGTTTGGCGCCTCCCCGCGCCCAGCCAACACCGCCACGAGCTCCGCCTCGCTCCCCTTGTCCTCCCCCTGCAGTGAATCGACCGGAGACGCCCCCAATCGCCGCCACCTCCCTCTTCTTCTCCGCAGCCGGGAGGGATTTCGGCGACCACCGCCGCCGCTACCGAGCTCCTCCGGCCACGCCGTCTTCGCCAACAGCTCCGCGGTGAGCTTCTGAGCGTCGTGGTACCCGCCGCTAGCCCTGGTTCGCCGTGTAGCGCCGCCGCGTCGTGAGCCTGCCCGGCCCTCCGCGCGAGCTCGCCGGAGACGCCCCTCCGGCGACCATTGGAGGGCGGCGCCGCCCTCTTCTGGCTCGCGGGAGCAGCGCGCGTCTAACGCGCATGTTGGCGCAGGCCCTGGCGCCCCGCAGCATCGAGGCCGTGGCCAATCTGGCCGGCCATGGCCAGTGTGACGTCGTGCTGACGTCATGATGACGTCAGCCGACTCTTTTTATTTTCTGTTTTATTTAATAATTCAGAAAATGATGTGTTATATATCAATTTGCTCAGAATTTAAAATCCTACATGTTTATGAGCATCTCATACATCATTACAACCTTTAAACTTGCAAATTTAGCGAAACCCTAATCGAACCCTCTCATATGTCGGGGTTCGATGCCGGAACCCCATTAAATTGACGATGCACCTAGGGTTACTCAATTCTATTAACATGACATATCATTCATCTTGTATGCGCATTGCATTATGCCATGTCGTGATTGTTTATTTCCCCTTTCCGGTGTTTGGTTCTTCGCGCTAGGATCTGAGCCGGAGCCCGACGTCAACGCCACCGAAGAACAGTACTCATCCGCTGAGGGACAAGGCAAGCCCTAACCTGGTTCATCTATGATTTCGAAATGCTTTTATCTGTGGTTCCTACATATCGCATACGATTCAAGCTGTCTTTTATCGATAGATAGAGTTACCCTATCTCGTTGCATGTCCGACCTTTGTAGCCTCGATACCCTGATCCACTGCTCCTAGCATAACTAGGTTTGGCATGTGTGCGTCGCGAGAGCCTTTATCTCTTATGCTTAGCCATGCTTAGTTTGTTACGCTACTACTCCGGTCTTCGGACTGGAGCCTTACAATGAAATGAATCTAGCATGATAGGTTGACGTGGTAAGTATAGGGATGATGATAAACATGATTAAAGGCTCAGACGAGAGGCCACATTGGGATGTGGTGGGTTGTTTCGTTTCTGCCGACCCTAGGAACCGAGTTCTCGCCTCTTGAACCAAGACCGAGCGTACAACCACACGAGGCCCTATTATGGTACCCTCTCGACTCACTAACTTGCCTAGTAGATTCCATGAGTCACATAGTTTGCGCGTTACCTGGTCATATGCATTGCATTTTGCTTGGGGGTTAAAGGTACATAACGAGCGGGGTAAGCGTGGTCGTGGTGGCTGGGGGTTGCGGCCTCTGGGGAAACCCACCTCGGTACACATCGTTAAGGACCGACTTCGGGACTTGACCCGTTACGGCGGAACAATCCTTAGCGCGTGACTCATGGTCTCGGCGAGAGCAAGGTAAAGGTCGTGGTCGACCACCCTCTGCCGGCTTTCCACGGAAGAGAGCTAATATATTGGCATTAAGAGTCGGTTGGCACGTGTGGGTAAAGTTGTGCACCCCTGCAGGGTTATAAATCTTTTCGAAAAGCCGTGTCCACGGTTACTGGACGACTTGGGAATGGATTACGTGATCATAGACAACTTTAACCTGATCGTAAAACTTGGCAACCAATGTGTGCTTACGGACACCTTCTTCGGGTGTTGAGGGGTGATCCGAGGATAGTGGTTCGAGATGATGAAGATTGGTGGATACTATATGATGATCAATAGGGATAGAGATGTCGCTCTCTTATCCCCTTTCAAATGTTCTGAGTAGTCGAGCTTCTCTTCTCTCTTATCTTACAAAGAAAAACTGGCTTTACGCAAAAGAAGATCTACCGTAAAGCTCTGCATACCCGCTTTGCTAAAAGGTTGTACTAAGTCTTGCTGAGTCCCTGTACTCGGCTTTGCATGCTTTTGTTTCGGATGAAGTCGCTACAGCCGAAGGTGGTTTCTACGTTAACATCGATGGTTAGTTTGGAGTTCCCGAGCAGCGACTGCGACTTATGGGCTGGGACGTCGCTTTATGTTATGGCTTCTTAAGCCCTTTGCTATCTTGTTATTTAGAATAACATAATTTGCTTCCGTTGCTTGTTGAATGTTGGGTCAGTGACCTCTGCGTGTAATAATTTGGATCTTACTCTGCTAAGAGTTGTAATATATTCTTTTGAGTCGTAGAGTCACTATTGTGTTACCGATTCTCTCATTGTAGTCTCTCGAGCTCGAGGTTAGGCTTATGTCAGACGAAGATCTGGTATTTGTCTAACCCTGATCCCGGGGGTGCCACAGGTTTTGGTATCAGAGCAGGACTGCCTGTAGGAAACCCTTGTTCACTGGTCGATGTTGAGTCTAGTGGTTGCGAAAACTATTTGAAAGCTAAAGTTTACTTGCAAAACTCTGAATAGGATTCTTTTTACTCCTTACCTGGTGTCACTCTAATGCTGAGTCATCTTACCTGGTTTTGATTGGAAAAAGATTTCTCTTCTTTCCTATCAATTCAAAACTCTAGGATACACGGGTTTGGGTTATTTTTCTCCAGTACTCCGTATCTGGTTGCTTGTCTCGGAGTTTCCGAATGCCTCGGTTCATCGAAGCATTATTCCTTTATTCTTGCTTCGGGTGCTTAGCATCCAATTGTTTGCCTTTATGTGACATGGTGATTGTATGTCATCTTTGCATTCCATCTTCATGGTTTGTGAGTCGGTTAGTAGTGTGTACATTTTGTATGCTTGTTTAACTACTATGATCGATACGATGATATATCTTCATATCACATGTCTTGTCTTCTCAGCATGCTCATTGCATTCGGTATATGCTATCCTTCCGTTGAATCTTTCCGGTGAATCCGTGTCTCATGGTTTTTGTCTTCTCCTCAGGATGTCAGGCGGTACTAGAAGTGGTGCTGGCCGTGGTCGTGGTCATGGCCGTGGCAATGGTCGTGGAGATGGCCACGAGGAGAATCCTGACCTTCCTCCTCCTCCTTCTATGGTCCAACTTATGGCCATGTATGAAGCCAATCGCGCAGACAACATCAGGCTCCTTGAAAGGATTGAGCGTAATACAGCTCAGCGTCATGAGGAACAAGTGGGGATTCGAAGCTTCATCCGCCTCACCCCACCAGTGTTCAGATATTCCACTGAGCCACTTGATGCTGACTACTGGCTCCGCACCATCGAGCGCAAGCTTGAGGTTGCCCACGCTACTCAAGCAGATTGGGTGAACTTTGCCACCTACCATCTTGAAGGAGCTGCTGGTTCATGGTGGGAAAACTTCATGTTGATGCAGCCTGCCGGTCATGTCGTAACCTGGCCAGAATTCAAAGCTGCTTTTCGTGCATATCATATCCCAGAGGGTCTGATGGATGAGAAAAGAGAAGAGTTTCTGAAGCTGACGCAGGGCAGTGGTTCTATCTGTGATTATCAAGGTAATTTCTATCGTCTTGCCTGCTATGCTCCTGAAGAAACTTCCACTGATGCCAAGAAGCAAGCCTTGTTCCGCAAGGGACTGGATCCTGATCTTCGTCGAGATCTTCATCTTCTGGACTTCCCAACCTGCCAAGATCTTGTCAACAAGGCTATGAAGGCAGAAAGAGGAAAGGTGGAGTATGAGGAAACTCGCAAGCGTCCTCGAGATACTTCTCAGTCTTCTGGATCAGGCAATCAGCGCCGTCGTGTTTTCATTCCATACAGTGCTGTGCCTCGTGCTCCTAATGCACCAAAGCCTTCTGGTTATGCCCCTCGCCCACAAGCTCCAAACAATGCCGGCGGAACCAACTATCGTCCCGCTATGGGTACTCCAGGCAGTGGTGTGTGCTTCACTTGTGGTCAACCTGGTCACTATATGAAAGAGTGCCCCCACAATACTTCTGTTCGTGGTGCTCCATCACCAAAGAAGTTTACTAAGCCTCCAGTTGCTGGTCATGGTCGTTTGACCCATGTCACTGCTGAAGAAGCTGAAGCAGATCCAAGCGTCATAATGGGTACGCTTCGAATCAACTCCATTATAGCTACAGTTCTGTTTGATTCTGGAGCATCACATTCATTCATATCCCAAGAGTTTGCTCAACTGCATGAGATTCCTTTTGAAGTTATGTCTACCCCTCTTATGGTTCATTCCCCTGGTTCTAGTTGGTATACCGCTATGGTTAGTCATGGGAATAAAATCGAGATTGGATATCTTCTTTTTCCAATTCCCCTCATTTCCCTCAAGTCAACCGACATTGATATCATTTTGGGCATGGATTGGCTAGCTAAATATCAGGCTGTCATTGATTGTGGAGCCAGGTCTCTTACTCTGACCGATCTTTCCGGAAGCTCCATTACTGTATTGGTCTTCGGCAGCAACATCTCCATCAGCAGTACATATTCCCGATGCTGAGTTGTATTCCCTTGATGTCTTACCTCCGCTTGAAATTTCGATGTTCCGGTGGTTTGTGACTTCCCTGATGTCTTTCCGGAAGAATTACCTGGCATGCCACCTGATCGAAGCGTGGAGTTTGTCATCGAGCTGGTTCCTGGAACTGCTCCTGTTTCTCGACGTCCTTATCGTATGCCTCGAGAAGAGTTGGTTGAACTGAAGAAGCCGATTGGAAGAGTTAGAAGGAAAAGGTACATCCAACCTAGTACTTCTTCTTGGGGATGTCCCGCACTTTTGTCAAGAAGAGGGATACCAATGTTCCGCGTCTGGTTGTTGATTACCGGCCGCTCAACGCGAGTAACCATCAAGAACAAGTATCCTCTACCTCGAATCAATGATCTTTTTGATCAATTGAGTGGTGCCACTGATCTTTTCCAAGATGGATTTGAGATCAGGCTACCATCAAATCAAAATCCAAACGGAGGACATTCCAAAAACGGCGTTCATGACTCGTTATGGTCTTTACGAGTACACCGTCATGTCCTTTGGCCTCACAAATGCTCCAGCCACTTTTATGCGGCTCATGAACTCAGTGTTTATGGAGTATCTTGACAAATTCGTCATTATCTACATTGATGATATTCTGGTCTACTCCAAAACCGAAGAAGAACACACTGAACACTTGCGTTTGGTGCTGACCAAGCTTCGTGAACATCGCCTCTATGCCAAGTTCTCTAAATGTGAGTTCTGGTTACAAGAGCTCATCTTTCTTGGCCATGTGGTCTCTGCAAAAGGTGTTGCAGTCATTCCAGATAAAGTTCAATCCGTTCTTGACTGGAAGACTCCTAAGTCAGCCAAAGAAATCCGGAGTTTTCTTGGATTGGCGGGTTATTACCGAAGATACATCGAGAATTTCTCCAAGATCGCCAAACCAATGACTGATCTTCTCAAGAAAGATAAGAAATTTGAGTGGTCAGAAAAGGCTGAAGAAAGTTTTCAGACACTGAAAATAAAACTGACTACCGCTCCGGTACTTGTCCTTCCAGACACAAGCAAAGATTTTGTCATCTTCTGTGATGCATCTCTTCAAGGGCTCGGATGTGTGTTGATGCAAGATGGCCATGTAGTGGCTTATGCCTCTCGACGAGTTGAAGCCACATGAGCTCAATTATCCAACTCATGATCTAGAGCTTGCAGTATGTTGTCCATGCTCTTAAGCAATGGCGACCTTACCTTTACGGTAATCGTTGCGAGTTATACTCGGATCATCAAAGCCTGAAGTATCTCTTTACCCAACCGGATCTGAATCTCAGGCAGACAAGATGGTTGGAACTCATCAAGGACTATGATTTGGGTCTTAACTATCAGCCCGGCAAGGCCAACGTCGTTGCTGACGCCCTAAGTCGGAAGTCATATTGCAACAATCTCATGCTCAAGCAATGTCAACCTGCCCTCCATGAGGAATTTGCAAGACTCAATCTTGAAGTTGTTCCTCAGGGATTCCTTGCTAACCTAGAGGTAAAACCCTCTCTTGAAGACCAGATCAAAGCCGCTCAGAAGCGTGATTTGGGTATTACTAAGATCAAAGAGAACATTGCTAGCGGAGATGCTAAATGTTTCTCCGTCAACGATCAAGGTGTTGTCTACTTTGGTAACCGCTTGGTGGTGCCGAAGAAAAAGAACCTGAGAGAGCTGATCCTCCGAGAAGCTCATGAGTCTCCTCTATCTATTCATCCTGGAAGCACAAAGATGTATCGGGATCTTCGCCAAAGGTTACGGTGGACCCGGATGAAAAGAGAAATCGCTCGCTTTGTAGCTGAATGCGACGTTTGCCGTCGTGTAAAAGCTGAACATCAAAGACCAGCTGGTACTCTTCAACCTCTATCTACTCTCGAATGGAAATGGGATGAAATTGGTATGGATTTCATTACCGGACTTCCCAAAACTCAGAAAGGAAGCAATGCTATATGGGTAATTGTTGATTGCCTATCCAAGGTTGCTCACTTCCTTCCTATCCGAGAAGACATTACTGCTAGCAAGTTGGCAGATCTATATGTTTCTCAAATAGTCTCTCTTCATGGTGTTCCGAAGAGGATTATCTCTGACCGAGGAAGCTTGTTTACCTCCAAGTTCTGGGCTAGTTTCCAACAAGCTATGGGAACTCGTGTTTCCTTCAGCACGGCCTATCATCCTCAAACTAGTGGTCAAACCGAAAGGGTGAATCAAATCCTTGAAGACATGCTCAGGGCCTGTGTTATATCCTTCGGCAAGAATTGGGAAAAGTGCCTTCCATTTGCTGAATTCTCCTATAACAACAGTTTTCAATCTAGCCTGGGCATGGCGCCTTTTGAAGCTCTATATGGACGGAAATGTCGAACCCCTCTGAATTGGTCAGAGACCGGTGAAAGACAGTTCTTTGGACCGGACATGATCAAGGAAGCGAAGATCAAGTTGGCATTATCCGAGAGCGTTTGAAAGCTGCTCAGTCTCGTCAAAAGAGCAATTACGATCGTCATCATCAAGAAGTTCGCTATGAAGTTGGCGAGCAAGCTTATCTTCGAGTCACTCCTTTAAGAGGTGTCCATCGTTTCGGTATAAAAGGCAAACTAGCTCCTCGCTATGTTGGTCCTTTCCGCGTTCTTGCTAAACGAGGTACACTTGCTTACAAGTTGGAACTCCCTCCAACTTTTCCTGAAGTTCATGACGTCTTCCATGTCTCCCAACTCAAACGTTGCTTCAAAGATCCCATCCGTGGTGTTGATCACGAAACACTTGATCTCCAAGAGGATCTGACCTATCGTGAGTATCCTGTTCGTATCCTTGATGAAGCTGAGCGTAAAACTCGGCGTCAAACCATCAAATTCCTGAAAGTTCAATGGTCTCATCACTCTGAGTCAGAAGCAACCTGGGAACGAGAGGATCGTCTTCGATCTGAGTACCCTGCCTTCTTTTCCAAAACTTAGGAATCTCGGGGACGAGATTCTTGTAAGGGGGGTAGAGTTGTAACAGACCAACTTTGCTAATCAAATAATGTTGCTGGTTTGTTCATAAGCATGCATGCATTTGCATTTAATTTGAGAAACTTTGCACTAAAATGTTATGAAACAATGTTGCAAATGGTTGTAGTTTTGGTCTAACAAAATTTTGTGCAAAAATCCCCTCCAAATTTGGGTCAAAATACCCCAAAAATCCCAAATTCTCTCTTATCTAAAAATTTCCCGGGGTTTTCCCAAAAACCCGGGGGGTTTTAGAAAACCCCTTTCTTCTTCCACGCGAGCGAGCGAGGCAGCTGCCTGGCCGGCCCTCGCCGTCGATCCCGCCGGCGGCCGGGATGCTCCTCGCCGCCCCCGGCCGCCTATAAAGACCGCCGCCGGCCGAGGAGAACCCCTTTCGCCACTTCTCTCCTCCCCTCCTCTCTGCGCGCTCGCCGGGCAAACCCTAGCCGGCTAGAGCTCGCCGTCGCCGCCGTTTGGCGCCTCCCCGCGCCCAGCCAACACCGCCACGAGCTCCGCCTCGCTCCCCTCGTCCTCCCCCGCGAGTGAATCGACCGGAGACGCCCCCAATCGCCGCCACCTCCCTCTTCTTCTCCGCAGCCGGGAGGGATTTCGGCGACCACCGCCGCCGCTACCGAGCTCCTCCGGCCACGCCGTCTTCGCCAACAGCTCCGCGGTGAGCTTCTGAGCATCGTGGTACCCGCCGCTAGCCCTGGTTCGCCGTGTAGCGCCGCCGCGTCGTGAGCCTGCCCGGCCCTCCGCGCGAGCTCGCCGGAGACGCCCCTCCGGCGACCATTGGAGGGCGGCGCCGCCCTCTTCCGGCTCGCGGGAGCAGCGCGCGTCTAACGCGCATGTTGGCGCAGGCCACGGCGCCCCGCGAGCATCGAGGCCGTGGCCAATCTGGCCGGCCATGGCCAGTGTGACGTCGTGCTGACGTCATGATGACGTCAGCCGACTCTTTTTATTTTCTGTTTTATTTAATAATTCAGAAAATGATGTGTTATATATCAATTTGCTCAGAATTTAAAATCCTACATGTTTATGAGCATCTCATACATCATTACAACCTTTAAACTTGCAAATTTAGCGAAACCCTAATCGAACCCTCTCATATGTCGGGGTCCGATGCCGGAACCCCATTAAATTGACGATGCACCTAGGGTTACTCAATTCTATTAACATGACATATCATTCATCTTGTATGCGCATTGCATTATGCCATGTCGTGATTGTTTATTTCCCCTTTCCGGTGTTTGGTTCTTCGCGCTAGGATCTGAGCCGGAGCCCGACGTCAACGCCACCGAAGAACAGTACTCATCCGCTGAGGGACAAGGCAAGCCCTAACCTGGTTCATCTATGATTTCGAAATGCTTTTATCTGTGGTTCCTACATATCGCATACGATTCAACTGTCTTTTATCGATAGATAGAGTTACCCTATCTCGTTGCATGTCCGACCTTTGTAGCCTCGATACCACGATCCACTGCTCCTAGCATAACTAGGTTTGGCATGTGTGCGTCGCGAGAGCCTTTATCTCTTATGCTTAGCCATGCTTAGTTTGTTACGCTACTACTCCGGTCTTCGGACTGGAGCCTTACAATGAAATGAATCTAGCATGATAGGTTGACGTGGTAAGTATAGGGATGATGATAAACATGATTAAAGGCTCAGACGAGAGGCCACATTGGGATGTGGTGGGTTGTTTCGTTTACGCCGACCCTAGGAACCGAGTTCTCGCCTCTTGAACCAAGACCGAGCGTACAACCACACGAGGCCCTATTATGGTACCCTCTCGACTCACTAACTTGCCTAGTAGATTCCATGAGTCACATAGTTTGCGCGTTACCTGGTCATATGCATTGCATTTTGCTTGGGGGTTAAAGGTACATAACGAGCGGGTAAGCGTGGTCGTGGTGGTCGGGGGTTGCGGCCTCGGGGAAACCCACCTCGGTACACATCGTTAAGGACCGACTTCGGGACTTGACCCGTTACGGCGGAACAATCCTTAGCGCGTGACTCATGGTCTCGGCGAGAGCAAGGTAAAGGTCGTGGTCGACCACCCTCTGCCGGCTTTCCACGGAAGAGAGCTAATATATTGGCATTAAGAGTCGGTTGGCACGTGTGGGTAAAGTTGTGCACCCCTGCAGGGTTATAAATCTTTTCGAAAAGCCGTGTCCACGGTTACGGACGACTTGGGAATGGATTCTGTGATCATAGACAACTTTAACCTGATCGTAAAACTTGGCAACCAATGTGTGCTTACGGACACCTTCTTCGGGTGTTGAGGGGGTGATCCGAGGATAGTGGTTCGAGATGATGAAGATTGGTGGATACTATATGATGATCAATAGGGATAGAGATCTCGCTCTCTTATCCCCTTTCAAACGTTCTGAGTAGTCGAGCTTCTCTTCTCTCTTATCTTACAAAGAAAAACTGGCTTTACGCAAAAGAAGATCTACCGGAAAGCTCGCATACCCGCGTTGCTAAAAGGTTGTACTAAGTCTTGCTGAGTCCCTGTACTCAGCTTTGCATGCTTTTGTTTCAGATGAAGTTGCTACAGTCGAAGGTGGTTTCTACGTTAACATCGATGGTTAGTTTGGAGTTCCCAAGCAGCAGCCTGCGACTTATGGGCTGGGACGTCGCTTTATGTTATGGCTTCTTAAGCCCTTTGCTATCTTGTTATTTAGAATAACATAATTTGCTTCCGTTGCTTGTTGAATGTTGGGTCGGTGACCTCGCGTGTAATAATTTGGATCTTACTCTGCTAAGAGTTGTAATATATTCTTTTGAGTCGTAGAGTCACTATTGTGTTACCGATTCTCTCACTGTAGTCTCTCGAGCTCGAGGTTAGGCTTATGTCAGACGAAGATCTGGTATTTGTCTAACCCTGATCCCGGGGGTGCCACATATTCCATATTCATCGGATCCCAACAAACACAACATGTAGCATTACAAATAGATGATCTTGATCATGATAGGCAGCTCACAAGATCTAACATGATGGCACAATGAGGAGAACACAACCATCTAGCTACTTCTATGGACCCATAGTCCAGGGGTGAACTACTCACACATCAATCCGGAGGCGATCATGGTGATGAAGAGTCCTCCGGGAGATGATTCCCCTCTCTGGCAGGGTGCCGGAGGCAATCTCCTGAATCTCCCGAGATGGGATTGGCGGCGGCGGCGTCTCTGGAAGGTTTTCCGTATCGTGGCTCTCGGTACTGGGGTTTTCTCGACGAAGGCTTTAAGTAGGTGGAAGGGTAGGTTTAGAGGCGGCGCGAGGGCCCCACACAATAGGGCGGCGCGGTGCCCACCCTGGCCGCGCGGCCCTGGCGTGGTGGCGCCTCGTCGCCCCACTTCGTAATCCTTTCGGTCTTCTGGAAGCTTCGTGGAAAAATAAGACCCTGGGCGTTGATTTCGTCCAATTTCGAGAATATTTCCTTTGTAGGATTTCTGAAACCAAAAACAGCAGAAAACAGCAACTGGCTCTTCGGCATCTTGTCAATAGGTTAGTGCCGAAAATGCATAAATATGACATAAAGTGTGTATAAAACATGTGAGTATCATCACAAAAGTAGCATGGAACATAAGAAATTATAGATACGTTTGAGACGTATCAAGCATCCCCAAGCTTAGTTCCTACTCGTCCTCGAGTAGGTAAACGATAACAAAGATAATTTCTGAAGTGACATGCTATCATAATCTTGATCAATACTATTGTAAAGCATATGTAATGAATGCAGCGATTCGAAGCAATGGTAAAGATAATGATTAAACAACTGAACCAAATAACAAAGACTTTTCATGAATAGTACTTTCAAGACAAGCATCAATAAGACTTGCATAGGAGTTAACTCATAAAGCAATAGATTCTTAGTAGAAAGTTTTGAAGCAACACAAAGGAAGATATAAGTTTCAGCGGTTGCTTTCAACTTCAACATGTTTATCTCATGGATAATTATCAACACAAAGTAATATGATGAATGCAAATAAGCAAGTATGTAAGAATCAATGCACAGTTAACACAAGTGTTTGCTTCTAAGATGGAAGGAAGTAGGTAAACTGACTCAACATAAAAGTAAAAGAATGGCCCTTCGCAGAGGCAAGCAGGGATAAAATCATGTGCTAGAGCTTTTCAAGTTTTGAAATCATATAGAGAGCATAAAAGTAAAGTTTTGAGAGGTGTTTGTTGTTGTCAACGAATGGTAGTGGGCACTCTAACCCCCTTGCCAGACAGACTTTCAAAGAGCGGCTCCCATGAAATTTTTCTTTTTTGGTGACATTCCTTCCAACCTTTGCTTTCACAAGCCGTGGCTAACCGAATCGTCGGGTGCCTTCCAACAATCACATACCATGAAGGAGTGTCTATTTATTTTAGTTTTATTTAGACATGACACTCCTCCCCACCTTTGCTTTCTCAAGCCATGGCTAATGATGCTAGCACGCAGTCGACGTGCCCGTTGGGAACCCCAAGAGGAAAGTGTGATGCGTACAGCGGCAAGTTTTCCCTCAGTAAGAAACCAAGGTTTATCGAACCAGTAGGAGCCAAGAAGCACGTTGAAGGTTGATGGCGGCGGAGTGTAGTGTGGCGCAACACCAGGGATTCCGGCGCCAACGTGGAACCTGCACAACACCACCAAAGTACTTTGTCCCAACGTAACAGTGAGGTTGTCAATCTCACCGGCTTGCTGTAACAAAGGATTAGATGTATAGTGTGGATGATGATTGTTTGCAGAGAACAGTAGAACGAGTATTGCAGTAGATTGTATTCGATGTAAAAGAATGGACCGGGGTCCACAGTTCACTAGAGGTGTCTCTCCCATAAGAATAAGCATGTTGGGTGAACAAATTACAGTTGGGCAATTGACAAATAGACAGGGCATGACCATGCACATACATGTTATGATGAGTAGTGTGAGATTTAATTGGGCATTACGACAAAGTACATAGACCGCTATCCAGCATGCATCTATGCCTAAAAAGTCCACCTTCAGGTTATCATCCGAACCCCCTCCAGTATTAAGTTGCAAACAACAGACAATTGCATTAAGTATGGTGCGTAATGTAATCAATAAATATATCCTTAGACATAGCATTGATGTTTTATCCCTAGTGGCAACAGCACATCCACAACCTTAGAACTTTCTATCACTGTCCCAGATTTAATGGAGGCATGAACCCACTATCGAGCATAAATACTCCCTCTTGGAGTTACAAGCAAAAACTTGGCCAGAGCCTCTACTAGTAACGGAGAGCATGCAAGATCATAAATAACACATAGATGATAGATTGATAATCAACATAACATAGCATTCACTATTCATCGGATCCCAACAAACGCAACATATAGTATTACAGATAGATGATCTTGATCATGTTAGGCAGCTCACAAGATCCAACAATGATAGCACAATTATGAAAAGACGACCATCTAGCTACTGCTATGGACCCATAGTCCAGGGGTGAACTACTCACACATCACTCCGGAGGCGACCATGGCGGTGTAGAGTCCTCCGGGAGATGATTCCCCTATCCGGCAGGGTGCTGGAGGCGATCTCCTGAATCCCCCGAAATGGGATTGGCGGCGGCGGCGTCTTTGGAAGGTTTTCCGTATCGTGGCTCTCGGTACTGGAACTATTTTCGACGAAGGCTTAAGTAGGCGGAAGGGTAGGTCAGGGGGCGCCACGAGGGCCCCACACGCTAGGGCCGCGCGGCCAGGGCTTGGGCCGCGCCGCCCTGTTGTGTGGGCGCCTCGTCGCCCCACTTCGTTTCCTCTCCGGACTTCTGGAAGCTTCGTGGAAAAATAAGATCCTAGGCGTTGATTTCGTCCAATTCCGAGAATATTTCCTTACTAGGATTTCTGAAACCAAAAACAGCGAGAACAACGAACCGGCTCTTCGGCATCTCGTTAATAGGTTAGTGCCGGAAAATGCATAAATATGACATAAAGTATGTATAAAACATGTACGTATCATCAATAAAGTAGCATGGAACATAAGAAATTATCGATACGTTGGAGACGTATCAGCATCCCCAAGCTTAGTTCCTACTCGTCCCGAGTAGGTAAACGATAACAAAGATAATTTCTGAAGTGACATGCCATCATAATCTTGATCAATACTATTTGTAAGCACATGTAATGAATGCAGCGATCCAAAGCAATGGTAAAGACAAAGAGTAAACAACTGAATCATATAGCAAAGACTTTTCATGAATAGTACTTTCAAGACAAGCATCAATAAGTCTTGCATAAGAGTTAACTCATAAAGCAATAAATTCATAGTAGAGGCATTGAAGCAACACAAAGGAAGATTAAGTTTCAGCGGTTGCTTTCAACTTATAACATGTATATCTCATGGATATTGTCAACATAAATAATATAACAAGTGCAATATGCAAGTATGTAGGAATCAATGCACAGTTAACACAAGTGTTTGCTTCTTGAGATGGGAGGAAATAGGTAAACTGACTCAACATAAAAGTAAAAGAATGGCCCTTCGCAGAGGGAAGCATCGATTGCTATATTTGTGCTAGAGCTTTTATTTTGAAAACAAGAAACAATTTTGTCAACGGTAGTAATAAAGCATATGTGTTATGTAAATTATATCCTACAAGTTGCAAGCCTCATGCATAGTATACCAATAGTGCCCGCACCTTGTCCTAATTAGCTCGGATTACCTGGATTATCACCGCAATACATATGTTTTAACCAAGTATCACAAAGGGGTACCTCTATGCCGCACTGTACAAAGGTCTAAGGAGAAATCTCGCATTGGATTTCTCGCTTTTGATTATTCTCAACTTAGACATCCATACCGGGACAACATAGACAACAGATAATGGACTCCTCTTTAATGCTTAAGCATTCAACAACAATTAATATTCTCATTAGAGATTGAGGTTTGTTGTCCAAAACTGAAACTTCCACCATGGATCATGGCTTTAGTTAGCGGCCCAATGTTCTTCTCTAACAATATGCATGCTCAAACCATTCAACTCATGGTAAATCGCCCTTACTTCAGACAAGACGAACATGCATAGCAACTCACATGATATTCAACAAAGTTAGTTGATGGCGTCCCCAGGAACATGGTTATCGCACAACAAGCAACTTAATAAGAAATAAAATACATAAGTACATATTCAATACCACAATAGTTTTTAGGCTATTTGTCCCATGAGCTATATATTGCAAAGATAAAGGATAGAAATTTAAAGGTAACACTCAAGCAATTTACTTTGGAATGGCGGAGAAATACCATGTAGTAGGTAGATATGGTGGACACAAGTGGCATAGTTATTGGCTCAAGGATTTGGATGCACGAGAAGTATTCCCTCTCAATACAAGGCTTAGGCTAGCAAGGTTATTTGAAACAAACACAAGTATGAACCGGTACAGCAAAACTCACATAAAAACATATTGCAAGCATTATAAGACTCTACACTGTCATCCTTGTTGCTCAAACCCTTACTAGAAAATATCTAGACTCTAGAGAGACCAATCATGCAAACCAAATTTCAACAAGCTCTATGTATTTCTTCATTAATAGGTGCAAAGTATATGGTGCAAGAGCTTAAACATGATCCTTATGAGCATAACAATTGCCAAGTATCAAATTATTCAAGACATTCTACCAATTACCACATGTAGCATTTCCCGTTTCCAACCATATAACAATTAACGAAGCGGTTTCAACCTTCGCCATGAACATTATGAGTAAAACCTAAGGACATATTTGTCCATAGGCAACAGCGGAGCGAGTCTCTCTCCCACACAATGAATGCTAGGATCCATTTTATTCAAACAAAACAAAAACAAACCGATGCTCCAAGCAAAGCGCATAAGATGTGACGGAATAAAAATATAGTTTCACTAGAGGAACCTGATAATGTTGTCGATGAAGAAGGGGATGCCTTGGGCATCCCCAAGCTTAGATGCTTGAGTCTTCTTGAAATATGCTGGTATGAAACACCGGGGCATCCCCAAGCTTAGAGCTTTCACTCTCCTTGATCATATTGTATCATCCTCCTCTCTTGATCCTTGAAAACTTCCTCTACACCAAACTCAAAACAACTCATTAGAGGGTTAGTGCGTAATCAAAATTCACATGTTCAGAGGTGACATAATCATTCTTAACACTTCTGGACATTGCACAAAGCTACTGAAAGTTAATGGAATAGAAAAATCCATCAAGCATAGCAAAACAGGCAATGTGAAATAAAAGGCAGAATCTGTCAAAACAGAACAGTCCGTAAAGACGAATTTCTAAGAGGCACCAGACTTGCTCAGATGAAAATGCTCAAATTGAATGAAAGTTGCGTACATATCTGAGGATCACTCACGTAAATTGGCAGAATTTTCTGAGTTATCTACAGAGAATTTGACCCAAATTCGTGATAGCAAGAAATCTGTTTCTGCGCAGTAATCCAAATCTAGTATGAACCTTACTATCAAATACTTTACTTGGCACAACAATGCAACAAAACTAAGATAAGGAGAGGTTGCTACAGTAGTAACAACTTCCAAGACTCAAATATAAAATAAAAGTGCTGTAGTAAAATAATGGGTTGTCTCCCATAAGCGCTTTTTCTTTAACGCCTTTCAGCTAGGCGCAGAAAGTGTGTATCAAGTATTATCAAGAGGTGAAGCGTTGGAATTCTTACCAGAGGCTCTACGCTTACGCTTCTTACTCTTTGGTTTAGGGAATATATGATGGCATCCAGGTATGGAGGAACTTAGAGTGCCTTTTTCCACATATATGGTCACTCCGAAGAGGTTTAGCAGGGATCTTCCAAGTGTGATTTGTCCTGTACCTACACATTCAATAACGAGATAATCAGTGGATACCGTTTTTCCAAGAAGGTTTGTGAATACTCCTTCAGCTATTCCCTTGGGAATTATAAGTTTATAACAGAGTTATTAGCGAGAGTTATTCCTTCTCCTCCTTCAGTAAGTCCCCAGAGTGTCAAAGATTTATAAATACTCTCAGGCATAAGGCAAAATTCAGTCATAATATCACAACGAGCATCAAAAAATTTACCATCAATAGTAACTTTAATAGTGGGGTCCCACATTGATGGTTCAGAGTTTATAGGAACATAATCAAAATGCTCACGAATCCGACCATACCCTTCTTTCAAGCAAGATACACTTGTCTCAAGAGTGTTCAATCTATTATAAATACTAACAAGGGATGGATCAAAATTATTAGTGGAGCCAGATGATGTAACCAATTTTTTTATGGCATTAAAAGCTTGATCCCCATCACAGTGGAGGAAATCTCCTCCCACTACAGCATCTAAGGCATATCTATAGCGAAGAATAAGCCCAAAATAAAAATTTCTAAGAAGCAAACTTAGTGTCATTTTAGGTTCAGTTTTATTATAAGAATCAAAAATTCTAGACCAAGCTTCTTTAAAACCCTCTTCACCCCTTTGTTTAAAAGTGAAGATCGATTCCTCGGGTGATAGAGTAATAACTACAGGACTAGTCATAGTAACAAAAATAAGGTAAATGCAAGTAACTAATTTTTTTGTGTTTTTTTTAATATAGAGAACAAGACGGTAAATAAAGTAAAGCTAGCAACTAATTTTTTGTGTTTTGTTTTAGTGCAGCAAACAAATAAGTAAATAAAAGTAAAGCAAGGCAAAAACAAAGTAAAGAGATTGGAGGTGGAGACTCCCCTTGCAGGGTGTCTTGATCTCCCCGGCAACGGCGCCAGAAAAAGCCTTGATGCTAGCACGCAGTCGACACGCCCGTTGGGAACCCCAAGAGGAAGGTGTGATGCGTGCAGCGGCAAGTTTTCCCTCAGTAAGAAACCCAGGTTATCCAACCAGTAGGAGTCAAGGAGCACGTGAAAGTTGTTGGTGACGGAGTGTAGTGCGGCGCAACACCAGGGATTCCGGCGCCAACGTGGAACCTGCACAACACAATCAAAGTACTTTGCCCCAACGTAACAGTGAGGTTGTCAATCTCACCGGCTTGCTGCAAACAAAGGATTAATTGTATAGTGTGGAAAATGATGTTTGCAAAGAACAGTAAAGAACAAGTATTGCAGTAGATTGTATTCGATGTAAAAGAATGGACCGGGGTCCACAGTTCACTAGTGGTGTCTCTCCAATAAGAAATAGCATGTTGGGTGAACAAATTACAGTTGGGCAATTGACAAATAAGGAGGGCATAACAATGCACATACATATCATGATGAGTAGTGTGAAATTCAATTGGGCATTACGACAAAGTACATAGACCGCTATCCAGCATGCATCTATGCCTAAAAAGTCCACCTTCGAGGTTAGCATCCGCACCCCTTCCAGTATTAAGTTGCAAACAACATGACAATTGCATTAAGTATGGTGCGTAATGTAATCAACACAAATATCCTTAGACAAAGCATTGATGTTTTATCCCTAGTGGCAACAGCACATCCACAACCTTAGAACTTTCTGTCACTGTCCCAGATTAAATGGAGGCATGAACCCACTATCGAGCATAAATACTCCCTCTTGGAGTTACACGTATCAACTTGGCTAGAGCCTCTACTAGCAACGGGGAGCATGCAAGATCTTAAAAACACATATATGATAGATTGATAATCAACATAACATAGTATTCCATATTCATCGGATCCCAACAAACACAACATGTAGCATTACAAATAGATGATCTTGATCATGATAGGCAGCTCACAAGATCTAACATGATGGCACAATGAGGAGAAGACAACCATCTAGCTACTGCTATGAACCCATAGTCCAGGGGTGAACTACTCACACATCAATCCGGAGGCGATCATGGTGATGAAGAGTCCTCCGGAGATGATTCCCCTCTCCGGCAGGGTGCCGGAGGCGATCTCCTGAATCCCCCGAGATGGGATTGGCGGCGGCGGCGTCTCTGGAAGGTTTTCTGTATCGTGGCTCTCGGTACTGGGGTTTTCTCGACGAAGGCTTTAAGTAGGCGGAAGGGTAGGTTTAGAGGAGGCGCGAGGGCCCCACACAACAGGGCGGCGCGGGGCCCACCCTGGCCGCGCGGCCCTGGCGTGGCGGCGCCTCGTCGCCCCACTTCGTAATCCTTTCGGTCTTCTGGAAGCTTCGTGGAAAAAGAAGACCCTGGGCGTTGATTTCGTCCAATTCCGAGAATATTTCCTTTGTAGGATTTCTGAAACCAAAAACAGCAGAAAACATCAACAGTCTCTTCGTCATCTTGTCAATAGGTTAGTGCCGGAAAATGCATAAATATGACATAAAGTGTGTATAAAACATGTGAGTATCATCATAAAAGTAGCATGGAACATGAGAAATTATAGATACGTTTGAGACGTATCATAAGGCAGCTCATGAGATCATTGTATTGAAGTACATGGGAGAGAGAGTACCAACTAGCTACTGCTAGAAACCGTAGTCCATGGGGGAACTACTCACAGAGCATGATGGAGGCGGTGGCGTCGATGGAGATGGCTTCCGGGGGCACTTCCCCGTCCCGGCGGCGTGCCGGAACAGAGATTTTGTCCCCGAATTGGAGTTTCGCGATGGCGGCGGTGCCCCTGGAGTCTTTCTGGAGTTTCGTCAATTCGTATCGCGTTTTTAGGTCGAAAGGGCTTATATAGGCGAAGAGGCGGCGCAGCAGGGTGCCTGGGGGTCCCACCCCATAGGGCGGCGCGCCCCCTTCCAGGCCGCGCCGGCCTATGGTCTTGGGGGCCAGGCCTCCCCTCTGACTCCCCTTCGGTGTCCTGGTCCGTCTCGGTGAATTATGATGTTTGGTATTCGTTTCGTCGAATTCCGAGAATATTGCCCGAACAACCTTTTTGGAACCAAAAACAGCAGAAAACAGGAACTGGCACTTTGGCATCTTGTTAATAGGTTAGTTCTGGAAAATGCATAAAATCATTATAAAGTGTGAGGAAAACATGTAGGTATTGTCATAAAACAAGCATGGAACATCAGAAATTATAGATACGTTGGAGACGTATCACTCCTCTTCTTCCTCCTCCTCGGGAGCAGTTTCCTAGGCAGGTGATACACCGGGTTTAGAGGTGCCGGAGTCTTCAACATCACCCCTTTTTCTCTTGTTCTTTGGGGAAACAGCAGAAGTACCCTGCGCATCGTCAGTAACGACGGTGTGTTCATCAACCTCCCCACCTTCAGGAAGAGGAGGTAGGGAGGACAAAACTTGATGTTCCTGAAGAAGAAAATCATCAACAGAAATTTCAGCAAAGATAGTAGTCGAAAACAGTAAAAACTCGGGAAGACAATTTGCGCAAAATAGTAGTCGAAAAAACATAATTCCGAGAGGCCAAGTCATTTACCTTGGGAGGGGGAGTGGTGATGTGATAACCCACAAGTATAGGGTGTCGCAACAGTCTTCGAGGGAAGTAAAACCCAAATTTATTGATTCGACACAAGGGGAGGTAAAGAATACTTATAAGCCTTAACAACTGAGTTGTCAATTCAACTGCAACTGGAAAAGTACTAGTAACAGGGGTGATGTGAAAGCAGCAGTAATATGAGAGCAATAATAACAGTAACACAGTAGCAGTAGCAATAACACAGAGGTGATGGCACCAGAAAATAGTTGATACTACTTCCAATGACATATAGAATGAGTATATGATGATGAGAGATGGACCGGGGTTCCCAGCGATCTACACTAGTGGTAACTCTCCAATAACAAGTGACAAGTGTTGGGTGAACAAATTACAGTTGGGCAATTGATAGGATTGAAAGCATTAAGACAGAAAATCAAGATTATTAATCATGTAGGCATGTTTTCCATATATAGTCATACGTGCTCGCAATGAGAAAATTGTACAACATCTTTTGTCCTACCAGCCGGTGGCAGCCGGGTCTCAAGGGAATCTACTGGCTATTAAGGTACTCCTTTTAATAGAGCACCGGAGCAAAGCATTATCACTTGGTGAAAACATGTGATCCTCATACCTACGCTTTCCCCTCCAGTTGTCCCAATTTCTGTCACTTTGGGGCCTTTCATTCCGGACATAGACATGTGCATACAACTTGTAGATACAATCTAAGCAATAAGTATAGAGCTTAAATCTAAGATCATGCCACTCGGGCCCTAGTGACAAGCATTAAACACAACAAGATTGCAGCAACAATAACTTCACAAACTTTATAGATAGACTAATCATAATGTATCATCCATCGGATCCCAACAAACACAACACCGATTACATCAGATGGATCTCAATCATGTAAGGCAGCTCATGAGATCATTGTATTGAAGTACATGGGAGAGAGAGTACCAACTAGCTACTGCTAGAACCCGTAGTCCATGGGGGAACTACTCACGGAGCATGATGGAGGCGGTGGCGTCGATGGAGATGGCTTCCGGGGGCACTTCCCCGTCCCGGCAGGGTGCCGGAACAGAGAGTTCTGTCCCCCGAATTGGAGTTTCGCGATGGCGGCGGCTCTGGAAGGTTTCTCGTCCCGTGGCTTATTCGTATCGAAGATTTAGGTCAGGGGGCTTCTTATAGGCGAAGAGGCGGAGTCGGAAGGGCTACGGGGGCGCCACACAATAGGGGGGCGCCCCCCCCTTTGGGTCGCGTCGGCCACCTGTGTGGTGGCCCTGTGGCCCTCCTCTGGTCCCTCTCGGGTGTTCTGGAAGCTTCGTGGAATTTTAAGATTCTGGGCGTTGATTTCGTCCAATTCCGAGAATATTTCCTTACTAGGATTTCTGAAACCAAAAACAGCAGAAAACAGGAACTGGCACTTCGGCATCTCGTCAATAGGTTAGTTCCGGAAAATGCATAAATATGACATAAGGTATGTATTAAACATGTAGATATTGTCATAAAACAAGCATGGCACATCAGAAATTATAGATACGTTGGAGACATATCAACATCCCCAAGCTTAGTTCCTACTCGTCCTCGAGTAGGTAAACGATAACAAAGATAATTTCTGAAGTGACATGCTACCAACATAATCTTGATCCAATAATGATGTAAAGCATATGAACTGAGATCAAATCACTCAAAGCAAATGTCTATATTTATATAAGAGATGATAATGCAAGAGTTAAACAAGCTAAAAGTTTTCATGAACTATTGCTTCAAAGACATGAAACCGTACAAAGTTCATTAAAGATGTGTTAAATATTCAGCGTAGAAGTTCTATCCTTCATTCCAAGCATCAAGTAAATTTTCACAACATAAGAAGGATTCAGTCAAGTAAACATAAACATGAACGTCATGAATCAACTGTTTCGAAGTCTACTCAACCGGTGAGCGCAAGCATTTGGTATTAGCACCAGGATGTTATGGCATGAAGAATGTTAATGGGGGTTTGGAAGGCCAAATGGAAGAAAGGCTTGCAAAGCTATAAGTGACCATTAGACAAGAGGAAGCCTTATGATCGAAGCTATGCAAGGAGTAGTGATTGCCATGCAACGGATGCACATAGAGCTATATGTGTATGAAAGCTCTCCAATGGAACTAGTGGGGGTGCATCCAACTTTGTTGCTCACGAAGACCTAGAGCACTTTTGAGGAGGCTCATCATCGGAATATACAACCCAAGTTCTATAGTGTAAATTCCCCACATAGTTATACTAGTAAAACATGAAAACTCTCTCATATGAAGTGTAGGTGCTAAACATGAGCACAAATGATGACTATGAATAGTGCAGGTGCTAAAACATGAGCACAAGTGTGGATAAAAGATAGTAATGCTGCCCCCTTTTTCTTTCTCTTTTTTTCTTTTTCTTTTTCTTTTTTTCTTTCTATATTTTTTTCTTTCTTTTCTTTTTCTCTTTTGATGGCCTCCATGGCTCTTTTCACTTTTAGGGGAAACATCCTAATATGACAACACACTTTTTGGTACAAATAACTCATAATGAATGAAACATGATGTATAAAACTGTATGCCTCGCCATAGTAGCAGGATGTGCAATGATCTAGCGTAACATGGGTAAACCACACATCAGCTGTATAGAATCATGCAAAGCAATATGTAAATAATGAATAACAACAAGTCATGTAATGTAAGATGGAAGTTGCATGGCAATATATCTCGGAACAGCTATGGAAATGTTGTGGTAGGTAGGTATGGTGGCTGTTTTGAGGAGATGTATGGGCTTATGTGTAGGAGAACAAGAGAAAGTCCTCCCACGGGTTTGGATGTACCGGTGAAGTATGCACAATTCTCAATGTGAGCAAAAGGCAATGCACAAGCACCGAAGAGGCTAGCAAATTTGGATGGTGGAAGTGCCAAAAACCGTAGCTTAACATTAGTCAAAAAGAACTCACAAGCTTATTGCAAACATCTAGCAGGTTGAACATTAAGAGCATGATTAAAATTTACTCCAAGGAGGGCCGTTCACGGTGGCACAAGTACCCTGCTAGCTCCCTCGACCTTCAGCACAACTTAGTTATTACGATGAACTCTGAGACATGGAAAGCTATCAAGTCCAACTACACCTTCAACTATTTAAATAGAGTTTGTAGTACGGCACAAGCTTAAAGACAACAATCCACTACTAATTTTAACTTATTTATCCAGCAAGCCTTACCATCTAAATACCTCAAAACGTTTGCAAAGAATCAAGTTATCAAAGCTCAATGATCTACAAGATTATGCAAGTGTTTCATTATACCACTACCACATGTAGCATTTTCTAAACCGACCAAATAACAACGAACGAAGCAGTTTCAACCTTCGCCATGAACATTAAAAGCTAAGAACACATGTGTTCATATGAACCAGCGGAGCGTGTCTCTCTCCCACACAAGCATGAATTTATTCAAACAAAATAAAAATAAAAACAAACAGACGCTCCAAGTAAAGTACATAAGATGTGACCGAATAAAAATATAGTTTCAATAGAAGTGACCTGATAAGTTGTTGATGAAGAAGGGGATGCCTTGGGCATCCCCAAGCTTAGACGCTTGAGTCTTCTTGAAATATACAGGGATGAACCACGGGGGCATCCCCAAGCTTAGACTTTTCACTCTTCTTGATCATATATCATCCTCCTCTCTTGACCCTTGAAAACTTCCTTCACACCAAACTTCTCATAAACTTCATTAGAGGGGTTAGTACTCAAAAAACTTTAATCCACCTTGGTCCTGTTGTGACACATTGCAAGAACTCAATAAAACATTAGCTATAGCTCTCCACGTCTAGAAAGCCTTGCTTAAAGTCCACAAGAGACAATGCAAAAAATAGAGACAGAATCTGCCAAAATAGAACAGCCAGTAAAGACGAATTTTTAGGAGGTACTTCCGTTGCTCAACTCAGAAAACTCAAAAGTAATGAAAGTTGCGTACATATCTGAGGAACACGCACGTAAATTGCAGATTTTTCTGAGTTACCTACAGAGAACCCTGCCCAAATTCGTGACAGATAGAAATCTGTTTCTGCGCAGAAATCCAAATCCAGCATCAACCTTCTATTAGAGACTTTACTTGGCACAACATTGCAATAAAATAAAGATAAGGAGAGGTTGCTACAGTAGTAACAACTTCCAAGACACAACCAAACAAGTAGCAAAATAAAGACATGGGTTATCTCCCAAGAAGTGCTTTCTTTATAGCCATTAAGATGGGCTCAAGCAATTTTAATGATGCACTCGCAAGAAATAAGAGTTGAAGCAAAAGAGAGCATCAAAAAGCAAGTTCAAAACACATTTAAGTCTAACCCACTTCCTATGCATAGGAATCTTGTACACAAATAAATTCATGAAGAACAAAGTGACAAGCATAAGAAGATAAAACAAGAGTAACTTCAAAAGTTTCAGCATATAGAGAGGTGTTTTAGTACCATGCAAATTTCTACAAGCATATTTTCCTCTCTCATAATAATTTTTAGTAGCATCAAGAGCAAACTCAACAATATAACTATCACATAAAGCATGTTTCTCATGATCCATAAACACATAATTTTTATCAAGCTCAAAAATAGTGGGATTAAAACTTTCAAACCCACTTTTATCAAATATATAACAAGATGATTGATCAATCTCAAGAGATATGGGACTCCTACATAAAGTCAAGAACTCTCCAATCCCATTTTCATTAGTAGTACAATTAATATTATCAAGTAACATAGGACCATCATCTAGAGCTTTATCATAAACATTTGCTACGCAAAACTCTTTAGTACCATGCATTTCGACATCAAGCACAAACAAAGCATTATCATAAGATTTATCAAAGTAGCATGGATTATCATAGATAACAGTAGAAAAATTATTCTCACAAGTTTTACTCATAGGGAATATTTCAAGAGAATCCACGGGAACATAACATTCAACCTCCTTTGGTAAGCATGGAGGACAATCAAATAGTGTAAGAGATAAAGAGTTACTCTCATTAGAAGGTTGGAATGGGTAGCTAATCCATTCTTCCTCCTTTTGTTCATCACTCTCCTCTTGTTTTTCATCCAATGAGCTTTCAGGTTCATCAATTTCCTCCTCTTTTTCATCCAATGAGCTTTCAGGTTCATCAATTTCTTCTTCCACAGGTTCCTGCAAATTGTGAGTGCATTCTTTTGCATTAATGAGTCTCTCTTTATAGTCAATGATATAAGGATTATCACTGTAACTTTCTATGCAAAAATTAAGGATAAAAGAGACATAATCTTTAAGGTCCTTACAAACAACACAAGTTTCATAATTTTTAGCCATGAAGGATTCGATCTCAGAGGCTCCCATAAATATGACAAATTGTTCTACCTCTTCGAACCCAAGATGAATGTAGTTATTCCAATTATAGTTCTTAATTAAAACTTCTTCACTAAAGCCACATTGAAATTTCAGATGTCTAGTATCCTCTTTAGAGCAACAATTTATATCATGGCGTTTAAGCAAGATTTTAGCAATTGTATTCAATTTTTCTACCATAGCACTCATTACTTTACCCGTTCTTGATTCTCTATAATTATTATATAATTCTATAAGCTCCAACATGGTTATGCGTTCTTCCATAACAACAGTTTTTAATTTTTAGGTTTTTCAAAATTTTATGGATTTTTGGGTATATGAGAAAAATAAAACAAGACAAAAAGAAACTAGACAAAAGTAAACTAAGAAAAATAATACTAGACAGAAATAAACTAAGCACAAATAAACTAGACAAAAGTAAACTAAGCAAAACAAATAAAACAAAATAAAAACAGAGAGAGAGGTAGAGTGTACTCCCCAGGTGAACTTATGAGTAGAGCTATGCCTCCCCGGCAACGGCGCCAGAAAATAGTCTTGATAACCCACAAGTATAGGGGATCGCAACAGTCTTCGAGGGAAGTAAAACCCAAATTTATTGATTCGACACAAGGGGAGGTAAAGAATACTTATAAGCCTTAACAATTGAGTTGTCAATTCAGCTGCACCTGGAAAAGTACTAGTAACAGGGGTGATGTGAAAGCAACAGTAATATGAGAGCAATAATAACAGTAACACAGCAGCAATAGCAATAACACAGAGGCGATGGCACCAAAAAATAGTTGATACTACTTCCAATGACATATAGAACGAGTATATGATGATAAGAGATGGACCGGGGTTCCCAGCGATCTACACTAGTGGTAACTCTCCAATAACAAGTGACAAGTGTTGGGTGAACAAATTACAGTTGGGCAATTGATAGGATTGAAAGCATTAGGACAGAACATCAAGATTATTAATCATGTAGGCATGTTTTCCATATATAGTCATACGTGCTCGCAATGAGAAACTTGTACAACATCTTTTGTCCTACCAGCTGGTGGCAGCCGGGCCTCAAGGGAATCTACTGGCTATTAAGGTACTCCTTTTAATAGAGCACCGGAGCAAAGCATTAACACTTGGTGAAAACATGTGATCCTCATACCTACGCCTTCCCCTCCAGTTGTTCCAATTTCTGTCACTTTGGGGCCTTTGGTTCCGGACATAAACATGTGCATACAACTTGTAGATACAATCTAAGCAATAAGTATAGATCTTAAATCTAAGATCATGCCACTCGGGCCCTAGTGACAAGCATTAAACACAACAAGATTGCAGCAACAATAACTTCACAAACTTTATAGATAGACTAATCATAATGTATCATCCATCGGATCCCAACAAACACAACACCGATTACATCAGATGGATCTCAATCATGTAAGGCAGCTCATGAGATCATTGTATTGAAGTACATGGGTGAGAGATAGTACCAACTAGCTACTGCTAGAACCCGTAGTCCATGGGGGAACTACTCACGGAGCATGATGGAGGCGGTGGCGTCGATAGAGATGGCTTCCGGGGGCACTTCCCCGTCCCGGCAGGGTGCCGGAACAGAGAGTTCTGTCCCCCGAATTGGACTTTCGCGATGGCGGTGGCTCTGGAAGGTTTCTCGTCCCATGGCTTATTCGTATTGAAGATTTAGGTCAGGGGGCTCCTTATAGGCGAAGAGGCGGAGTCGGAAGGGTTACAGGGGCGCCACACAATAGGGGGGCGCGCTCCCCCTTGGGTCGCGCCGGCCACCTGTGTGGTGGCCCTGTGGCCCTCCTCTGGTCCCTCTCGGGTGTTCTGGAAGCTTCGTGGAATTTTAAGATTCTGGGCGTTGATTTCGTCCAATTCCGAGAATATTTCCTTACTAGGATTTCTGAAACCAAAAATAGCAGAAAACAGGAACTGGCACTTCGGCATCTCGTCAATAGGTTAGTTCCGGAAAATGCATAAATATGACATAAGGTATGTATTAAACATGTAGATATTGTCATAAACAAGCATAGAACATCAGAAATTATAGATACGTTGGAGACATATCATGATGTTGTACGGCTCCACTCGGCAAGAGGATGGAATCGAATCTTTCTTGCTTAACGATGAAACACGACGGACAAGCTTTTCCAAATCCTTCACATAGAGATTTTTGGATATGCGGTCGACGTCTTTATCGCCAGCGTACATCCACAAAGGGTTTTTGCGAGCCTGCAGAGGTTGCACCCTAATCCTAAGGAAGTGCGCAGTAATCTGAATACAAGATAATTCTTTCCCTCTGGTATTCTGCAGCTCGTGGATGCGCTTCATCAGTGCATCTGTCGTCGTTTTATCTTCTTCGGTGGCTTCTGCGTCCCAGGATCAGCGCCGAAATTTTTTTGCGCTACCGTCAAAGGGGACGATGTTGTATTCCAGCGAGTCGGAGCATTCCTCACGGACGTATAACCATCTCCTGCGCCACCCTTGGACGGAGTCGGGGAATTTGACATCGAAATAATCAACGTCAGAACGAACATAGATAACAACACCACCTATATTGTAGGCGATGTTGTGGGAGCTGTTGCGGCGAATGCAGAAAATGCATTTCCACGGAGCCCAATTCGGTTGGGTCCCGAGAAAGCACTCACGGAGGGTGATAAAGATAGAAATATGCAGGATAGAATTGGGAGTCAGCTGGTGCAGCTGCAGCCCTTACACAAAAAGCAATCCACGAAGGAATTCATGGATAGGAGCGGAGAGACCGCGGATGAAGTGGTCGACAAAGGTTACCCGATATTGGATGGGGGCGCTGGAAAGCTTTCTTCACTGGGGAAGATTATCGCTCCCTCCTTCTTCATCAAACCAAGCTTCTTCATCAAGTTCGAGTCTTGGTTTGAGATCTTGGATCTCTCCCACTCGGAAACCTCCAGATCTTGCGCCGCCATGCTTTTTCCGGGAGTGGTGTACTTGGTGAGCCTCGCCCGTGGTGGCATCAACGTTGGCGTTGGAGAGATTGAGGAGGATGAGCGCAGGAGCTTGCTTGGTTGCGATGGAAGTTTTTGGACATAGAGAGGATATGAGCGCGGCGCAGCGAAGGGGATTCCTGAGGAAGAAGAAGACTATTTATGTCAGGCCAGCGAACCGCCGCGCCGTTGGATGGTGGGAGAATGGATTTGATGCTCTACACGTGGTTCCAGGGGCAAAAACGTATTTTTACTATGAGGGAACTAGACAGGCGCTACAGCGCGCGTGCCAGAAAAAGCAGATGACGTGTGTCCCCCACTTGCATAACGTGTCAAAAACCGCGGACTTTCGGCCCCAAAAGTCAGTGACAGGACAGAACTGCCGTTTTCCCAATACAATGATCGTGGCTATCGTCAGTACTGATTTCATAGAAAAAGTTCGGCTGTAGTGCTAGGAGGATTGGCGACAACAGAGTATTATTGAGAATTTCTGGAGCTTTTAATCAAATACAAGTTTTTGCTCAAATGCTCGGGGGCTACTTTTATAAGGAGTTTGATAAGGAGATGATTCAAAAAAGACAAAATAATTGAGCCTACAGCCAAGTATAAATACTCGACTGTAGCCTCGGGGGCTACTCCCATCGGGAGCGCTGGTCGCGCACTCGATAAAGATGAAAGCAGTGGAAGTTGACAATATAGCGATAGCGGAATTAAAAAGGTGAGCCTACAACCAAGTACAAGCACTTGGATGTAGCCTCGGGGGCTACTCCCATTGGGAACGCTGGTCGCATACCCGATGAAATTAAAAAATACATAGTGAGCATATGTTCGAGTTATGGAATAACTATTCATATACTCCCATCGGGAGGACAAAATAAACAAAATACAAGTCACCCGTTGACTTGAGTAAATGTGCTATTCCAGCAGCCGAAAAAGGCACTCGACAATATATTCTCAGGGCGCCTCAGTCGCAATTTAGTCCCTGAATGCCGCATAACTTTGCGAAGGTAAGACCCCGGGATCCGTCCTACGCGGCGTGGCATCGCCTCTGACTGCGTTTTGCTGCTTTTTTCCGTATCAACAGATACGAAGAAAAATCCTAACGGATGCGTTAGGTACCCGATAAAACATATCTGGAATTCGACATCTGGTAAGACCTTAAGCGGCACATGTCGAATTACGCTAGTATCCCGAGATCATGTCTAGGGACATGATCTTGAAGTAGGTTTTTGCGGGAGTGCCACAGGAGCAGTTAACTGGTACCTGATCCGTCAGATGAACCAGCCCCAATTACCGTTATCCCTGTACAATATACGATTGTTTTATGAAAGTTATTTACTGACTCGAAGAAATCATATGATAATTATAAAGATGGAGATTTTCCCTGATTCTTCGATTCAAGCAAAATCTCGGGGGCTACTGACATAGGCATCCCCAATGGGCCTGCCAAAGATAGTACCCGGGGTTTGCCGAAGACCCACGACCCGAAGTTTTATGAAGCCCGGAAGGCCAATTAAGAGATAGTTTGGAAATATAGAGTTGTAATAGGAATAATGACTTGTAAATCTACGGGTTGAACTCAAAGAGTCTCCCGGAATATGTAACCGTGTGTAATATGAAACCCTCGGCTCCGCCTCCTATATAAGGGGAGTCGAGGGACGAAGAAGGCATCGATTTCATTGTCAACACAACCCTAGTTTTCTAACAGTCGAGTACCTTTTCGGCTAAACCTTCGAGATCTAGTTGCCCTCTACTCTTTACGAAAACCCTAGTCTACAATCTGTAGGCATTGACAAGTCGATACCTTGTCACCAGGTCCTTCTCTCCACTGGCTGCAGCTTACGGTACTCGGCATACTCTTCTTCGTTGTCTGCAATGAAGTCAATAGCCCTGACCAGCAAGTTAGGTTAGAACAGTTGTGCCCTGCAGACAGACTGGGGTGTGAAGATCTTCTTCATCTGAGCATAGTTCGTGATCGGGGTCCCGACGTACTGACGATGCCTCGGGTAGCACTACAATCCACAAGGAACAACTGTTAGTGTGGACAACATTCACATACAGATCTATGAAGGAACTCAATGAGGCTTACTACCTGAATGTACTCATTTGCTATATCTTCATTGGCAGCATAGAAGCAGCAATCATCTTCGCTCCAGTCCAGAATGCAATCGGTTTTCATCTTCGGTATGACTCTCCACTTGGCCCTCCAGTTTCTGATGTGGTTGTAGAGCTGAAGAGTGGACACACGTATGCCATCGAATGCAAGAACATCAGAAGCTACCTTCTTCTTCTGCTGCTCTTTGAATCCCATGTTGAAATAGACGCCGCTACAGACGAGCTGAACCAACCGGTTGAGCACAAACTCTGAAAGCTCTGGTTGCTTGAAATCAGACATTGCTCAGCATTGACACTAGGAGCAGAAAGATCAGGGGACCCCAATGGTATGATCGCCTACATTACAAACACTACCAGATCAATGAACTATCACTACCACATCCACATCCTTAAGCACTACCACATCAATGAACTACCACTACCACATCCAAATCCTTAAGCAGTACCACATCAATGAAGAGCGAGAAAAGTAAGAGCGGCCTTATAGTCAGAGGAGCCACACGCAACACCGAGGTCGGGGAAGCATGGGACTCTGGCGAAGATGCAGGCAACACCAATGTCCCAGTGGAAGAGTCATATGCAACGGCGACAACCGTCCCCTTGGTAGAGTCAGATGCAACCTAGACAACCTCCACAACCTCGACCGGCGACGAAGGAATGTCCTACAATGGATTCGTTCAGCCCCCCTGTGTACCCAAAAGATCTAGATCTAAGGTAGGGTTTGCAGAAGCTTACCACAACCAAATTCATCATCGCACAGGAAGAAGATAACCATCCACGGCCAGTAGCCGCCTCCACAACCACCGTCGCCGCCGCAAGCCTCACCGACCGTAAGGGTGAGGAAGAGCCAGCCATGTCGGTAGATCGGGAACGATGGATGAGCTCGAAATGGGGGGAAATGGGGGATTTGAATTTGGCGGTGAGAGAGCCGTCCCTATATATGGTGGCGAAATTACAAGCGCGGTGATCGAATTCATCCCGTCGAGATTTCGCCATCCCGCGCGAGCTTGCGCCATTTCCCGCAATGGCTTGGCGGGAACGTGGCTTTATCGAGTTCTGCGGGAACATGGATGGCTCTCTAGAAATAGCCGAACCGAGTGTTCCTCCAGAGCCTGGCCCGAGGGTGCTTTGAGAACCGGCTCTTGCAACGATGCGGACGAGTCCAGGTAACCAAACAAGCTGAAAATGGCTGGCCCGATGAGAGCCAAAGTGAGGCGGCTCCCAAATGCGCCCCTAAGCTCCCAGGTTTTTGAGATAGTGTAGCTCCACTCGAGTGTTGACATGGGATAGTCGGTTTATCCTTAGGCCCATGTCGGTTGGAGAGTTGTTTGCCTTTTGTTTTTCTGTGTTAGAGCATCTCGAGCCGCGTTCCCCAAACTGCGCCGGATCGAGCGTTTGGGGGACGTGTTTTGTTCGTGCCACGTTTGGGGGACGTCACTCCCCAGCTGCGTCCCCCAAACGCCACCCTCAGATTTTTCATAGGGTTTCCAAAATAGAACCATTTATTAAATATAGCATACAAATAATTATATTTACCGAGATTGTTTTCAAATTAAAATACAACAAACAATAAAACAACTAAATAAATGTAATAAATGGGGCTAGATCAAGGTGCCAATCGCGCCGCGGCAGGCGAGGAAACGAACCGTGGCCAATCGCGCCCTACCTAAAAAGTTGTCTAACACCTTGTGTGCGTGGAGGTGGGGCGGATTTTATGCCGTGTTCTGGGACGCGCTGGCGAAGCGGCGGTGGCGGTGGCGAAAAGGCAGGCGAGAGAGCCAACCGCGACGATGGTGCCGACTCTCAGAAGAGATCAGCCATCGAAACGGCCGGCAAATCCAGCGGCGGCGGAGGGGTGGGAGGTGCGGGAGGGAAGGCGCGACGAGAAATAAAAGGCGCGAACCAACGATCATGGAAATCATCGCCAACAGGTGGGAGCATGCCTCGTTTTTGGTTGTGTCTGGCGTGCCCAGAGCGTCCCTATGTAGCGGGGACGAGCTTGGGGCGCCGTACACCGTATTGGGCCGTGCCGGAAAAAAAGAGGCTATGGGGCACGCAGCTGGAAATGTTTTTTTGTCCGGCGCGTCCAAAATCACTTTGGGGGACGCTTTGGGGACTGTAACGGCCCCGGGTAGGACCTCCTATAGGTTTTGTATGTTCTTTTTATTTTATGCATCATCATGGCATAAGCATCATCTCATCAATATTTTTAGCAAAATAAAATTATTTTTTTTATAAAATCTCCCTTGTCCTTTACTTTTAAATAAAACCCTACCCCCTCTCATATTCTTTATTTTGCAATTAAGTGGTGCAACAAATAATTTTGAATAAGTGTTGTTTAGTTTTGGATTACAAATAAAGTAATATTTGAAAACCTAATTTTGAAACACTCTCTCTCTCTCACCTTTCCTCAAAAATTCAAAAATAGTTTTAAAATTCAATAGGAAAAGAAAACAGATTTTAAAATAAAAATAAAAACCTACCCTAACCCTACCTAATCTGGGCCCTCTCTCTCCCCTGGACCTTTTTCTTTTCTCCCTCTCTTCTCCTAGCCCGCAGCCCACCTCCTCCTCCTCTCCCTGGCCCAGCCCACCTTTCCCTGGCCCGCGTACCCCTTCAACAAGCGGAGACCAAGTCTCCTCTTCCTCCCGTCGTCTGCAGGCACGCGAGGTGCGTGACCTCCTTTTTCCCCAGCATCGTGGTCCTCTCTCTCGCCCTCGCTTTATCTCTGGCACCAGCACAACCACCCCGCCTCCTTCTGCACGCCAAGCCTTCACCTGCTTCCTCTTTTCCCCTCCTCCACGAAAGAAACAGAGAGGAGAAAACCCCATCGCTGCCGTGGCAACCTCGCCGGTGCCCCACCTATTCCGGCCTCCCCTCTCCAATCCAAGGGCACCCCGAGCTCCGCTGCATCGTCCTCGTCAACCCTCTGCAAGGAATCGTCCAGGGACACTTCGAATCATCGACGCCGACCTCGTTTCTTCCTCAGTTCCGGTGGTCGATTTCCTCGAATTCGGCCGCCTACGACCTCCTCCGACCTCCCTGACCACGTCAACATGTTCAAGGTGAGGTCACGCGTCTCCCAGGCCTCGTCTCGCTTCCCACCTCCCTCTGTAGCATGCTGCCCGCGTTGACCCTCCTCCGCTCCCCGCAGATGCTCGCCGTCGGCCTACCTCCGATGGCTCCCCGGCGCCAAGACCACCACCATCGGATTCCCCTTCATCTCCTGCGTCGGACGCGCCCACTCTTGCCTCCTGGGGCGCTCCCATTCGCCCGCGCGCATCCGCTCCTGCCGCAGTGACCACGCCCTCGAGAACGCGCACGGCATCGTCTCCAGTCGAACACCTCCCGTGCGTGCAGACATGGTTGCCACCTGGCCGCCACGTCGTCCGCCCCGTCATCGCCTCTGGCCCCACGCGTCAGCCTCTCGGGCTAGAACCCCGCGCGGTGAGAAACCTCTTATGGATCCAGATCTGAGCATCTTTGCAAAAAGACCCCCTGCCAGATTCTTTTCTGAACCCGCAGCCCCCAGCGCTGCTGCTTTTCAGCATAACCCCCTGAATCTATGTGAAACCAACCCGGGGTCCCTCCCCTAGCCAGTTTTTGTTTTCGGGTCCTTCCCCAATTAAAAATAAACCTTTTTATCTATTTTAAATAACTAAACACTAATCTGTTAATAACTTTTAATTGGTAACTCGAAATAAAATGTTCTATATATGAAAATTGATCAGAAAAACATAAGGAACATGAATATGCCATCCATTCATCTGTTTGCATCTCGCATCATGTCGCGCGTTGATAGTCGTGCATGTTCACCTAACATATATGCGGAGTATTTCGGATACCGACTATGGTTTTCCCCGCTCCGTTTAACTTTGAAGTAGCGCACCCCTGCCATGATATGCCATGCTAATCAACATTTAACTTTGCCGGTAGATATGCAACTTCAACCTAATTTGTTTGTCCGGGGTTCCGACTCCGATTAATATGGATAAGTTGCATTGCACCATCTTTGCCATGTCATGCATATCATCTTGATCATGCTGGATCTTCTTTATCCGTAGTAGTAAGACTTGCATCCGTTGATTGTCCAGCATTTGCTTCTTCCCGGATAGGATCGCGAAGTGGTGTTGTGAGATACGACAAGTTCTTCTGCAGCTTTTCACAGGCGAGCCCACCCCTTCACCTATTTTACTTTTACATGCTCTTTTGATCTATTGCTATCCTTATGTTGCGATTCTGTTGTGTCAAGTGTCCTATCCACCTGTTACCTATATGTCCGAGATACACCTTCTCGCCCTACCTTTTGTTTGTTGTTTGCCAGCTTTGCGAGTCGTAGGCGAGTTTAGGGCTTTTGTTGATATCTCGAAATGTTCGGGATATCTTGTTGGGATGATGACACATGTATCACCTTTTCGAAAATGAAGTGGATAACTTTTGCTACAACTAAAATTGCTAAGGGATAATAATATGCAGAGGCATCTGTGAGCCCCTTTGCGAAAGCATCGGAACTTTGACTTGCTAATGTCCCCTAGGACCCGAGTTCTTGTTATCTGTTCCGAGATTGAGCGCTCTACCCATGCGTGGGGACGATTATTGGGACCCCCCTCACCCATTACCATTTCTCAAGTCTCGTTGAAAAGGGGGCCACAACCTTGGTTTTATTTGCCGATGCCATGTATGCCATGCTTTACTTACTGTTGCCTTCGGGTGTTTACTTCCTGTTGCCTTCGGGTGTTTATATTCTGTACTGTACCTTGCGGGACGTTTAGCGAAGCATGTGGTTCGCACGCCTAGCCGCCGGCGCAAACCTCTGAGTCCGTCTCGGAGTACGGCCGAACTTCGATACGGGTAGCTTAGGCGGGTGGCCCCCCTAGACTTTCTTGTTGATTTGGGAACGGTCTTGTTGTGAGACATCCACCTGTCGTAAGTGGTTCGAGCATGCGTATGGTTACATTTAGGCAACCCCTGCAGGGTGTACATCTTATCGATAAGCCGTGTCCGCGGTTATGGACGACTTGGAGCTGTTTAACTCGATCATAGAACAACTTACACCTAATGATGTCGCTAATAACTTTCTAATTACTTGCGTAGTAATTTAGCCCTATTATAATGGAATGGATATAAAATTGTCAACTCGTGTGAGTGCCTTGTTAGTACCTCTTGGCTAAGGGGGATCGCAATGGCAGGGTTTGTTTGCAGAGTATAGAACTGCTAGAATAAGCGCTCTCTCACCTTCTCTTTTAGACGGAAGTTGTAGCGTGTCTCTATTGGTTAGTGCTTTGCTGCCGCTAAACTCCACATATAGCCGGGCGAAGTTTACACCGCCCACCAGCAAGCATAGCTGGTCTTGTCTCGCAAGTACGTGCCTTTGGTACTTACCCTCGTTTTCTCCTTCTTTTTTCGGAACACGCTTTTCAACAAACAGGTACGAGATGACGACATTAGCAAGGTTACCCTTCCGGCTTGGCCTGGACAGGGTTATGGACGCCACTGGTTATCTTCAGGACTCTTAGTCCAATTTGTATCTTGTCCGTACTCGGACGTAATCGATCTTCTGTACGATTTGGATCTTTGTATTGTATATTTGTATCTTGACTCGTTGGAGTTGTTGTTGTAATATATGTATCTTGTGGGCTCTATTGTAATCCTGTTGTAATGTTACCGCTCGTGTTAATTCCTCTGGCATCACGTGTGTGATTCGTCGCGCACGTCGTGTCGGAGGGCGTCTCTGAATCGATATCGTGCGGATTTTGGCGGGATCGCTGGAATCCTCAGGATACCGGTTTGGGGGCATCACAAGTTGGTATCAGAGCCTCAGGTTGCGGTACCCCACTAGTCCAGCCTGTAGGATAGCCTTGCCAATGGTCGTTGAGTTTAGAGTGTCAAAACTATTTTCTAAAATTCGTTGGATAGATCTGATTAGTTCTGATTTTTCTCCTTACCTCTATTCTTTCTCATCTTATCTTTGCGAGTTTGAGTCTTCTCTCTTATATGTGTTCTCCGAGTCTTAGGTTCCGACGCGGGTTGGACGATCTTTGCCCCTCACCTATTAAGTCCGATCTTCGGAGGATCCCGACAGAAGCGCGTCATCAACATCGGAAGAACGACTTCTTGTTAGTGGTGTCGACCATCCTACCTGGAGCAACAATTCTTGTTAGTGGTGTCGAGGAGATCTACACGCCGCCTGAAGATCCGATAGTTCACTTCTCTCCCCCGAGGTTCCTTGTTAGTGGTGTCGATTGTAACGGCCCCGGGTAGGACCTCTTATAGGTTTTGTATGTTCTTTTTATTTGATGCATCATCATGGCATAAGCATCATCTCATCAATGTTTTTAGCAAAATAAAATTATTTTTATAAAATCTCCCTTGTCCTTTATTTTTAAATAAAACCCTACCCCCTCTCTCTATTCTTTATTTTGCAATTAAGTGCTGCAACAAATAATTTTGAATAAATGTTGTTTAGTTTTGGATTACAAATAAAGTTATATTTGAAAACCTAATTTTGAAACACTCTCTCTCTCTCACCTTTCCTCAAAAATTCAAAAACAGTTTTAAAATTCAATAGGAAAAGAAAACAGATTTTAAAATAAAAATAAAAACCTACCCTAACCCTACCTAATCTGGGCCCTCTCTCTCCCCTGGACCTTTTTCTTTTCTCCCTCTCTTCTCCTAGCCCGCAGCCCACCTCCTCCTCCTCTCCCTGGCCCAGCCCACCTTTCCCTGGCCCGCGTACCCCTTCAACAAGCGGAGACCAAGTCTCCTCTTCCACCCGTCGTCTGCAGGCACGCGAGGTGCGTGACCTCCTTTTTCCCCAGCATCGTGGTCCTCTCTCTCGCCCTCGCTTTATCTCTGGCATCAGCACAACCACCCTGCCTCCTTCTGCACGCCAAGCCTTCACCTGCTTCCTCTTTTCCCCTCCTCCACGAAAGAAACAGAGAGGAGAAAACCCCATCGCTGCCGTGGCAACCTCGCCGGTGCCCCACCTATTCCGGCCTCCCCTCTCCAATCCAAGGGCACCCCAAGCTCCGCCGCGTCGTCCTCGTCAACCCTCTGCAAGGAATCATCCAGGGACGCTTCGAATCATCGACGCCGACCTCGTTTCTTCCTCAGTTCCGGTGGTCGATTTCCTCGAATTCGGCCGCCTATGACCTCCTCCGACCTCCCTGACCACGTCAACATGTTCAAGGTGAGGTCACACGTCTCCCAGGCCTCGTCTCGCTTCCCACCTCCCTCTGTAGCGTGCTGCCCGCGTTGACCCTCCTCCGCTCCCCGCAGATGCTCGCCGTCGGCCTACCTCCGATGGATCCCCGGCGCCAAGACCACCACCGTCGGATTCCCCTTCATCTCCTGCGTCGGACGCACCCACTCTTGCCACCTGGGGCGCTCCCGTTCGCCCACACGCATCCGCACCTGCCGCGGTGACCACGCCCTCGAGAACGCGCACGGCATCGTCTCCAGTCGAACACCTCCCGTGCGTGCAGACATGGTTGCCACCTGGCCGCCACGTCGTCCGCCCCGTCATCGCCTCTGGCCCCACGCGTCAGCCTCTCGGGCTAGAACCCCGCGCGGTGAGAAACCTCTTATGGATCCAGATCTGAGCATCTTTGCAAAAAGACCCCCTGCCAGATTCTTTTCTGAACCCGCAGCCCCGCCGCCGCTGCTTCAGCATAACCCCCGAATCTATGTGAAACCAACCCGGGGTCCCTCCCCTAGCCGCTTTTGTTTTCGGGTCCTTCCCCAATTAAAAATAAACCTTTTTATCTATTTTAAATAACTAAACACTAATCTGTTAATAACTTTTAATTGGTAACTCGAAATAAAATGTTCTATGTATGAAAATTGATCAGAAAAACATAAGGAACATGAATATGCCATCCATTCATCTCGTTTGCATCTCGCATCATGTCGCGCGTTGATAGTCGTGCATGTTCACCTAACATATATGCGGAGTATTTCGGATACCGACTATGGTTTTCCCCGCTCCGTTTAACTTTGAAGTAGCACACCCCTGCCATGATATGCCATGCTAATCAACATTTAACTTTGCCGGTAGATATGCAACTTCAACCTAATTTGTTTGTCCGGGGTTCTGACTCCGATTAATATGGATAAGTTGCATTGCACCATCTTTGCCATGTCATGCATATCATCTTGATCATGCTGGATCTTCTTTATCCGTAGTAGTAAGACTTGCATCCGTTGATTGTCCAGCATTTGCTTCTTCCCGGATAGGATCGCGAAGTGGTGTTGTGAGATACGACAAGTTCTTCGCAGCTTTTCACAGAGCGAGCCCACCCCTTCACCTATTTTACTTTTACATGCTCTTTTGATCTATTGCTATCCTTATGTTGCGATTCTGTTGTGTCAAGTGTCCTATCCACCTGTTACCTATATGTCCGAGATACACCTTCTCGCCCTACCTTTTGTTTGTTGTTTGCCAGCTTTGCGAGTCGTAGGCGAGTTTAGGGTTTTTGTTGATATCTCGAAATGTTCAGGATATCTTGTTGGGATGATGACACATGTACCACCTTTTCGAAAATGAAGTGGATAACTTTTGCTACAACTAAAATTGCTAAGGGATAATAATATGCAGAGGCATCTGTGAGCCCCTTTGCGAAAGCATCGGAACTTTGACTTGCTAATGTCCCCTAGGACCCGAGTTCTTGTTATCTGTTCCGAAATTGAGCGCTCTACCCATGCGTGGGGATGATTATTGGGACCCCCCCTCACCCATTACCATTTCTCAAGTCTGTTGAAAAGGGGGCCACAACCTTGGTTTTATTTGCCTATGCCATGTATGCCATGCTTTACTTACTGTTGCCTTCGGGTGTTTACTTCCTGTTGCCTACGGGTGTTTATATTCTGTACTGTACCTTGCGGGACGTTTAGCGAAGCGTGTGGTTCGCACGCCTAGCCGCCGGCGCAAACCTCTGAGTCCGTCTCGGAGTACGGCCGAACTTCGATACGGGTAGCTTAGGCGGGTGGCCCCCTAGACTTTCTTGTTGATTTGGGAACGGTCTTGTTGTGAGACATCCACCTGTCGTAAGTGGGTCGAGCATGCGTATGGTTACATTTAGGCAACCCCTGCAGGGTGTACATCTTATCGATAAGCCGTGTCCGCGGTTATGGACGACTTGGAGCTGTTTAACTCGATCATAGAACAACTTACACCTAATGATGTCGCTAATAACTTGCTAATTACTTGCGTAGTAATTTAGCCCTATTATAATGGAATGGATATAAAATTGTCAACTGTGTGAGTGCCTTGTTAGTACCTCTTGGCTAAGGGGGATCGCAATGGCAGGGTTTGTTTGCAGAGTATAGAACTGCTAGAATAAGCGCTCTCTCACCTTCTCTTTTAGACGGAAGTTGTAGCGTGTCTCTATTGGTTAGTGCTTTGCTGCCGCTAAACTCCACATATAGCCGGGCGAAGTTTACACCGCCCACCAGCAAGCATAGCTGGTCTTGTCTCGCAAGTACGTGCCTTTGGTACTTACCCTCGTTTTTCTCCTTCTTTTTCCGGAACATGCTTTTCAACAAACAGGTACGAGATGACGACGTTAGCAAGGTTACCCTTCCGGCTTGGCCTGGGCAGGGTTATGGACGCCACTGGTTATCTTCAGGACTCTTAGTCCAATTTGTATCTTGTCCATACTCGGACGTAATCGATCTTCTGTACGATTTGGATCTTTGTATTGTATATTTGTATCTTGACTCGTTGGAGTTGTAGTTGTAATATATGTATCTTGTGGGTTCTATTGTAATCCTATTGTAATGTTACCGCTCGTGTTAATTCCTCTGGCATCACGTGTGTGATTCGTCGCGCACGTCGTGTCGGAGGGCGTCTCTGAATCGATATCGTGCGGATTTCGGCGGGATCGCTGGAATCATCAGGATACCGGTTTGGGGGCATCACAGGGACGCAGCTGGAGATGCTCTTAGAGCATCTCCACCGGCGGCCCCAAATTGTCCCTGGTAGGGACGCCGGCACTGCTGTATACGGGGTGTTGGTAGTGCATCCTCCATTTGGGGATGCTGTTCCCACACCGGCGCCTCCCAAACGGAGGCCCCCAATTTTTTTACTTTTTACAATATTTTGAAACAACATATCAACCACACAAATAGAATTAAATTATTCACACAATCAATCAAACTAATAGTACTTAAATTATTCGTAGAATCAATCAAGCAAATAGTACTTAGATTATTCATACAACCCAACAAACCAATAGTACTTAAATTATTCATACAGGCAAACAAATAGAAATAAAATCATGCATTGTTGGCGGCTCTTCTCCTTTCCCACAAATGCGCAGCTAGATCCGCCTTCAACTGTGCATGGACACCTGTATCTTGAATTTCATTGTGCATATGAAGAAAAACGGCTTCTTGGGGTACATGCTCTACCTCAGCTAGTGGCCCTTGATAATCAAATGGATGATCATCATGCACAGGTGCGTAGCGCTCGCTCTCAATGATCATGTTGTGCATGATCACACAGGCGTTCATCACCTCCCACATCTGAGCCTCGGACCAAGTGAGAGCAGGGTATCTGACAATGGCGAAACGTTGGTGAAGCACCCCAAAAGAGCCACTCAACATCCTTGTGTGCTGCTTCCTGTCATGTTGCAAAATAGGCTTCCATCTCGTTTGATGGAGTGGGAATTATCTTCACAAATGTAGCATACGTCGGGTAGATACCATCAGCTAGATAGTACCCCTTGTTGTATGCGTAGCCGTTTACCTCAAAGTTCATGGCAGGAGCTTGTCCCTCAGCTAGCCTGGCAAACACCGGAGAGTGCTGCAGCACGTTGTTTGTTCCTCAGCTACCATCATTGTTTGTTCCTGCCATGCCAAAAAATGCATGCAAAATTCAAAGCTCATGGTCTGCCACCGCCTCAAGAATGACACTGCACTCACCAGTATGCCCCTTGTAGATTCCCTACTAAGCATAAGGGCAATTTTTCCAGCCCCAATGCATACAGTCAATGCTTTCGAGCATCCCAGGAAACCCTCTTGTTGTATTCTTTTGCAGGATCCTAGATGTATCATCTTGTCTTGGTGCTCTCAAATAGTATTTAGCAAACATCGCTATGACGACTCGGTAGAACCTGTAGAGAGTCTCTGTACATGTCGACTCTGCCATCCGTAGGTAGTCATTGGCTGTATTTGGAGGAGCTCCGTATGCAAGACAGCGCACTGCAGCAGTGCACTTCTGAATTAAGGTGAAGCCCCACAAACCTGTCAATCTTTCTTGTCCATGAAGTACTTGTCGTACTCCCTGACGCCGTGGACAATCTTCAAGAACAGCCCCTTGTTCATCCTAAACCGGCGCTGAAATTCCTTCTGCGAATGAGTCGCTTCATCATTAAAGTAGTCAGCGTCAAGCAGCATTGCGCCAGCTTCACGATGTCAGTTGATGTTCCTCCTCTTGCCTGGTTTTGAGCCCCCGCGCCAAGGCACGACGAAGAAAGGCTAGCGAACGCGCAGCATGTTTGTCAGAATCAGCTGCTGATGTTGCCGCCGAACAGCCTGAGCGTTTTGTTCCTCCGTGAACAGCTGCACCATCATCTCGTCATCGTTGTCCATCGCGGCAATTGGACGAACACCTTACGGGCGGGGCGATACTATCATGGTGGCGGTGAGCTCTGTTCCGGATGAAATAGCGGCCACTGGTCGAGGGGGTGGCGGCCGTGTCCGGTTCCTAGACAGTCGGCGGTCTCTATTACAAGCAGGGGGCGCACAGCGACGGCGACAGTGGTGATCTAGAGGGGTGGGAGTCGGCTCGGACGTGTGTAGGAGGTGGAAAATCAGTGTGTCTTGCTGTCAGGTGGAGCCCACGCTCGTTTTCAGACGTGCTGCGAGGCGCCAGCGCCCGATTCACGCCCTTAGCGAAGGGGCCGGCACGGAATTGCCAGCGATTTGTTGGGCTCGAAAATTGACCGGTGCCATTTGGGGCACACCGGTGGGAGCCCAACCGAGGCTGCTATGGGAGGGCCGGTGGAGATGCTTGTCTATTTCCTGTGGGCTCTGGGCTAGGCTAAGCGAAGTGCTAACTAACCTTCTCACCTCGTGCTCCTATTCTGCCCAGGGCGCCGCCGCCGCTTCCGTATGGTCGTATGGATACTCTCTCCTCCAACTTCGGTTCTTCCTCTTGCGTGACCCAACTTTCTGCTATCCCCGGTGAAGAAGATGCGGGATGGGGAAACGGCCATCCGGATAAGGAGGTAGAGTGAGGGAGGGTACGGAGATTTTCTCAAACCACACTGGCGGCGGCTGAAGTTCCCTTGCGGTGAAGGCACTAGTGGAGAAGAGGCCTTTGGTCCCAAGCAAATGTCCCAGTGCTGAACCAAACCGGGTCCAATGGGGGCATTGGTCCCGGTTCGTTTCTGCCCAGGATGACCCCACCCGCCGGCGCCTGTCCCGTAGTGGCCTTTGGACCCGGTTTGTATTACAAACCGGGACTAAAGGGTCCACCGCAGGGTGCCGCAGGCCGTGTCAGTCGTGGGGAACCCTTTAGTCCCGGTTTGTAATACAAATCGGGTCCAAAGGCCCCGCCTCTGGCTATATAACCTTGCCCCTGCCCAAGTGTGAGCCACACTTGGCCATTTTTTCACTATCTTCACAAGAGGGGTGTATTGCTTTCCTCTCTTCTTCACATGCACAAGAGGTGTTCGATGAAATGCTTAAGAGGATTTGCCACTTGAGTTTACACAAATCAAGCCACACTTAACTTGCTTTTTTCTTCTTCATCGAGGTTAACAACTTTATCCTTTTCATCCGCAATTGATAAAATGCATGTGTATATATACATCGTGATGTTCCGTAATGGTTTTGATCAGCTTAATTATATCATGCGTATGAATCGGCAATGGATGTACATTGACCGACGGTTTGACGAGTTCACCGCGGGCCCGGATAATTTTATGGCCGTGGCGGAGGCAAACAAACATGGTGGCTTCATGTATTGTCCATGTGTGGACTGCAAGAATACCGTAAATTACGCTCACTCGAGTCTCATTCACAGCCACCTTCTGCGATCCGGTTTCATGCCTAGTTACTATTGTTGGACCAAGCACGGAGAAAGAGGGGTTATGATGGAAGACAATGATGAAGAGGAAGAGGATGATGACGGTTATCCCAATTTCCCTGAATACGATGATACTGCAGAAGGCAATGAAGACAATGAAGTAGAAGATCAAGAGGCACCCGGATGAGCCTCGCCGATGATGATCTTGGCCGGGCCATTGCTGATGCAAGGAGAGAATGTGAAACCGAAAAGGAAAGGTTGGCCTTCGACAAGATGATAGAAGATCACAACAAATTGTTATACCCAACTTGCGAAGATGGCCATAAAAAGCTAGGCAAGCACACTCGGAATTGTTGCAATGGAAGGCGTAGAACGGTGTCACCGACTCAGGATTTGGAAAGTTGCCGACAATAATTAAGAGGAAGCTTCCAAGGGGTAACGAATTGCCCGCCGATACGTACGAAGCGAAGAAGATTGTCTCGCCCTCTAGGATTAGATGTGCAAAAGATACATGCATGCATTAATGACCGCATCCTCTACCGCGATGAGTACGAGAATTTGGATGCATGTCCGGTGTGCACCTGCATTGCGGTATAAGATCGGACGAGATGACCCTGGTGATGTTGAGGGCGAGCGCCCCAGAAGAGGGTTCCTGCCAAGGTTATGTGGTATGCTCCTATAATACCACGGCTGAAACGCTTGTTCAGTAAATAAAGAGCATGCTAGGTTGTTGCGATGGCACAAAGAAGACCGTAAGAAAGACGTGATGTTGAGGCACCCTGCTGATGGCTCCCAATGGAGAAAAATTGATAGAGAGTTCCCAAACTTTGCACAGGATGCAAGGAACTTACGGTTTGGTCTAAGTACAGATGGCATGAATCCTTTTGGAGAGCAGTAGCTGCAGCCATAGCACCTGGCTCGTGACTCTTTGTATATATAACCTTCCTCCTTGGTTGTGCATGAAGCGGAAGTTCATTATGATGCCGGTGCTCATACAAGGCCCGAAGCAACCCGGGAACGACATTGATGTGTACCGAAGCCATTAGTTGAAGAACTTCTACAGCCGTGGTCTCTAGCAGGTGTACTTGTGTGGGACGAGCACAAGCGGGAGGAATTTGACCTAAGAGCGCTGCTTTTCGTAACCATCAATGACCGGCCTGCTCTTGGTAACATTTTAGGATAGTCAAACAAGGGATACAATGCATGCACGCACTCGTTTACATGAGCTCGAAGGTGATTATTTGGAAAAATGTAAGAAGGTCGTGTACCCGGGGCATCGTCGATTTCTTAGGCTTACCCATCCCGTAAGAAAGAAAGGCAAGCATTACAACGGTGAGGCGATCACGGAGAAGCCTCCATCGTGATGTGTGATATATTTGGTATGGTCAAGGATCTAGATGTAATATTTGGAAAGGGTCCTGGCGGACGGTCTGTTCCGAATGACGATGCCGGACACGCGCCCATGTGGAAGAAGAAATCTATTTTTTGGGATCTACCCTATTGGGGAGTCTTAGAGGTCCGCTCTTCAATCGATGTGATGCACGTGACGAAGAATCTTTGCGTGAACCTGCTAGGCTTTCTGGGCGTGTACGGGAAGACAAAAGATACACCAGAAGCACAGGAGGACCAGCAACGTAGGAAGGACCCCAAAAAAATGCATGAGAGAGTTAAAGGACGTCATTACTCCAGCTACGCTCTTACAAAAGGAGAGAAGGAAATATTTTTTGAATGTCTGAGCAGTATCAAGGTCCCGTCTGGCTTCTCCTCCAATATAAAGGGAATAATAAATATGGAGAAGAAAACATTCCGTAACCCGAAGTCTCATGACTATCACGTGATAATGACACAGCTTGCTTCCGATTGCATTGAGAGGGCTTCTACCGGAAAATGTTCGATCGCCCATTGTGAAGCTATGTGCATTCCTCAATGCAATTTCTCGAAGGTAATAAATCCGGAAATTCTACCGAGGTTGCGGAATGATGTGGTCCAATGTCTCGTTAGTTTTGAGCTGGTGTTCGCACCATCCTTCTTCAATATTATGACACATCTCCTCGTTCACCCGGTCGATGAGATTTGCATTCTCGGTCCCGTGTTTCTACACAATATGTTCCCCTTCGAGAGGTTCATGGGAGTCTTAAAGAAATATGTTCATAACCGTGCTAGGCCAGAAGGAAGCATCTCCAAGGGCTATGGAACAGAGGAGGTCATTGAATTCTGTGTTGACTTTATTCCTGACCTTAAGCCGATTGGTGTTCCCGAATCGCGGCATGAAGGGAGACTAAGTGGAAAAGGCACGCTAGGAAGGAAATCAATGATATGTAGGGACGGGATTTCTTTGACTCAAGCACACTACACAGTTCTACAAAGTTCCACCTTGGTGGCTCCGTATATCGGTGACCACAAGAACTTTCTACGCTCCCAGAACCCGGGGCAGTCGAACGATTGGATTAGACGTGAACACATGTCGACTTTCGGCGGTTGGTTTCAAAAACATCTCCTGAATAACAAAGATATTAAAGATCAGTTGTACTTGCTGGTCCAGACACCATCTTCGACTGTAGTGACTTTCCAAGGGTACGAGATAAATGGGAATACATTTTACACGATCGCCCAAGATAAAAAGAGCACCAACCAAAACAGTGGTGTCCGGTTTGATGCAATAATTAATGAAGGCCCAAATGACACATATTATGGTTACATAGAGGATATATGGGAACTTGACTATGGACCTTCTTTTAAGGTCCCTTTGTTTAGGTGCAAATGGGTCAACAAAACAGGAGGCGGGGTTCAGGTAGACAAGTTGTATGGAATGACAACAGTGGATCTCAACAATCTTGGGTATAGAGACGAACCATTCGTCCTAGCCAAGGATGTGGCTAAGGTTTTCTATGTGAAGGATATGTCTACCAAACCAAGAAAAAGGAAACATATGGAAACAAATACATCAAACGATGAGCCAAAGCGCCACATAGTTCTTTCTGGAAAAAGAAACATCGTGGGAGTGGAGGACAAGACAGACATGTCAGAAGATTATAATCAGTTTGATGAAATTCCACCCTTCGGAGTGAACATTGATCCAAGCATCAAGTTAAATGATGAAGATGCTCCATGGTTACGGCCGAAGAAGATTAATTAAATGATGAAGATGCTCCATCATCAAGTTAATTGAAGAATGTTCATGGCACAAATGAGTATCTCAACATGGCAATCAATTTCCCATTTATTTTTGTGTAATCATGTAACTCGTATGTAAGATATTAAAAGTGGAGATGCGCCACGGGAGATTTCCCAACCCTTTCCCCAACACTTGTTAGATGAGATGTAGTCGTTCGTGGGCTTGCAGGAAATAATTCCAAGGCGCGGTTTCGAAGATGCCGTAGGGCGTGTGCACCAACGACATCTTCGAGAAACTGCGCCACGGGAGATTTCCCAACCCTTTCCCCAACACTCGTTAGATGAGATGTAGTCGTTTAGGGGCTTGCGAGGAAAAATTCCGAGGAGCAGCTTCCGAAGATGTCGTAGGGCGTGTGCACCAACGACATCTTCGAGAAGCTGCGCCACGGAGATTTCCCAACCCTTCCCTTCATCCATGGGAATGAAACTCCGCTTGGCTTGTTGATCCGCTTGGCAAGGCATATCGATGCTCCTTTTATAGGCACGGCACCTCTTCTACTTTGTCTTGTTCCTTCGACGGGCGTCGTGCGCTACATGCTTTATCTCATCGAGCGGTGCGTCCACCCATGCGTTCTTATCCTGCCGACATCTTTAGTCCCGGTTGTACCCACCAGCCGGGACTAAAGGTTACCCACACGTCCTTATCCCACCGACAGTTTTGTTAGATGACACAAAAAAGGATCTTTAGTCCCGGTTGTACCCACCAGTCGGGACTAAAGGTTACCCACACGTCCTTATCCCACCGACAGTTTTTGGGCCACTGCGTTCCCGCCTATTTTTCTTCCCGCGCTTTCCACTCGCTTCCCGCCTCCGTCCTCCCGCCATTTTTTCACTATATATATGTTGGCTTGGCCTCCATTTACATATCACATCTAGACTCATATCCGCAAACCTCATCACCAGGTCACATGGCTTCCATCGTATCTCTAACCCTCCGGGAGGCGGAGGCGCTTTGCGCGTCGAACTACCCCTGCCCGCCGGGCTACCGCGTCCCTACCGGCTGGTTGCTGAGCGTTGGAGGGGTACCGGTCCCTCCTGTCCCTCTAGGTGTGGCGCGCGAGATGGCCATCACGAACCACTACTACTTCGAGCTCACGCCAGAGCAGCGGAGGAATCCCCAGTGGCATCCCGACTACAGCCCGACTTGGGAAAGCTTCTTCATCAATCGGCGTGAGAGGGCGCTCGCCGAGCACGAGGAGGGCGGCCCGCCTCCTTCGAACTTCAACGAGGCCGGCCGTCGGCTGTGGTGGCGCGACCGGACTCTCCCGGGCGTCATGGCCCACCGTGGCCCCCGCCCGCGCTACCCTCGGTCCCGGCCCACGCGTGCTCTCCCGCCGAGGTTTGACTACCGCGACCCCGATGCCGGCGACGATGATGACGGCGACTACGACGACTACGGTGGCGAGTACTATAGGGCTAGGCACGAGTATGAGCCGAATGACTCGAACAGTCGAATCTGGCCATGTATCTTAAATAATTTTCAGTTGAGCTAGGCACGAGTACTATAGGGCTAGGCACGAGTACTATTTGGCCATGTATCTTAATTAATTTTCAGTTGAGTTCTGTACTTTAATTCCACATCTAATCTGGTGGGAAACTTTTCTCATCATCAGCGTCTGCCATAACGACTTTATTGAAAATACAATTAAAATAGATAAACAACTAGTCTAGTCGATCTACTCGTCGTCGGAGGTTGTCTCGGTCCAAATGTCGTCCTACCGAGGGTGAGCCGGAAGCCACCGGCGCGCATCTCGGCGTAGAACCTACCGTTCGGACATGGCGGTGGCGGTGGCGACGGTGGCCTGTACATGGCGGTGGCGGTGGTGGGCAGTACACGGCGGTGGCCCGTACATGGCGGTGACGGTGGTGGCCAGGCGGTGGCGGTGGCGACGGTGGCCTGTACATGGCGGTGGCGGTGGTGGGCAGTACACGGCGGTGGCCCGAACATGGCGGTGACGGTGGTGGCCAGGCGGTGGCGGTGGCGACGGTGGCCAGTACACGGCGGTGGCGACGGTGGCTCGTACATGCATGGCGGTGGCGGCGGTGGACACGTGTGGCAGTGCGGTGGCTTTTTTCATTTGAAATAAGGCGGGAATGAAACTTTTTGAAAAAAGTGGCCTTTGGACCCGGTTTGTATTACAAACCGGGACTAAAAGCGCTTTTTGCGTGCGCAGCGAAAACGCGGCAAAAATGGCCTTTAGTCCCGGTTTGTATTACAAACCGGGACCAAAGGGACTTTGGTCCCGGTTTGTATACGAACCGGGACCAAAGTGGGGAGTATAAAGAAAGGACTTCGTCTCCGCGGCGATCAATCCGCGGAGACGAAGCGCCGAGCGCCGCCGAGGCTGCCCAACCGCCACGCCCACGCGAAATCGCCGCCGCCGCTGTCGCCGTCGCCACCGCGCGCCCGCGCCCGCCGTCTCCGCCGTTGCCGTGCGCCGCCGCCCTCCGCCTCCTCCCCACGCGCCCGCGCGCCGCTCGTCTGCCGCCACCGCGCGCGCCTCTTCCGGCCTCCACCGCCGCGCGCACGCCTGCGTGTCCCGCCGCCGCGCACGTCGCCTCCGCCGCCGCTTGCGCCACCGGCTGCGCCCCCACCACCGCGCCTCCTCTGCCGCGCCGGCCATCTCCGCCGGTAAGAGCCGCCGCCCCACCCGGCCCTTCTTTTTTTTCTTTTTTAGTCATTTTTTTAGATTAGTTTGTTAGGTTAATTAGTTAGAAACAATATAGTTAGAAAAATTAGTTAGTAAAATTAGAAACAATAGTTAAGTTAGAAAAATTAGTTAAAACAATAGTTAGAAAATTAGTTAGTAAATTAGTTAGTAAAATAGTTAATTAGTTTAGTTACAAAATAGATGATTGTAAATTAGTACATAATTTGATTTAAATTAGTTACAAAAATAGTTAGTAAATTAGTTACAAAAATAGTTAGTAAATTAGTTACAAAAATAGTAAGTAAATTAGTTACAAAAAAATTAACAAAATAGATTCATTTATGTCGGCGCCGCCCCCCGCGCGCGCCGACGACTTAGACCGTGGCGGTGCCGAGTCCGTAGAGGTGCCGCCGCGACATAGACTTAGGGTCGCGAAATAGAGAAAGAGCGAGCGAGGAGGAGCGCCGAGTCCGTGGCGGTGCCGGTGACTGCCGGCGCCCCTGCCGACCCCCCAAAACAAGGTCATTCAATTCCCGCTACCGCTCCCGCTGTCGTTCCCGACCCCCGATCCGGATCGATCGATCCGGGGTCGTGGAACGCGGCGTTAGTACAAAAGTAGTGAAGTTTTTTATTTAGCACAATATCATGTTTTTTATTTATATTAGTACATATATGATTTGTTTTCGTAGCTACGATGCCGCGACAGCCGCCGCGCCGTGGTCTGACTCTTCTAGAGGAGATGGAGCAGATGGGGGAGGTCCGGGACTGGGCTCCGCCGGGGTGGTACTGGGAGGTCTTAGCTTCCGGGTCGCGCACCTTGGTGCGGAATCCGGGTCCCGTTGTCGACCCGGATATTCTTTGGTGGAGGTCTTATGGGCCACGGTCGTTTCAGAGGGAGCCGGCCCCGCCGGAGGAGGTAGCTCAGCGCATTGAAGCGGAGGACCAGCACGTTCGCCGTTACATGTATGCGTTAGACAACATGTATAGGACCGGATGGAGCGTTATGCGGGGATCTCATGTTAGCTATGCTCCCGTTGTTGTTTCGTGGCTTTGGGGGTACACCCAGCGCGGCTCAGGACCCGGTCGGCGCCCTCTAGGACCCGGTCGGCGCCCTCTAGGACCCGGTCTGCGCGGTTGAGTGGTTGTAGTAGTGATTGATATGTATTAGGGTTAAATAAACATGAACCCGATCTATGTATGCATGTAACTGCAGTATACGCTTTTAGCACTATATTATCGATCCTTAGTTAAGAACTACATATGTAACTCCATTTTCAGTTTTCGCATTATCCTTAATTTGATCATATGATGGTTCCTATGTATAGCTTGCGGGTCGTTGTAGAAAGCATGGAAAGAGATGAAATTCAAGAAAATTTCATGGAGGAACTCATAGCAAACGGTACTCCGGATGATCGCGACGACGACGTTATTCCAGATGATGGCGGTGACGATGTCACCGCAACTTATTTGAATGACTCCGGTGAGGGAGCGGAGAATATTGAGGAAGAAGATCCTAGTGGCGCCGGTGAGGAACAAGATCATCATAATGGCTCCCGAACTGTAGTTATCACCGAGGTATATAAATTAATTAAGCCAGCTGTTGATCGACTAGATGCATTAACTAATTAAATTGTACCGACTATGAATTATTTCTTTTTTAGCCCTCCGGATCGAGCACTTCTTCCGTAAAGTCGAGGAAGCGAGGCCCGGCCAAAAGTTGGATGACGGTGTTAGGCACGACATCACCCACATCGAAAAGGATGGTAAACCGATTGCTCCGGAGAAAGGTGCAAAGTCATTTATAGCTCAATGCGGAGTGCTTGTTAGGGACCACGTCCCGATCACCGTTCGAGAATGGCACAAGCCGAAGGGACTAGTGCTTGTCTGCGAGAGGAAGAAGCTCAAGGTCTTTATATCGATGATGTAGCCAAAAACAGCATTATGAACAAGCTCATGTCACATTTCAACATAGTACCCGAAGAGGGGGTGACGCCGAAAAGGCCAAGATGGAGCAGGCCCTCGCGAGTTTGGCAAGAAGAAGATGGCTGAACTATTCAAGCACCACAAGAAAAGATTGCGCCGCCTTATCAAGGTAAAGAAGACTCCGGACGGTGAGAAGGTAAAAAATCACCGGGATGAATTCGTGAAGTACGGCACGGAGTCGGAAGAATTTAAGAGAAGGTCGGAAATAAATAAGGCAAATGCTGCGTTGAAGCTATATCACCAAATTCTGGGTCCAGGTGGATACGGGGCTAACCGTCCTAAGTGGCAGGCGGCTGAGGCGGAGCTCGACCGAGTAAAGGGATCAGATTAGGGACACACGGTTGGATCGAACGGTGCAAGGAGTGGTTCTACGGGATTGGGGGAACGTTGGATCCGGAAACGAGGGAAGTGCATCTATAAGAAAGCTCATCCGAAGGTTCCCATTAATGCCCTGGAAAGAGCACATAGGGACGTGGAGGCGGGGTTGTTCCAGCCCGAAAGAGAGAACGATGAGCTGACACGCGCCCTTGGGAACAAAGAACACGCCGGACGAACACGAGGCACAGAAGGCTCCGTTCCGTGGAAGTATGGCTTTCCTGCGGAAAGGAAGAGATTTCTCGATAAAAGCCATGAGAGGAGGAAGGCAAGGGAAACGAGACCGCCTGGCTAACTTAGAGGAGGGTATGAGCACCATGAAAGCCCAATTAACCATGGTAACCCAAGTACTTACATCTCGGATGGCTCAGGGGCAGGCTGTAGATCCCGCATTGCTCAATGCCCTCGGCCCGTCGCAATCTCAACCACACCGGAAAAGCAGCGTGGCTTCCTCTCAGCAGGTGGATAATGATGATGATGATGACCAGGTGGTCGAGCCTCCTCGCTACCCCCCCCCCCCCGTGGATGATCTCACTGAGAGCCGTCCTTGTGAGCTGCATGTTAAAGTTTTCAACCTATCCTTCAAGGCGGCGGTCGGCATCCTCTTACCTACAAGGTCTTACCATTGCCGTCCGGTCCAAGACGACTTTCTTGTTGTGATGGTGGATGAAGTGTTGAGAGATTATGAGGGGTTGGTGCTTCGAGCACCCTGCAGTGAAGATGGGAAAATCAAAGAAGCGGGAGAAGCCCGTAGAACCACCGTGCAATGGCGGAAGGAGAACATTGTGTTTCCAGGTGAGAAGCCAACAAGCGAGGCCACCTCCGCCTCCTCCGCCACCTGTGCGGTCTCCTCCGCGTGATGATTCTCCTCTGCGCGATGATGATTCCCCTATCCATGACCGGTCTCCTCCGCGTGAAAATACTCCGCCGCCTCCTCCTCCTCGTCGGGAGACTCCGCCGCCTCCACCTAAGCAAAAGAGGAAGCGGTCCGCGGCACCTCCTACGGCTCCGAAGAGATCATCAACTCCAATGAGGGCACGGACTCCGGAGTTGTTACCACATGAGCGGACCGAAGAGCAAAAGGCGTTTCTTGCGCCGAGGAAGATGTTTATTCCACCGCGGACGGTGAAGCACTTTGCCGAGACGAGAATGAAGAGACCTGAGCCGAGAGCTGATTATGACCGCTCTCTTGGACGAGTCCTCTAGAGCGAGCAAAGAAGCAAAAAAAGTCGCCCGGCTTGGACAGCGGGACATTCGGGCCGTACCCCACTTCATCGTGGAGCCCTATCATGATCCGGAGACGGCATCGATGATCGAACGGGCGGCTAGAGCTCGGGGAGCATCGGTTGAGTACGAAGATTACTATCCAACGGCTCAAGTGGTAAACAAGTATAGATACGGATCTGATCTCGTCAAACCCGGCGAGCTCGCGCGTCTAGGGACTCGGATGCGAAGGTTGCATGAATGGTACCGAAAGCCTGTCGAAGAGGTGATGCCTACCTCACGGTGTATCTTAGAGATGAGCATTACTTCCGGGGGAAAGACGAGATAAACCTTGAGTTAGAAGAACTGTTTCAGTTATTTAATCAAGACGCCCTCGACAAAGTCTGTCATCAGTTGCTACTGCTCGTAAGTGATTTTTTTGTGTAATTAAGTTTGTAGCTCATTCATTTGCACTAACAATTATCCTCATTATATTCTTTGTGTACGCTATACATTTAATTATGCAGAATGAAGAAAGCTTGGAATACAAAAGAGGCAAGCTCCTACCGCTGGGGTTCATAGACCCAAACACGAGTTCATGAAGTTACGGTTCGAGACTTCGCCAAGGACACAGAGGACAACATCGTAATATTTTTAGAGAAGCAAGCAGATAAAGAGGATATATTCTTTCCCTACAACTTCAAGTGAGTGTTATATATAACATACATTATGCTTGTGCACCTTCCACTTTATTCTCGTAATCATTGAGCTATGCTTGTGCAGTTTCCACTTTATTCTCCTAATCATTGATCTTCACCTTGGAGTCGTAAAAGTCATGGACTCGAAACGTAAAGAATATGCGGAATGGGCGGACATGGCTGCCATCCTCCGGAGGTAGTTTCAATCAATTTCGTATTGGCATCTTCATCTGCTCTAATTCGAAGATATCATCAACTAATCAATTACTCATTTACTCATTATTTTTTGCCGGGCGGGGCTTGGAAACGGTTCATCAATACTTTTCCGGGTAAATGGAAACCGGAGCTTACATTTGAAGATTACCTCTGTAAGTAGTACTATATATATAGCTATGTCCGTGAAACTTTATATATGATATTTACTTTCAATACGATGCTTGATTATTAGTTTGATCGAACTATTTTTTCGTAAAGTGTATGAGGCGAGGAACAAGGGAATAACTTATGTGGATACTACGTCCGCACCTTCATGCGTGACATGGCCTGTCCCAAGGGTGGGGATGCCCGTATACACCACACTCGTGTACGATAACAAAATTTCACAATTAATCTTAATTAGTACCATCTATTGTATTGAGTTCCATTCATATATTGATCTCCTTTTTTAAATATAGATGACACGCACACGCGGACACTCTCATAACGAACGGATCAAATAAAAGCAATTCAAGAGGAAATCGCGGGATTCTTTATTACCGAGGCCCTTACCCCAGGTGGAGAGCACTATCGGCAGATCGTGACGGGGGAGGATATTCGTCGAGGAGATGTTGTATTGTAAATTGCATGCATTACGTGTACCTGTGTTGACTATGTCGTGTACCGTTGACGATGTCTATATATATTCATGACGATTTTTTGTGGTTTCTTGAATGATATATATGCATTGCTGAAACTCTGCCGCGGCAGAGAAACTCCCTGTTTCTCTGCCGCGGCAGAGAAACGCTGGTACAGCCTAAATCTGTGCCGCGGAATTCTCTGCCGCGGCAGAGAAACCTAGGCCCGGTTCGTACCACGAACCGGGACCAAAGGCCTTCCACCGCGAGCTCCCTGGCCGCACCACGTGTCGAGACCTATAGACCCGGTTAATCTTTGAACCGGGACTAAAGAGTACCCCCTTTAGTCCCGCCTAATTGGTCCCGGTTCGGGAACCGGGACTGAAGGCCCAAATGGACCGGGCCTATTGCCCCTTTTTCTACTAGTGAGGAAACGGCGAGGGACCTTACCAAGCTCCAGGACATGGGAGTTGACGCCTCATTGCTGGCAATGTGGACGATGGGAATATCAGTTTGGTGAGCACTCTTTCTCCCTTGTCCCTTCTACCATTTTTTCGACGCCTCAGCCAACAATGTAGATACCAAAAACTATGGCGTATAGGCGGGCCTCGTACGAATAATTTATGTTTAATTATCGGGCCTTTTAATCATTCGACGTTTGGCTGCCCCCTGCAGTGGAGTGTGACTTGGAAGCACCTCCTGCTCTGCTTGCCTCTCCACACGCCAAGGCTGAGCGAAAATCTAACTCTACATATACGTACATATACGTGGGTGTCTCGGTCTTATCTGGGGCCATCCACCGTGCTTCCAGATTCGTGCATGTTTTACACAAATCACCTCTGAGTTACAGTCATCTATCATTTCTAACAAGCCCTTCTATTTTAGTGAATTCACGGACTTGTCCGCGATTCGTTTAGGAAACCATACACACGAAGAAAAGATGGAAGCAAATAAACTCCGACCAGAAATTTGGGGCAAGTGATAACCACACGGAAAATCCGGCCAGAATTTTTGGGAGAAACTGTATGTAACAGATTTCGGATCTGTAGTATTTTTCATGCTTAGATTCCTTGAACCAAATTCGTACAATATTAATGCAGATTTTTTTTCCAGTACCTTAGCTGGATCTGGACCTATTCTAAGAGCATCTCCACTCGTCTCCCCGACTAGACCCCCGAGCTACGTTTTTCCAATCCGGACGGCGTTATTCGGTCCAGTCGCGCCCCCGGTTCCTCGATTTCGTCCGGATTTGGGCCTAAATTCATCCGGCGAGCCCACGCCATCCCTGGTCCCCCGGGAAGCGCTCGGGTACTCCGGACGAAACGAAAACGTGCGAAACGTCGAGAAAACTTCCCGGGCGTCTGGTGGCCCCAACTTGTCGGCGAGAGAGACCGATCGTCGTCCTCATCGCATCGTCTTCCGCGCGCTGTAAAGCTCGCCGTCGGTCGGCGTTCGCCGGCCGCGTAGCTTCCACGCGGCGAGTTAATGTCGTCGCCTCGGTTTCACGCGCGCCTACCTCTATTTATCGCCGAACTACCGCGTCGCCCCGCATTCACCTCGCTCGCCTTCCCCCAAATCTTCCCCCAACTCGGACGAACCAGCGAATGGCGAACGACGGTGCGGCCAACAACGGCTTCGGCCGCCGCTCTCTCCACCAATGGGAGGGACGGCTCCTCCACGCTGCGGGCTACCCGGCGCCGCCGGACTTCCGCGCGCCGGGAGGATGGAGGCTTAGCGCAGGCGGCGTGCCGATCCCGCCGCCGCCAACGGGTGGGGGCGCACTCGAAGCGGCGATCGACGAGGTGCTCGTCACTCTCAGTGACGAGCAGCACGCGGATCCACGATTCTTCCCCGAGAACTACGAATCGTGGATCGCGTTCTTCCGGCGAAGGTATGGACACGAACTCGCGGCGTACGACGGCCCTCCTCCTCCGGCAAGGAACAACGCCGCCGGCCGCCGCCGATGGTGGAGCGCGCCTGGCCGCAACCTCGTAAATGTGCTCGCGCACATCGAGGCCGGGAACTCCCCCGTCCTGGGGATGCCGCCGCCGGAGGCGGCTACCGTGTCGCGCCGACACGGTAGTTCCTGGATGCCGAGGAGGATGGACCCATCCTCCTCCTCGTCTGGCTCGCGGTCGGCGTCCAGGTCAGGCGGGTTGACGCCGGCCACCGTCAAGAAGGAGTGGCCGTCTCCTTCGACCGTCAAGAAGGAACTGGCGTCGCCACCGACGACCAGAGGGCGCAGCAGCGGCGCCCTCGTCATCCGCGACCAGCCTTCCTCTCCGCAGCGCGGGCGGAAGAGGAAGTCGTCGAAGAAGGAGGCCGCTGCGGCTGCCATCAACGACGCCGCAAACAAGCTCGCCGAGGAGGATGCCGCCGTGGCGGAGGCGATCGCCAGGTCGCTCAAGGACCTGGTGCCCGCCGACAACGCCCTCCCCGAGGAGGGACTGGGAGAGCGAGGAGGCGGAGTGGTCGATGCGCGACTGGGAGCGCGAGGAGGCGGAGCAGCAGCAGCGGCTGCTGGATCTGGCCGCCGCGCGTCAACTCGCCGCCCGCGCCGCCGCCCCAACCGCCGCCGACGACGTCGCTCGCTACCGCCGGCCTGCGACACCTCCATCCGGCGTCGCCGTCCCCGTCGTCGACCTCGAAGCCTCCGACGATGAATGGTACAAGCCATCGCCGTCCCCGCCTCACACCGACGGCCGGTGGGGAGACGCCGGCCGGGCGGCGAGCCCGGGCCGCGCCGCCGCAGTTTGACGACGACGGCTCCGACGACGATGGCAGCGACGGCGGCGACTACACGGTGTTCTACCGCTATTTCGGCATGTAGAGCGCCGTGTTTTAATATTTACAGTTGTATTCCCCTAGCCGAATTCGAAATATAGTCAAATTCGGCCTCTATGTATGAACTTCGCCCTCTATATAGTAAAATAACATTAAATTTAGTCTAAATTCGACCGTTTTAAGCCGTAGTTTGTCAAGTTTCCATTTTTCAAATTTAGATCGCCCTCTTCGCCGCCTGAGCACGCGGCTGGAAACTACTCCTCCCCACGCCAAATTTACGTCCAATCCGGACGTAAATTTCCCCGGATTTCGGCGTGGGGAGGGCACACGAGTGGAGATGGTCTAACACACATGTACGAGCTGGACCATGAAATAGAAAAGAATGGAAGAGCAAATGACCAGATTGTGTTACGAGGAAAATAGGAAAGAATGGAAGGGCGGAATAATTCTACCAAGAATCACCGAAATACATCCCGAGAACTAACTAGAATTGGAAAAGGAAGCAAGCCAGGTTGAAAGAAATGGAAGAGAACATCGGCCTAGAGGCCGCCGCCTCCTCACTTCTGGCCGCCAGTTGTCGTTCCTCTTCCAGTCGACGGCTACAGCTTGCACGGGCACACGCCACCGGCGAAGAGGTGCGGCGGCGTCACGAGGGCGTCGAGCTTTCCGAGTGTTCACCATCTCGTCCTGATCGACATTGGCAACGGAGCATGGCGGTGGTGGGAAAGAGCAGGGCCGCCGATCTCTTCCAAATCAGGGACTGGATGGGTCTCTAGCAAGAAGCTCATCCAGCGGCGGCCGGATCTGGTTGGCTCGAGCCTGGGGACTGCCATGGTGGAGGAGGATGGTGGCAGCAGGAGAAGATAAGGCAGGTGGAGGTGGAGAGGTTGAGAGAGAATCGGGAGAGGCAGACAAGTTGGACATGTCCACCTTCGTGTCTATGAGGGAGTGATTGTGTACTATGTACAGGTTCAAATTGCAAAAACAACTGCACGAATCTTGACGTACTGGTCACCGTTGGATAAGACTGGGACGTCCACGACTATGTAGAATCACTGCGTTGAAGGGTGAGGCCATCTTCAGCGGGGCCGATCCATCGGGTTCCCGCATGCTCGCTTTTGTTCACGTGGATAGACACACAGGCTGTTCACACTCCAGCGGGGCGATTTAAGCGGATCGACCCGTCCGCCTTCAGTTCAGACGCTGCGTGGAGAGCACGCGTGTCCGGCCAAGCGCGCTGCGGGCCCACTTGGAAGCGACCCGACAACTGAAAAACTGACCGGCAACAGCGATGGAAGCGACCCGACGCGACCTGACACGACCTGACGGCTAAAAGGCTGACCGACGTCATGGATGGACGTGATCGCAGAAGGCTGGCCGGAGGTTGCAGCCATGGCCACAAAGCCATTGACACTGTCGCATGTGTTGTCTCCTCCATCAATGCCGACGCTTGAGCTCCACGCCGGCATCCAATGCCCTTCGCCTATTTAAGCGCCGTCTCCGCCGTGGTCATCACCACCAAGCTCCTCACCCACCATGCATCTTCATCGTGTAGCTAGCATGCCTCGTAAAAAAGCCACCACCTACTCCATGTTGCGCAGCAATGGGCGCACGGCGCATCCACCTCCGCCTCACCCTCCGCCTCCGCCTCTGCAGCCGGTGCAGAGCTGGAGTCACTGGTGGAAAAAGGGCCTTCCATCCAGCCCCATTAGTCCCCAAATATTTCGAACCGTGACTAATGGGACCTTTAGTCGCGGTTCGGGAGGCGAACCGCGACCAAAGGCTCCGGGTCCGTGGCGCTCGCCGGCCAGCCGGTGCATGTGAGGGGCTTTAGTCGCGGTTGGCCGTGCCTAAAGTCCTTCGGGCACCTTTAGTCACGGTTTGCCGTGCCAACCGCGACTAAAGCCCCTCCCTATATACACCCATCCAAGCGAGCCGACACTTAGCCATTTGGAGCCATTCTCTTCACAAACTTCACAAGGGGGTGTTAGGTTTGCTTTTGGTTCCTCTTATGCACACAAGATGTTTGATGAAATGCCCCAAGAGCATGAAACAAACATGATATGAAGTGTCAGAGCCACACTTGAGCTTCATCATTTATTTTTTCCTCCTCGATCGCGGTTAGTGATACGTCTCCGACGTATCGATAATTTCTTATGTTCCATGCCACATTATTGATGATATCTACATGTTTTATGCACACTTTATGTCATATTCGTGCATTTTCTGGAACTAACCTATTAACAAGATGCCGAAGTGCCGCTTCTGTCTTCTCGCTGTTTTTGGTTTCGTAAATCCTAGTAAGGAAATATTCTCGGAATTGGACGAAATCAACGCCTGTGGTCCTATTTTGCCACGAAGCTTCCGTAAGACCGAAGAGTCAACGAAGTGGGGCCACGAGGTGGCCGAGGAGGGCGGCGGCGCGGCCCCACCCTTGGCCGCGCCGACCTGTCTCCCGGGCCCCTCGCGACGCCCCCGACCTACCCTTCCGCCTACAAATAGCCTTCGTCGCGAAACCCCCGCATCGAGAGCCACGATACGGAAAACCTTTCGCAGACGCCGCCGCCGCCAATCCCATCTCAGGGGATTCAGGAGATCGCCTCCGCACCCCGCCGAGAGGGGAATCATCTCCCGGAGGACTCTACGCTGCCATGGTCGCCTCCGGAGTGATGTGTGAGTAGTCTACCCCCGGACTATGGGTCCATAGCAGTAGCTAGATGGTTGTCTTCTCCTCATTGTGCTTAATTGTCGGGTCTTGTGAGCTGCCGAACATGATCAAGATCATCTATCTCGTAATTCTATATGTTGTGTTTGTTGGGATCCGATGAATAGAGAATACCATGTTATGTTGATTATCAATTTATATCTATGTGTTGTTTATGATCTTGCATGCTCTCCGTTATTAGTAGAGGCTCTAGCCAAGTTTTTGCTATTAACTCCAAGAGGGAGTATTTATGCTCGATAGTGGGTTCATGTCTCCGTGAATCTGGGGAAGTGACAGAAATCTCTAAGATTATGGATGTGCTGTTGCCACTAGGGATAAAACATTGGTGCTATGTTCGAGGATGTAGTTACTGAATTACATTACGCGCAATACTTAATGCAATTGTCTCGTTGTTAGCAACTTAATACCGGAAGGGGTTCGATGATAACCTCGAAGGTGGACTTTTTAGGCATAGATGCATGCTGGATAGCGGTCTATGTACTTTGTCGTAATGCCCAATTAAATCTCACTATACTCATCATAATATGTATGTGCATGGTCATGCCCTCTCTATTTGTCAATTGCCCAACTGTAATTTGTTCACCCAACATGCTGTTTATCTTATGGGAGAGACACCACTAGTGAACTGTGGACCCCGGTCCATTCTTTACATCTGAAATATATTCTACTGCAATTGTTCTACTGTTCTCTGCAAACAATCATCATCCACACTATACATCTAATCCTTTGTTACAGCAAGCCGGTGAGATTGACAACCTCACCGTTTCGTTGGGGCAAAGTACTTTGGTTGTGTTGTGCAGGTTCCACGTTGGCGCCGGAATCCCTGGTGTTGCGCCGCACTACATCTCGCCGCCATCAACCTTCAACGTGCTTCTTGACTCCTACCGGTTCGATAAACCTTGGTTTCTACCGAGGGAAACTTGCCGCCGTGCGCATCACACCTTCCTCTTGGGGTTCCCAACGGACGCGTGTCGAACGAAAAGACAATACGTCAACCACGCGCATCAAGCAAATTTCTGGCGCCGTTGCCGGGGAGATCAAGACACGCTGCAAGGGGAGTCTCCACATCGCAATCTCTTTTACTTTGTTTTTGTCTTGCTTTATTTTATTTACTACTTTGTTTGCTGCACTAAATCAAAATACAAAAAAATTAGTTGCTAGTTTTACTTTATTTACTGTCTTGTTTGCTATATCAAAAACACACAAAAAAATTAGTTACTTGTATTTGCTTTACTTATTTCATTATGTTTCCTTTTAATTTTACCGTAAAAAACATGCCGGTAGGGCGCGGGTTTATAATTGGGAGAAATAATATAGAAGAATTTTTCAACCATGTTAGTACCGTTGACGATTTTGAAGATAGACACTTGGTAGATCTTGCTCCTACTTATGAAACTGCTGCTGCTGCTTTAGTTCGCATGTTGGAAACTAAATTTGTTAATCTCAATCCTATAATCCAACACATGTTTCTTACACTCGGTGATATGGAAGAAGGGGAAAAGAAAGATTTTGTTTTAGAAACCCTGCTTAGAGAATTTGGTGGTCTAGCAAGAGAAGCTAGAAAGGTCTTTGCTAAATATAATATGCTTGGTTCTTATACCAATTTTGTTAGTCTCCTTGAAAAGATGGACATGGAGAGAATAAGGTACACTAATAATATTAATGATGGTGGAGAGATCAAAGCACCAATACCATGTAAGCTCCTAGCGATGAACGATGCACTAGAAAATAACTATGCTTGGCTTGTTCCTAAAAATTTGTTTGATGAGAGTAGCAAGCCCAAGACTAATGAAAAGGGAGACGCTAAAACTTATGTATCCAATATACTATGCATGGTTGAGAAAACTCCACATCCCGCTGTAGATGTACCATCCTTCGATAATACTTGATACACACTTTCTGTGCCTAGCTGAAAGGCGTTAAAGAAAAGCGCTTATGGGAGACAACCCATGTTTTTACTACAGTACTTTGTTTTTATATTTGAGTCTTGGAAGTTGTTTACTACTGTAGCAACCTCTCCTTATCTTAGTTTAGTGTTTTATTGTGCCAAGTAAAGTCGTTGATAGTAAGGTTCATACTAGATTTGGATTACTGCGCAGAAACAGATTTCTTTGCTGTCACGAATCTGGGCAAAATTCTCTGTAGGTAACTCAGAAAATTATGCCAATTTACGTGAGTGATCCTCAGATATGTATGCAACTTTCATTCAATTTGAGCATTTTCATTTGAGCAAGTCTGGTGCCTCAATAAAATTCGTCATTACGAACTGTTCTGTTTTGACAGATTCTGCCTTTTATTTCGCATTGCCTGTTTTGATATGTTCGATGGATATATTTCGATTCCATTGACTTTCAGTAGCTTTGTACAATGTCCAGAAGTGTTAAGAATGATTATGTCACTTCTGAACATGTATATTTTGATTGTGCACTAACTCTCTAATGAGTTGTTTTGAGTTTGGTGTGGAGGAAGTTTTCAAGGATCAAGAGAGGGAGATGATACAACATGATCAAGGAGAGTGAAAGCTCTAAGCTTGGGGATGCCCCGGTGGTTCACCCCTGCATATATCAAGAAGACTCAAGCGTTTAAGCTTGGGGATGCCCAAGGCATCCCCTTCTTCATCGACAACATTATCAGGTTCCTCCCCTGAAATTATATTTTTATTCCGTCACATCTTATGTGCTTTGCTTGGAGCGTCGGTTTGTTTCTGTTTTTGTTTTGTTTGAATAAAATGGATCCTAGCATTCTTTGTGTGGGAGAGAGACACGCTCCGCTGTAGCATATGGACAAGTATGTCCTTAGGCTTTACTCATAATATTCATGGCGAAGTTTCTTCTTCGTTAAATTGTTATATGGTTGGAATTGGAAAATGATACATGTAGTAATTGCTATAATATCTTGGATAATGTGATACTTGGCAATTGTTGTGCTCATGATTAAGCTCTTGCATCATATACTTTGCACCTATTAATGAAGAAATACATAGAGCATGCTAAAATTTGGTTTGCATATTTGGTCTCTCTAAGGTCTAGATAATTTCTAGGATTGAATTTGAACAACAAGGAAGACGGTGTAGAGTCTTATAATGTTTTCAATATGTCTTTTATGTGAGTTTTGCTGCACCGCTTCATCCTTGTGTTTGTTTCAAATAGCCTTGCTAGCCTAAACCTTGTATCGAGAGGGAATACTTCTCATGCATCCAAAATCCTTGAGCCAACCACTATGCCATTTGTGTCCACCATACCTACCTACTACATGGTATTTCCTGCCATTTCAAAGTAAATTGCTTGAGTGCTACCTTTAAATTTCTATCCTCTACCTTTACAATATATAGCTCATGGGACAAATAGCTTAAAAACTATTGTGGTATTGAATATGTACTTATGCACTTTATCTCTTATTAAGTTGCTTGTTGTGCGATAACCATGTTCCCGGGGACGCCATCAACTACTCTTTGTTGAATATCATGTGAGTTGCTATGCATGTTCGTCTTGTCTCGAAGTAAGGGAGATTTACCACCTTATGGTTAGAGCGTGCATATTGTTAGAGAAGAACATTGGGCCGCTAACTAAAGCCATGATCCATGGTGGAAGTTTCAGTTTTGGACATATATCCTCAATCTCATATGAGAAAATTAATTGTTGCTACATGCTTATGCATAAAAGAGGAGTCCATTATCTGTTGTCTATGTTGTCCCGGTATGGATGTCTAAGTTGAGAATAATCAATAGCGAGAAATCCGATGCGAGCTTTCTCCTTAGACCTTTGTACAGAGCAAGCATAGAGGTACCCCTTTGTGACACTTGGTTAAAACATGTGCATTGCGATAATCCCGGTAATCCAAGCTAATTAGGACAAGGTGCGGGCACTATTAGTATACTATGCATGAGGCTTGCAACTTGTAAGATATAATTTACATAACACATATGCTTTATTACTACCGTTGACAAAATTGTTTCTTGTTTTCAAAATCAAAGCTCTAGCACAAATATAGCAATCGATGCTTTCCTCTTTGAAGGACCATTCTTTTACCTTTTATTGTTGAGTCAGTTCACCTATCTCTCTCCACTTCAAGAAGCAAACACTTGTGTGAACTGTGCATTGATTCCTACATACTTGCATATTACACTTGTTATATTACTTTACATTGACAATATCCATGAGATATATACATGTTATAAGTTGAAAGCAACCGCTGAAACTTCATCTTCCTTTGTGTTGCTTCAATACCTTTACTTTGAATTGTTGCTTTATGAGTTAACTCTTATGCAAGACTTATTGATGCTTGTCTTGAAGTACTATTCATGAAAAGTCTTTGCTATATGATTCATTTGTTTACTCATGTCATTTACATTGTTTTGATCGCTGCATTCACTACATATGCTTACAAATAGTATGATCAAGGTTATGATGGCATGTCACTCCGGAAATTATCTTTGTTTATCGTTTACCTGCTCGGGACGAGCAGAAACTAAGCTTGGGGATGCTGATACGTCTCCGACGTATCGATAATTTCTTATGTTCCATGCCACATTATTGATGATATCTACATGTTTTATGCACACTTTATGTCATATTCATGCATTTTCTGGAACTAACCTATTAACAAGATGCCGAAGTGCCAGTTGTTGTCTTCTGCTGTTTTTGGTTTCAGTAAATCCTAGTAAGGAAATATTCTCGGAATTGGACGAAATCAACGCCCAGGGTCCTATTTTGCCACGAAGCTTCCAGAAGACCGAAGAGTCAACGAAGTGGGGCCACGAGGTGGCCAGGAGGGCAGGCGGCGCGGCCCCACCCTTGGCCGCGCCGACCTGTCTCCTCGGGCCCCTCGCGACGCCCCCTGACCTACCCTTCCGCCTACAAATAGCCTTCGTCGTGAACCCCCCGTACCGAGAGCCACGATACGGAAAACCTTCCAGAGACGCCGCCGCCGCCAATCCCATCTCGGGGGATTCAGGAGATCGCCTCCGGCACCCTGCCGGAGAGGGGAATCATCTCCCGGAGGACTCTACGCCGCCATGGTCGCCTCCGGAGTGATGTGTGAGTAGTCTACCCCTGGACTATGGGTCCATAGCGGTAGCTAGATGGTTGTCTTCTCCTCATTGTGCTTAATTGTCGGGTCTTGTGAGCTGCCGAACATGATCAAGATCATCTATCCGTAATTCTATATGTTGTGTTTGTTGGGATCCGATGAATAGAGAATACCATGTTATGTTGATTATCAATTTATATCTATGTGTTGTTTATGATCTTGCATGCTCTCCGTTATTAGTAGAGGCTCTGGCCAAGTTTTTGCTATTAACTCTAAGAGGGAGTATTTATGCTCGATAGTGGGTTCATGTCTTCGTGAATCTGGGGAAGTGACAGAAATCTCTAAGATTATGGATGTGTTGTTGCCACTAGGGATAAAACATTGGTGCTATGTTCGAGGATGTAGTTACTGATTACATTACGTGCAATACTTAATGCAATTGTCTGTTGTTAGCAACTTAATACTGGAAGGGGTTCAGATGTTAACCTAAAGGTGGACTTTTTAGGCATAGATGCATGCTGGATAGCGGTCTATGTACTTTGTCGTAATGCCCAATTAAATCTCACTATACTCATCATAATATGTATGTGCATGGTCATGCCCTCTCTATTTGTCAATTGCCCAACTGTAATTTGTTCACCCAACATGCTGTTTATCTTATGGGAGAGACACCTCTAGTGAACTGTGGACCCCGGTCCAATTCTCTATACTGAAATACAATCTACTCCAATACTTGTTCTACTGTTTTCTGCAAACAATCATCATCCACACTATACATCTAATCCTTTGTTACGAGCAAGCCGGTGAGATTGACAACCTCGCTCGTTTCGTTGGGGCAAAGTACTTGGTTTGTGTTGTGCGGGTTCCACGTTGGCGCCGGAATCCCCGGTGTTGCGCCGCACTACATCTCGCCGCCATCAACCTTCAACGTGCTTCTTGACTCCCATCGGTTCGATAAACCTTGGTTTCTACCGAGGGAAACTTGCCGTCGTGCGCATCACACCTTCCTCTTGGGGTTCCCAACGGACGCGTGTCGAACGAAAGACAATACGTCAACCACGCGCATCAAGCAAATTTCTGGCGCCGTTGCCGGGGAGATCAAGACACGCTGCAAGGGGAGTCTCCACATCGCAATCTCTTTTACTTTGTTTTTGTCTTGCTTTATTTTATTTACTACTTTGTTTGCTGCACTAAATCAAAATACAAAAAAATTAGTTGCTAGTTTTACTTTATTTACTGTCTTGTTTGCTATATCAAAAACACAAAAAAAAATAGTTACTTGTATTTGCTTTACTTATTTCATTATGTTTCCTTTTAATTTTACCGTAAAAAACATGCCGGTAGGGCGCGGGTTTATAATTGGGAGAAATAATATAGAAGAATTTTTCAACCATGTTAGTACCGTTGACGATTTTGAAGATAGACACTTGGTAGATCTTGCTCCTACTTATGAAACTGCTCGTCTGTTGCTTTAGTTCGCATGTTGGAAACTAAATTTGTTAATCTCAATCCTATAATCCAACACATGTTTCTTACACTCGGTGATATGGAAGAAGGGGAAAAGAAAGATTTTGTTTTAGAAACCCTTCTTAGAGAATTTGGTGGTCTAGCAAGAGAAGCTAGAAAGGTCTTTGCTAAATATAATATGCTTGGTTCTTATACCAATTTTGTTAGTCTCCTTGAAAAGATGGACATGGAGAGAATAAGGTACACTAATAATATTAATGATGGTGGAGAGATCAAAGCACCAATACCATGTAAGCTCCTAGCGATGAAAGATGCACTAGAAAATAACTATGCTTGGCTTGTTCCTGAAAATTTGTTTGATGAGAGTAGCAAGCCCAAGACTAATGAAAAGGGAGACGCTAAAACTTATGTATCCAATATACTATGCCTGGTTGAGAAAACTCCACATCCCGCTGTAGATGTACCATCCTTCGATAATACTTGATGCACACTTTCTGCGCCTAGCTGAAAGGCGTTAAAGAAAAGCGCTTATGGGAGACAACCCATGTTTTTACTACAATACTTTGTTTTTATATTTGAGTCTTGGAAGTTGTTTACTACTGTAGCAACCTCTCCTTATCTTAGTTTAGTGTTTTATTGTGCCAAGTAAAGTCGCTGATAGTAAGGTTCATACTAGATTTGGATTACTGCGCAGAAACAGATTTCTTTGCTGTCACGAATCTGAGCAAAATTCTCTGTAGGTAACTCAGAAAATTATTCCAATTTACATGAGTGATCCTCAGATATGTATGCAACTTTCATTCAATTTGAGCATTTTCATTTGAGCAAGTCTGGTGCCTCAATAAAATTCGTCATTACGAACTGTTCTGTTTTGACAGATTCTGCCTTTTATTTCGCATTGCCTGTTTTGATATGTTCGATGGATATTTCGATTCCATTGACTTTCAGTAGCTTTGTGCAATGTCTAGAAGTGTTAAGAATGATTATGTCACTTCTGAACATGTATATTTTGATTGTGCACTAACTCTCTAATGAGTTGTTTTGAGTTTGGTGTGGAGGAAGTTTTCAAGGATCAAGAGAGGGAGATGATACAACATGATCAAGGAGAGTGAAAGCTCTAAGCTTGGGGATGCCCGGTGGTTCACCCCTGCATATATCAAGAAGACTCAAGCGTCTAAGCTTGGGGATGCCCAAGGCATCCCCTTCTTCATCGACAACATTATCGGGTTCCTCCCCTGAAACTATATTTTTATTCCGTCACATCTTATGTGCTTTGCTTGGAGCGTCGGTTTGTTTTTGTTTTTGTTTTGTTTGAATAAAATGGATCCTAGCATTCTTTGTGTGGGAGAGAGACACGCTCCGCTGTAGCATATGGACAAGTATGTCCTTAGGCTTTACTCATAATATTCATGACGAATTTTCTTCTTCGTTAAATTATTATATGGTTGGAATTGGAAAATGATACATGTAGTAATTGCTATAATGTCTTGGATAATGTGATACTTGGCAATTGTTGTGCTCATGATTAAGCTCTTGCATCATATACTTTGCACCTATTAATGAAGAATACATAGAGCATGCTAAAATTTGGTTTGCATATTTGGTCTCTCTAAGGTCTAGATAATTTCTAGTATTGAGTTTGAACAACAAGGAAGACGGTGTAGAGTCTTATAATATTTTCAATATGTCTTTTATGTGAGTTTTGCTGCACCGCTTCATCCTTGTGTTTGTTTCAAATAGCCTTGCTAGCCTAAACCTTGTATCGAGAGGGAATAATTCTCATGCATCCAAAATCCTTGAGCCAACCACTATGCCATTTGTGTCCACCATACCTACCTACTACATGGTATTTCCTGCCATTCCAAAGTAAATTGCTTGAGTGCTACCTTTAAATTTCTATCCTCTACCTTTACAATATATAGCTCATGGGACAAATAGCTTAAAAACTATTGTGGTATTGAATATGTACTTATGCACTTTATCTCTTATTAAGTTGCTTGTTGTGCGATAACCATGTTCCTGGGGACGCCATCAACTACTCTTTGTTGAATATCATGTGAGTTGCTATGCATGTTCGTCTTGTCTGAAGTAAGGGAGATTTACCACCTTATGGTTAGAGCGTGCATATTGTTAGAGAAGAACATTGGGCCGCTAACTAAAGCCATGATCCATGGTGGAAGTTTCAGTTTTGGACATATATCCTCAATCTCATATGAGAAAATTAATTGTTGCTACATGCTTATGCATAAAAGAGGAGTCCATTATCTGTTGTCTATGTTGTCCCGGTATGGATGTCTAAGTTGAGAATAATCAATAACGAGAAATCCGATGCGAGTTTTCTCCTTAGACCTTTGTACAGGCAGCATAGAGGTACCCCTTTGTGACACTTGGTTAAAACATGTGCATTGCGATAATCCCGGTAATCCAAGCTAATTAGGACAAGGTGCGGGCACTATTAGTATACTATGCATGAGGCTTGCAACTTGTAAGATATAATTTACATAACACATATGCTTTATTACTACCGTTGACAAAATTGTTTCTTGTTTTCAAAATCAAAGCTCTAGCACAAATATAGCAATCGATACTTTCCTCTTTGAAGGACCATTCTTTTACCTTTTATTGTTGAGTCAGTTCACCTATCTCTCTCCACTTCAAGAAGCAAACACTTGTGTGAACTGTGCATTGATTCCTACATACTTGCATATTGCACTTGTTATATTACTTTACATTGACAATATCCATGAGATATATACATGTTATAAGTTGAAAGCAACCGCTGAAACTTCATCTTCCTTTGTGTTGCTTCAATACCTTTACTTTGAATTGTTGCTTTATGAGTTAACTCTTATGCAAGACTTATTGATGCTTGTCTTGAAGTACTATTCATGAAAAGTCTTTGCTATATGATTCATTTGTTTACTCATATCATTTACATTGTTTTGATCGCTAAATTCACTACATATGCTTACAAATAGTATGATCAAGGTTATGATGGCATGTCACTCCAGAAATTATCTTTGTTTATCGTTTACCTGCTCGGGATGAGCAGAAACTAAGCTTGGGGATGCTGATACGTCTCCGACGTATCGATAATTTCTTATGTTCCATGCCACATTATTGATGATATCTACATGTTTTATGCACACTTTATGTCATATTCGTGCATTTTCCGGAACTAACCTATTAACAAGATGCCGAAGTGCCGATTCTTTGTTCTGCTGTTTTTGGTTTCAGAAATCCTAGTAAGGAAATATTCTCGGAATTGGACGAAATCAACGCCCGGGGTCCTATTTTGCCACGAAGCTTCCAGAAGACCGAAGAGTCAACGAAGTGGGGCCACGAGGTGGCCAGGAGGGCGGGCGGCGCGGCCCCACCCTTGGCCGCGCCGACCTGTCTCCCTGGGCCCCTCGCGACGCCCCCTGACCTACCCTTCCGCCTACAAATAGCCTTCGTCGCGAAACCCCCAGTACCGAGAGCCACGATACGGAAAACCTTCCAGAGACGCCGCTGCCGCCAATCCCATCTCGGGGGATTCAGGAGATCGCCTCCGGCACCCTGCCGGAGAGGGGAATCATCTCCCGGAGGACTCTACGCCGCCATGGTCGCCTCCGGAGTGATGTGTGACTAGTCTACCCCTGGACTATGGGTCCATAGCAGTAGCTAGATGGTTGTCTTCTCCTCATTGTGCTTAATTATAGGGTCTTGTGAGCTGCCGAACATGATCAAGATCATCTATCTGTAATTCTATATGTTGTGTTTGTTGGGATCCGATGAATAGAGAATACCATGTTATGTTGATTATCAATTTATATCTATGTGTTGTTTATGATCTTGCATGCTCTCCGTTATTAGTAGAGGCTCGGCCAAGTTTTTGCTATTAACTCCAAGAGGGAGTATTTATGCTCGATAGTGGGTTCATGTCTCCGTGAATGCTGGGAAGTGACAGAAATCTCTAAGATTATGGATGTGCTTGTTGCCACTAGGGATAAAACATTGGTGCTATGTTCGAGGATGTAGTTACTGATTACATTACGCGCAATACTTAATGCAATTGTCCGTTGTTAGCAACTTAATACCGGAAGGGGTCCGGATGATAACCTGAAGGTGGACTTTTTAGGCATAGATGCATGCTGGATAGCGGTCTATGTACTTTGTCGTAATGCCCAATTAAATCTCACTATACTCATCATAATATGTATGTGCATGGTCATGCCCTCTATATTTGTCAATTGCCCAACTGTAATTTGTTCACCCAACATGCTGTTTATCTTATGGGAGAGACACCTCTAGTGAACTCGTGGACCCCGGTCCAATTCTCTATACTGAAATACAATCTACTGCAATACTTGTTCTACTGTTTTCTGCAAACAATCATCATCCACACTATACATCTAATCCTTTGTTACAGCAAGCCGGTGAGATTGACAACCTCGCTGTTTCGTTGGGGAAAAGTACTTGGTTTGTGTTGTGCAGGTTCCACGTTGGCGCCGGAATCCCTGGTGTTGCGCCGCACTACATCTCGCCGCCATCAACCTTCAACGTGCTTCTTGACTCCTACTGGTTCGATAAACCTTGGTTTCTACTGAGGGAAACTTGCCGCTGTGCGCATCACACCTTCCTCTTGGGGTTCCCAACGGACGCGTGTCGAACGAAAAGACAATACGTCAACCACGCGCATCAGTTAGCAACTTGAACCTTTCATGTGTCATTGATAAAATATGCATGTGTGTAGTTCATTGTTTAATTTCTATTGTTTGTAGCTAGTTAGTTTATCAAATGCATGATGGTTAATTATATATTTTATATTATAATAATGCCGATGAATCGGCAATGGATGTACGGTAACCGACTATCCGGCGAGTTCACTACGGGTTTGAAAGATTTCCTCGTAGTGGCTAATGCGAACAAGCAGGGGGTTTTGTTATCTGTCCATGTGTTGCCTGTAAGAATCAGAAGGGTTACTCTTCCTCAAGAGATGTTCACATGCACCTGCTTCGGTAGGGTTTCATGCCAAGCTATAATTGTTGGACCAAGCATGAAGAAAGAGGGGTTATAATGAAAGAAGATGAAGAAGGGGATGATTTCATCGATGACAACTATCTTGATCATTTCGGTGATACTTTCATGGAGGATGCTGAAGGTGGGGAAGGTGAAGGGGAAGGTGAAGGGGAAGGTGAAGAAGAGGCACGTGATGAGCCCGTTGATGATCTTGGTCGGACCATTGCTGATGCACCGAGAAGCTGCGATACTGAAAAGGAGAGGGAGAATTTGGATCGCATGTTAGAGAATCACAAAAAAGTCGCTGTACCCCGGATGCGATAATGGTCTGAAAAAGCTGGGCTGCACACTGGATTTGCTGAAATGGAAGGCACGGGAAGGTGTAGCTGACTCAGAATTTGAAAACTTGCTGAAAATGTTGAAGAATATGTTTTCAAAGAATAACGAGTTGCCCGCCAGTACGTACGAAGCAAAGAAGGTTATCTGCCATCTAGGTTTAGAGGTTCTGAAGATACATGCATGCATCAACGACTGCATCATCTACCGCGGTGAATACGAGAATTTGAATGAATGCCCGGTATGGACTGCATTGCGTTATAAGATCAGAGGCGATGACCCTGGTGACGATGTTGAGGGCCAGAAACCCGGGAAGAGGGTTCCCGCCAAGGTGATGTGGTATGCTCCTATAATACCACGGTTGAAACGTCTGTTCGGGAACAAAGAGCATGCCAAGTTGTTGCGATGGCACAAAGAGGACCGTAAGTCGGACGGGCAGTTGAGACACCCCGCAGATGGAACGCAATGGAGAAAGATCGACAGAGAGTTCAAAGATTTTGCAGCTGACCCAAGGATCATAAGATTTGGTCTAAGTACAGATGGCATGAATCCTTTTGGTGAGCATAGCTCCAGCCATAGCACCTGGCCCGTGACTCTATGCATCTACAACCTTCCTCCTTGGTTGTGCATGAAGCGGAAGTTCATTATGATGCCAGTGCTCATCCAAGGTCCGAAGCAACCCGGCAACGACATCGATGTGTACCTAAAGCCATTAGTTGATGAACTTTTACAGTTGTGGGGCAGACCTGGTGTACGTGTGTGGGATGAGCACAAAGAAGAGGAATTTGACGTACGAGCGTTGCTTTTCGTAACCATCAACGATTGGCCTGCTCTTAGTAACCTTTCCGGACTGTCAAATAAGGGATACAATGCATGCACGCACTGCTTACATGAGACTGAAAGTGTATATTTGCCAAATCTATCTATCTATTATCTATCTATTATATACTAAAAGCAGAATACTGAGAGTTTAAAATAGAAACATAGGGTTAATCCACATCATTAAGATTATCTAATTCGTTGGATTTTAGTGGGACCTAATTATAATGGCTGAGATTAAAACTTTCGTTTACGTAAATATGTACAAGTGGTATTGTTTGTCACGTATACACATACATAAGGTGCGACCAGCTATGTATGTCACGTGGATAACATGGACACCAGATTAAAGGGCGGAGATGATTCGCAAAAAAAAAAAAAACGTGGAGATCATGTCTACGGATTGGACGCAGCTCACACCGATGAAATAAACATGACTCCCGTGTACCTGAAGCGATCCTAGAATTTTTTTGTTTACGATCCTAGAAAACTTGCTGGCCCATCTAAACGGAGATTTACAAGGTACATGGGCTTGGTAAATAATTAATATTGAACGTTCTATTTACAAAGGCTGACGCTGCTCCACCACCCATCCGTGATGTGCTCAGGCCGCAAAATTGATTGGCCTGTATGGAGCCTGCACGTGCTCAATACGGTGGCTATTTCAACTACTCCTACCGAAAACTTAATTTTGTTTCAGCTCTTAGCTTCTCACGTCTTAGAATTGATCGAGCAGCGGCAAAAAGGAGGACATATCGATAAGCTGTGGCGAAAAATAAAAAAAATTGAGGACCAACACGTGAGGCACTGAGCAGCGCGAGACAGCCTAAGAGAGGCGTTCACCACTACAAAATTAGATTTGCCGCAATTGCAATTTTTCTCAATAGCTCTATACTATGGATATATTTTTGTTGAGAAGAAACGATCAGATACGGTGTAGGAACATCTAGGCAACTAGAACCTGCAATTGGGCAATATCAAGCATGAGGAGTCTCCTAAGATAAACTGACTTGAATGAACTTTCTTAGGATGTTGTGATCAATCTTTTTTTTTTTTACCGCGGGGAAATTTTAAATGTTAGTCTCATCCATTTGTATTACCGACGATTATTTCGTCTATAATATTTCACATGCAATCGCTATGAAAATAACATATTTATGTTCTCTTACACTAAGGGAAATCTATTTAAAAATTATAAAATAAATGAAAAATACTAAACCATTAACACGTTAACCAAATATGCATCTAAACATGGACGTACCCAGTGCTAAGAGCTCCCGCACTGTGCGGGGTCTGGGGAAGGTGTTAGTGGCAAGCCTTACCCTCACGATCTAAACATGATCTGGTATATTTTAATTGAACATTATTGTGACCATATATGTATATCACATTGATTTGATGACCCCTTTATAATGGACATCAACGACATATCTCATCACTTTATCCAAATTATGTATCCACGAATACAATGGTTGTAAAATTTTATTGAACCATAGTACATAGATGCTCATGTAAAATTATGCATTATTGAAATTTCACATGCAAAATAAAACAAACATGTAGTACTATCGTGTTCTCGCAAAACAAACAAAAACCCTTCGAAAGTTCACGGATTAAATATGTCTTCCATGCATGTGAGATACTTTTAGCATAAATTTTATTTGAACATGTGACAATGTTCTATTATTTACTATCACACATTACATATATAGATTTAAAAATTCTAAGTGCGTGACAACATTAATTTATTTCTAAAAATTTCAATACATTAAAGATGGTGTCCTCGCATTTGCGAGGGCTTCCTTGCTAGTTTTAAAGAAAAGAAGTAGTTATTAAGAAGAACGTGTACCTTGGGCATCGTCGATTTCTTCCGAAAATTCATCCATTAAGAAAGAAAGGCAAGCATTACAACGGCAAGACAGATCATCGGCCGAAGCCTGCTGAACGTACTGGTGCTGAGGTATTTGATATGGTCAAGGATTTGAAAGTCATCTTTGGAAAGGGTCCTGGCGGACAATCAGTTCCGCAGGGAGCTGACGGGCACGCACCCATGTGGAAGAAGAAATCTATATTCTGGGAGCTAGAATATTGGAAAGTCCTAGATGTCCGCTCTACAATTGACGTGATGCATGTTACGAAGAATATTTGCGTGAACCTCCTAAGCCTCTTGGGCGTGTATGGGAAGACAAATGATACAAAGGAAGCACGGCAGGACCAGCAACGTTTCAAAGACCCTAATGACCGGCATCCGGAATGGTTTCAAGGTCGTGCCAGCTACGCTCTGACCAAAGAAGAGAAAGTCATCTTTTTTGAATGCCTGAGCAGTACGAAGGTCCCGTCTGGATTCTCGTCGAATATAAAGGGAATAATAAACATGGCGGACAAAAAGTTCCAAAACCTGAAGTCTCACGACCGCCACGTGATTATGACGCAATTGCTTCCGATTGCTTTGAGGGGGCTCCTACCGGAAAATGTTCGAGTAGCCATTGTGAAGCTATGTGCATTCCTCAATGCAATCTCTCAGAAGGCAATCAATCCAGAAGATCTACCACGGCTACATAACGATGTGGTCCAATATCTTGTCAGTTTCGAGTTGGTGTTCCCGCCATCCTTCTTCAATATTATGACGCACCTCCTAGTTCACCTAGTCGAAGAGATTTCCATCATCGGTCCTGTATTTCTACACAATATGTTCCCCTTTGAGAGGTTCATGGGAGTATTAAAGAAATATGTTCGTAACCGTGCTAGGCCAGAAGGAAGCATTGCCAAGGGCTATGGAAATGAGGAGGTAATTGAGTTCTGTGTTGACTTTGTTCCTGACCTTAAGCCGATTGGTCTTCCTCGATCGCGGCACGAGGGGAGACTAAGTGGAAAAGGCACGATCGGAAGGAAATCAACGATATGTATGCACGGCCATTCTATGACTGAAGCACACCACACAGTTCTGACCAATTCCAGCTTGGTGGCTCCGTACTTTGAGAAACACAAGAATATTTTATGCGAGGACAATCCGGGGAAGCCTGAATCCTGGATTACGAAGGCCCACATGGAGACTTTCGGCAGTTGGTTGAGAAAACATTTAATGAATGACGATGATGTTGTAGATCAGCTGTACATGTTGGCCAAGACACCATCTTCGACTATAACGACTTTCCAAGGGTACGAGATAAATGGGAATACATTTTACACGATCGCCCAAGATAAAAAGAGCACCAACCAAAACGAGTGGTGTCCGCTTTGATGCAGCAACCGAGAATGGGCAAAAGGTCACATATTATGGTTACATAGAGGAGATATGGGAACTTGACTATGGACCCTCCTTTAAGGTCCCTTTGTTCCGGTTCAAATGGTTCAAGCTAACAGGGGATGGGGTAAAGGTGGACCAGCAATACGGAATGACAATGGTGGATTTCAACAATCTTGGTTACCTTGACGAACCATTCGTCTTAGCGAAAGATGTCGCTCAGGTTTTCTATGTGAAGGACATGAGTAGCAAACCGAGGAAACGGAAAGATAAGAAAACGATCATTACATCATGCGATGATCCAAAGCGCCACATTGTTCTTTCAGGGAAAAGAAACATCGTGGGAGTGGAGGGCAAGACGAGACATGTCGAGAAGATTATAATATGTTTGGTGAAATTCCGCCCTTCAAAGTGAACACCGACCCAAGCATTAAGTTAAATGATGAGGATGCTCCATGGATACGGCCCAATCGTAAGCAAGCGGGGACACAAGGGAAGAAATGATGTGTAATAATTTATTGTACCAAACTTTGTTGATTGGATCATGTGAATTATATTATCCGTGATGTGTTTGGTGTCCATTTTCGAATGATTCGATTGACTCGAGATACCACCGATGATACATGAAATTTGGAGTGACTAAGTCATACTCCTGCCTAGGCGTATAATGGGAAAAGGACTAGAGGAGCCGTAATTGCATGGGATTTGGTGGATCTAGCATTGCCGAAATTGATAGGCCATGCCATAAATACCACTGATGATACATGAAATTTTGAGTGACTTAGTCATACTCCTGCCTAGGCGTATAATATGCATACTCGTAGTCTTCATAGTTGCCGCCATTGTACTAGTAGTCGTCGCCTTCTAAGTTGCCGCTGTTATCGTCGCTGCTGTCGTCGTCGCTGTCGTCGGGCGGCGCTCGTGGCTAGAACTGAGGGTAGCGTAGGCGGGGGATATCGCCGGCCGTGATGTAGTTCATGACGCTCTGTAGAGTCCGGCCGTACCACCATAGCCGACGGCCGGCCTCGTGGAAGTTCCCAGGAGGCAGACCGTCCTCCTCATACCTGGCGAGCGCCCTGTCACGCCGATTGATGAAGAAGGCGTCCCAAGTATGCTGGTTATCGGGATGCCAGCGGGGATTCATCCGCTGCTCCGGCGTGAGATCGAGGTAGTAGTGGTTCGTGATGGCCGACCGGCGCGCAGTACCCTGAGGGACGGGAGGGACCGGCATGCCTCCAGCGCTTAGGCTCCAGCCGGCGGGGACGCAGTAGCCCGGTGGGCAAGGGTAGTTCGAGGCGCAAAGCTCCTCCACCTGCTGGTAGGTTAGAGTGGGTGAGGTGGAAGCCATGAGAGAGTGATGAGAGATTGTAGAGATGTGATAATGCTGGCCAAGCCGGGCTACATATATGTAGTGAGAAATGGCGGGAAAATGGGAGCGGGAAGACATGAGGCGGGAAGAAAGTGGCGGGAAGATAGGGAAGAAATGGCGGGAAGAAGAGGAGGAATCCAGAGCTGGTCATCTAACCTTTAGTCCCGGCTGGTGGGTGCAACCGGGACTAAATGTGGTTTTTGTGTCATCTAACAAAACTGTCGGTGGGATATGGACGTTTGGGTAAGCTTTAGTCCCGGCTGGAGGGTGCAACCGTGACTAAAGTTGTCGGCAGGATAAGGACGCGTGGGTAGCGCACGACGCCCTGTCGGAGGAACAAGACAAAGCAGAAGCGGCGCCATGCCTATAAAAGGAGCATCGATACGCGGGAAGGAGGCGTGAAGAAATGGCGGGAAGACATAGCCGGGAAAGAACTGGCGGGAAGACGGGCCGGGAAGAACTTGTGGGAAGACAGAGGCGGCCGGGAAGAACTTCTCTGAATTTTTTGATATATTATTTGTATTTTTAAGATTTTGAAATGAATTAGTTCTATTTTTCTGAATTTTTTGATATAGTATTTGTATTTTTAACATTTTGAATTGAATTAGTTTTATTTTTCTTAATTTTTTGATATATTATTTGTATTTTTAAGATTTTGAAATGAATTAGTTCTATTTTTCTGAATTTTTTGATATATTATTTGTATTTTTAACATTTTGAATTGAATTAGTTTTATTTTTCTTATTTTTTTGATATATTATTTGTATTTTTAACATATTGAATGAATTAGTTTTATTTTTCTGATTTTTTTGATATATAATTTGTATTTTTAAGATTTTGAAATGAATTATTTTTATTTTTCTGAATTTTTTGATATATTATTTGTATTTTTCACATTTAGAAATGAATTAGTTTAATTTCTCATTTAGAAAATGAAATAATTTTGAAAAAGGCCTTTAGTCGCCGTTGGCCTGGCCAACCGCGACTAAAGTTCATTTCCGCGGAAACCGCAAAAACGGGCGAAAAAAGGGCTTTAATCGCGGTTGGTGTGGCCAACCGCGACTAAAGCCCCTTCCTATAAATATCCGCGCGGGCGGCGGGCGCATTGATGACCCACAAGTATAGGGGGTGTATCGTAGTATCTTCGATAAGTAAGAATGTCGATCCCAACGAGGAGCAGAAGGTGTTGACAAGCAGTTTCGATGAAGGATTCATTGTAAATGCTCACGAGACAAGTATTCGGGGGTTTTGATGTAACGAGTTGAATAAAGTACGAGTAAGTAAAGTGCGAGAGTAATAATTGCAGCGAGTGGCCCAATCCTTTTTAGCACAAAGGACAAGCCGGTTTGTTTACTTATAATGACCAAACGTTCTCGAGGACACACGGGATTTTAGTCTAGTGCTTTCGCTACATACGGCTAAATAATCTTCATTGTTATGATAAGTGTTGTGTGGGTGAACCTATGCTAATGTACCGCCCTTCCTAGGACTAATACATACTTGTGATTATACCCCTTGCAAGCATCCGCAACTACAAGAAAGTAATTAAGAATAAATCTAACCACGACCTTAAACTGCGAGATCCTGCAATCCCTCCTGCATCGATATACCAACGGGGGTTTAGGTTTACGTCACTCCGGCAACCCCGCAATTAGCAAACAAATACAAGATGCATTCCCCTAGGCCCATAAATGGTGAAGTGTCATGTAGTCGACGTTCACATGACACCACTAGAAGAATAACACCACAACTTAAATATCACACCATTGAATATTACTCAACCATAGTTCACTACTAACATTTAGACTTCACCCATGTCCTCAAGAACTAAACGAACTACTCACGAGACATCTTATGGAACATGATCAGAGGTGATATGATGATGAATAACAATCTGAACATAAACTTGGTTCAATGGTTTCACTCAATAGCATCAACAACAAGTAGAGATCGATACGGGAGAGTTTCCCCTATCAAACAATCAAGATCAAACCCAAATTGCTACGGCGATGACGGTGTCCAGCGGTGATGATGGCGGTGATGATGGTGAAGATGATGATGATGGTGATGGAGATGATGTCCAGCTCGATGACGGTGACGATGGCGTCGATTTCCCCCTCCCGGAGGGAATTTCCCCGGCGGATTCCTGCCCGCCGGAGAGCTCTTTTCTCTCGGTGTTCTCCGCCCCGCGAGGCGGGCTGTAACTCTTCGCGAGGTACCCTCCGTGGCTTAGGTTTTCGGGACGAAGGATTTCGCGAAGAAAAGGAGGCGAAAGGGGTCGTGGGCCCCCAAACCACATGGCGGCGCGGCCGGGGCATGGGCCGCGCCGCCCTAGGGTGTGGGCCCACCCCGGGTCCTCCTCGGCCCCTCCTTCGGCTTCCTTCGTCATCTTGAAAAATAGGATTTTTGGTATAATTTCCTTCCACGAGTTGATCTTCCGAAATATTGCGTTCGACGGTGCTTTTTCCAGCGAGAATCCTGGCTCCGGTGCTTGATCCTCCAATAATGATGAAACATGCAAAATAGATGAAATAACATAAGTATTGTGTCCCAATATGAAATATATCAATGAATAACAGCAAATTATGATATAAAATAGTGATGCAAATTGGACGTATCAACTCCCCCCAAGCTTAGACTTCGCTTGTCCCCAAGCGAAACTAAACTCGATAGACAGGACCACATGTTTATGGAGTGAAGAGTCGATAAATAAAATACGGACAAGAAGCATCATATTCATTCACACAAGACATTATAGTAAACAACCTCTCATAACTCAACTTGAAACAAGTATAAGGTAATCACAAGTAAAGGTGCATAAGAAATCATAATTGGTGATGGCAAACTTCGTTCTTGGTCAGAGAACAATTAACAGATTATATTTATCTCATTGAGCAGCGCTCTCATGTTAAAGTTTATAAGGCACAACTTGCATACTCAATCATAATGGTCTTTTCATAATCATTGATAACTTGCAAAGCTATATTCATTCAGATAAAACTTGTACTAAACAAGGAAGAATAAAGGACATGATGAAGCAAATCACAATATAATGGTTTGATCACAACTACTCAAATGCTTGCTTGAGATGGAGGGAAATAGGTTTACTGACTCGACATAAAGTAAAAGACATGCCCTTCGCAGAGGGAAGCAGGGATTAAATCATGTGCTAGAGCTTTTTCAGTTTTTCTATCATATAAAGAGAATAAAAGTAACATTTTGAGAGGTGTTTGTTGTTGTCAACGACTGGTAGCGGGTACTCTAACCTCCTTGCCAAACAACCTCCAAAGAGCGGCTCCCATATTATTTTCATTTTGTGTGGCACTCCTTCCAACCTTTTCTTTCACAAACCATGGCTAACCGAATCCTCGGGTGCACGCCAACAATCTCATACCATGAAGGAGTGCCTTTTTATTTTAGCTTTATTATGATGATGACACTCCCCCCAACCTTTGCTTACACAAGCCATGGCTAACCGAATCCTTCGGGTGCCGTCCATCAATCACATACCATGGAGGAGTGTCTATTTAGTTTGATTAGTTTGGGACTGGGAATCCCATTGCCAGCTCTTTTTGCAAAATTATTGGATAAGCGGATGAAGCCACTAGTCCATTGGTGGAAGTTGCCCAACAAGATTGAAAGATAAAACACCACATACTTCCTCATGAGCTATGAAACATTGACACAAATAAGAGATACTAAGTTTTGAATTGTTTAAAGGTAGCACATGAAGTATTTACTTGGAATGGCAGAAAATACCATGTAGTAGGTAGGTATGGTGGACACAAATGGCATAAGTTTGGGTCAAGGTTTGGATGCACGAGAAGTATTCCCTCTCAGTACAGGTCTTTGGCTAGCAAGGTTAATTAGCAAGCATAAGAGTTGAGGGAAACAAACAAATATACGTGTGATAGAAACAATCATGCATCTTCCTTGTAAGCACAAACAATTTTAACTTTAGAATAATAAGCTATGAGCTAACAAGAAAGACAATGAAACATCTACATGTATTTCTCTTTTCTACTTAATCCTCATAGTGTTGTTGCTATTGACCAATGCTAAGTTTGCCAAAACCAAATAGATTTATTCAATGCTCCCAAAGTGATACCAATACTAACAACAAGGTAAATCATATAATAGAGATTGCAAACTAGAATAAGATGTGCAATATGTAAATGATAAGACTTCTCATTAATATTCCATAACGATAACTCACACCAAGGGATACATAGATAACCAACTAAAGAGAGATACTTCCAAACGCAACCCATCTTATATGATAACTTCCCTACTCATGATATGACACTACTTGACAATAAAAGGTAAAAGGTAGTGATGATGTGATACCGCGGCACTCCCCCAAGCTTGGAACAAACCAAGGGGATGCCAATACCGATGATGAATTACTCCTTTGGTGATGGTGGTGATGAATTCCTGACAAGCTTCTCAATAAGCTCCTGAAGCTCGTCAATCCTGTATATGAGGTTGCGAATCATCTCTGAATTGTGCTCGACGCGGTTAAAGAGTCTGTCTGACGGCGAGTCCCAGCTCTTGGAGTTATTTCCCCACTCTTCAGCCTCGGGCTCCTTCTCTCCTGCAGTGTTAGAGCGATCTATATCCCACTGGCTAGGCAATGCTGCCTTGGGAGTCCCTTCAATTTGATTATTGAAAATTAGATTGTGGAAGGGGTGATAAGTGCCTGATAAAGATGTTTTCGAAGCTAGGTAATGACGTGGAACCCCTCCTCCAGTGCGAATTCTTGCGCTCTTGTTTGCACTAAAAGGGTTGTCCACCACCTTGATGCTTGCGATAGTAGCACGCGGGCGTGCGCGCGAATCTTCCTCCACCTCTTCTTCATCCTCTTCCTTGACGTTCTTGTCTTCCTCTTTCCACCCAAGATCTCGATCTTCTTCATCCGGAAACTCCTTGCCCTTGTTCTTGGAGACCATGGTGCTTCTAAACTGAAAACAGATCCTGGCAGAAACAGATCGAAACAAAACACGTCGAGAAAGCGATATACGGACCTCCAGGGGTCCGGGGGATTATATAGCAAAATTTTTCGCGACACAAGGAAAGTACCAGATCGAACCAGAGTCGGAAAGGGGCGACGAGGCGGCCAAACCATAGGGCGGCGTGGGCCCTGGCTAGGCCGCGCCGGCCTATGGTGCCACGCCCTCGTGCGTCCTTTCCACTCCGTTTCGAACTCGTAATTTTTCATATTTCCCAAAAACAGCGAAAATATTGTTCGGAAAGTAAATTGCGTACTTTTCATTACCAGTACTGTTACCTATTCAAAGTCGAGTTCCGGCGGATCGTCAATTTGCCCTTTGATGAAAGCTTCCGGTGTTTCCACTTGAATAATATCAACATCAACATTATAAGAATCACCTGAGATGTAATGCTTGAGTCTTTGTCCATTCACCACTTGCGTGGCATTGCCTTGGAGAGAGCTAATTTTGATTGCTCCTGAACGATACACCTCCTCGACAACATACGGTCCTTCCCATTTCGAGAGTAATTTCCCGCAAAGAATCCGAGACGAGACCGATACAATAGGACTTTATCCCCAATATTAAATTCTCTTTTGATAATCCTCCTATCATGCCATTTTTTAACTTTCTCTTTAAAGAGTTTAGCATTTTCATAAGCTTCACTTCTCCATTCATCTAGAGAACTTAATTGCAACAACCTCTTATCACCGGCAAGTTTAGGATCTTTATTTAATTCTCTAACATGACCCAATAAGCTTTGTGCTCTAGTTCTAAAGGTAAATGACAAGCTTTCCCATAAACCATTTTATAAGGTGACATTCCCATGGGATTTTTATAAGCAGTTCTATAAGCCCATAGTGCATCCTTCAATTTACTAGCCCAATTCTTTCTAGTTTTATTAACGGTCTTTCCCAAAATAGATTTAATCTCTCTATTTGATAATTCTACTTGACCACTAGTTTGAGGATGATAAGCGGAAGCAATTCTATGATTAATACCATACTTAGCAAGAGTTTTTCTAAAACCTCCATGAATAAAATGAGAACCTCCATCTGTCATAATATATCTAGGCACTCCAAATCTAGGAAAAATAATATCTAAAAGCATTCTTAAAGAGGTCTCACCATCAGCACTTTTTGTAGGTATGGCTTCCACCCATTTAGTAACATAATCAACGAGCAACAAGTATATGAGTGTTACCTTCGAAGACGGAAAAGGTCCCATGAAGTCAAATCCCCAACAATCAAACGGTTCAATAACAAGAGTATAATTCATTGGCATTTCATTGCGTCTGGAGATATTACCAACCCTTTGGCATTCATCACAAGATAAAATAAACTTTCTCGCATCCTTGAAGAGAGTTGGCCAATAAAAACCTGATTGTAGAACTTTTTGTGCAGTTCTTTCTCCGGCGTGATGTCCTCCATAAGCACTACCATGACATTTACTCAATATCTCTTGTTGTTCATATTCGGGAACACATCTTCGCATAATACCATCCACTCCTTCTTTATATAAGTGTGGGTCATCCCAGAAATAATGCCTCAAATCATAAAAGAATTTCCTCCTTTGCTGAGCTGAAAAGGTTGGAGGCAAGTACTTGGAAACAATAAAGTTAGCATAATCAACATACCAAGGACTGTCTCGCGAGCTCACCTTTATTACAGCCAATTGTTCATTTCGAAAACTATCATTAACGAGAACAGGATCATAAGCAATATTTTCCAATCTAGACAAATTATCAGCAACAGGATTATCAAGCACCTTTCCTATCTACAATATGTAAATCAAATTCTTGCAAAAGAAGTACCCATCTAATAAGCCTAGGCTTAGCATCTTTCTTTATCATAAGGTATCTAATTGCAGCATGATCAGTATGAATAGTAACTTTTGAATCAACAATATAAGATCTAAATTTATCACAAGCAAAGACTACAGCTAATAATTCTTTTTCAGTTGTAGCATAATTTCTTTGAGCAGCATCAAGAGTTTTACTAGCATAATGAATAACATTCAGCTTTTTATCTACTCGTTGTCCAAGAACAGCGCCTACAAAGAAAATCACTAGCATCACACATAATCTCAAAGGGTAAGTTCCAATCAGGAGGTTCAACTATAGGAGCAGTTGTTAAGGCTTTCTTAAGAGTTTCAAAAGCTTCCTTACAATCATCATAAAAAACAAAAGGTACGTCTTTTTGAAGAGAAAAAAGTCCATTTTTCATCCTTCAACTTTGTGCAGAGTTCACTTTTCATCCTAAATATTTTATTTGGTATAAAATGGACCCTAAACTTTGCCAACCCGTTCACATGTCTTGTTCTTATGATTTTCTTCCGTAGATGATAACCAAGGTTCAAAAAATAAAATCAGATCCAAACCATACCTCAATAAAAACTAGTCCTAGGGCAGAACCTTGAATCCCACTCACGCGCGAGCAAGAAAAAGAGGATGGTAAATAACCAGCCCTGGCAGCCTCGTCTTTCTGCCACTCCAGCAATTCTCACGTAACGGGCAGCAGCAGCCCTAGTAGCGCCGCAACTCATCAACCTCTGCATATCCCCCAGCTGGACGCGCCCACTGGCGTATGTGAGGGCAGAAAGGGAGGGAAAGGTTGACCGATAGAAACCAAATCTCCATGTTCAACCGCGAAAGTAGTTGAAAGATTGTTGTGGGTATCATTACATCCAGCTTGATCTAGTGGCGGACATCGCAGTGGACAATCGGGATGTCAGACGAGCGACGAATGCCGATATCGAACAGATAGATAAATTGCGGCGACCTACTCAAGCCAAAGGATTGAGATTTATTTTGGCTGAAACTGGCTCGATACAATTTATTTTGGCGAAAGGTTTTGTTATAAAAGCGACAAGCAAATAACGAACAACGAAACAAGAACACACACGCAGGGGACACAAGATTTAACGTGGAAAACCCCTTCCAACACAGAAGGGGAAAAACCACGGGCGCCAGCCAGCAAAATTTCACTATATCTGGAGGTGTTTACAAACGCCGTGGGTTACCTTATAATCTGATAAACCCTAGCCGGCGGCTTACAAGGCCCCGCTCCGCTCGTCAGAAGTTAGCCTCCCTTTAGTATATTAATTTGGATCACAATACAACAGGTTTGGTATTTTCACCGTGGTGTTCGTACTGCTTGGTTATGTTTCGTATCTTTTTTTAAAAAAATAAGCAGAACCAGACGTTTGAACAAGTTGGCAAAGTTCAGGGTCTTTTTTGAACCAAATGAAACATTTGGGATCAAAAGTGAACTTGTGTAAAAGTTGAAGGACGAAAAATGGACTTTTTTCTTTTGAAGAAGATTAGTAAGAGGCTTTGAAATCTTGGAGAAATCTTTAATAAATCTCCTATAAAACCCAGCATGACCAAGAACACTACGAATACCTTTAACGTCCCTCGGATAGGGCATCTTCTCAATTGCCTCAACTTTAGCTCTGTCAACTTCAATACCTCTCTCAGAAATTTTATGTCCCAATACAATTCCTTCATTAACCATAAAGTGGCATTTCTCCCAATTAAGAACAAGGTTAGTTTCTTCACATCTCTGCAAAACTTTATCAAGGTTTCGCAAGCAACTATCAAAAGAATTCCCATAGACGGAAAAATCATCCATGAATACCTCTACAATACTTTCACAAAAACCATGAAAAATAGCAGACATGCATCTTTGAAAAGTAGCAGGAGCATTACATAAACCAAAAGGCATACGTCTATAAGCATAAGTTCCATAGGGACAAGTGAAAGTGGTTTTCTCTTGATCTTTAGCTTTAACGAGCAATTTGTGAAAACCCGTAATAACCATCAAGAAAACAAAAATGAGTATTTTTAGACAATCTTTCTAGCATTTGATCAATAAATGGTAAAGGGTAATGATCTTTCTTAGTAACTTTATTAACTTTTCGAAAATCGATGCACATTCTATACCCTACAACTACTCTTTGAGGGATGAGCTCATCATTATCATTAGGCACAACAGTCATTCCACCTTTCTTGGGAACGCAATGCACAGGACTAACCCATCTACTATCAGCGATAGGATATATAATACCAGCTTCAAGAAGTCGTAATACCTCATTCCTTACCACTTCCTTCATCTTCGGAATTAGACGACGCTGATGTTCAACAACAGGCTTTGCATCATCTTCCATATTAATAGCATGTTGGCAAATAGAAGGAGAAATCCCTTTCAAATCATCAAGAGTGTAACCAATAGCTCCTCGGTGCTTCTTCAATATTTCCAATAACCTTTCTTCCTCAATCTCTGGAAAGCTTAGAACTAATAATAACAGGATATATTTTCTTATCATCAATATGAGCATATTTAAGATTATCAGGCAAAGGCTTTAAATCAAAAACAGGATCTTCCTTAGGTGGCGGTGTTGTACCCAAATCTTCCACCGGTAAATCGTGCTTGAGAATAGGTTGGCGAAGAAAAATTTCCTCCAGCTCATCTCTTTCTTTCCTAAAAACTTCACTCTCGCTATCCTCCAAATGTTGCTGCAAAGGATTGTTAGGAACAAGAACAATAGATGCACACTGCTCCATTTTAAAATCATTACTAGGCAAATCAGCTTTATAAGGAGTTTTAGTAAATTTAGAGAAGTTAAACTCATAAGATTCACCAGCAAATTTAGTCAAAATTTTCTCTTTCTTACAATCTATAATAGCTCCATAAGTATTTAGAAAAGGTCTACCAAAAATAATAGGACAATAATCACTAGCAGCAGAACCAAGTACCAAAAAGTCAGCAGGATATTTAATCTTACCGCATAATACTTCCACATCTCGAACAATACCAATTGGAGAAATAGTTTCTCTATTAGCCAGCTTGAATAACCACATCAATATCTTCAAGTTCACAAGAATCAATTTCGTGCATAATCTCCGTGTAAAGCTCATACGGAATAGCACTAACACTTGCACCAATATCACATAATCCATAATAGCAATGATCACCAATTCTAACAGTATAGCATAGGAACACTAGCTTGTTTGGGTTTATTAGGATGTGAAACAATATTAGAAGCATCTTCACGTGAAAATAATATGACCATCCTCCACATTTTCAGTCACAAGATCTTTAATTATTGCAACAAGCAGGTTCAACTTTTATTTGTTCTTCGAGTTCTACATGTTTCTTTTCACTTTTATGAACCGCACTATTTATAACAGAGTACTCCTTCATTTTAGCAGGGAAAGGAGTTTTTTCAATATAAGCTTCAGGAATAACATGATCAGCAGTTTCAACTACAACGCATTTATTAATAGATGAATCAATTTTATCTTTATACGGTTCATGATACTTATCAAAATTCTTCTTTGGCAATTCATAATGAGAGGCAAAAGCTTTATAAAGATTTGCAAGCAACTTGAGAATCAAGACCATATATAGCACTCATATTACGAAATTTATCAAGTATCCATAAAAGCTTCAATGCATTTATAATCATAAATTATACCTGATTCTCTATCCTTGTCGTTCTCCCAACCTTAAGTATTTTCTTGGATCCGATCAAGAAGGTCCCTTTTAAACTCTTCTTTGTTGCGTGTAAATGATCCAGAACAAGAAGTATCCAGCAAGGTCTTGTCTTGAAAAGAAAGTCTTGCATAGAAATTATCAATAATAACATTACCAGGAAGCTCTTGAATGGGGCATTTGAGCATTAAAGACTTCAATCTCCCCCAAGCTTGGGCAATACTCTCTCCATCATGAGGCCAAAAATTATATATGCGATTCCGATCCTTATGAATTTCACTTGGAGGATAGAACTTAGAATAAAACCGGGGCACAATATCATTCCATTCAAGAGAATCCCCATTATCCAAGTAATTTATACCAATGCGCCGCCTTACCAGTACAGCGATAAAGAGAATAGTTTCTTCCTCACTTCATCCATAGCAATACCCGCACATTTGAATAACCCGCATAATTCATGCAAAAACAAGTAAATGATCACCAGTGATGGACAGCTTCCATCCCCTTCATAGCGGTTATCCATAACACGTTCAATAATTTTCATAGGTATTTTATATGGTATCACTTCCTCACCTAGCGCCTCATCCACTACCGTTGCAGTAGTAGTAGATTTCCCAAATAGAAATTGAAGAGAAGATCTCTCCATAATGACTTATAGCAAAGAAAGTAAATAAAATCAGCACAACAAGTAAAGGTTTTCCTTACCAATTCCACTTACCAATAGCGCTTCACTCCCGGCAACGGCGCCGTGAAAATAGTCTTGATGACCCACAAGTATAGGGGGTGTATCGTAGTATCTTCAATAAGTAAGAATGTCGATCCCAACGAGGAGCGAAGGTGTTGACAAGCAGTTTCGATGAAGGATTCACCGTAAATGCTCACGTACAAGTATTCGGGGGGTTTTGATGTAACAGCTTGAATAAAGTACGAGTAAGTAAAGTGCGAGAGTAATAATTGCAGCGAGTGGCCCAATCCTTTTTAGCACAAAGGACAAGCCGGTTTGTTTACTTATAATGACCAAACGTTCTCGAGGACACACGGGATTTTAGTCTAGTGCTTTCGCTACATACGGCTAAATAATCTTCATTGTTATGATAAGTGTTGTGTGGGTGAACCTATGCTAATGTACCGCCCTTCCTAGGACTAATACATACTTGTGATTATACCCCTTGCAAGCATCCGCAACTACAAGAAAGTAATTAAGAATAAATCTAACCACAGCCTTAAACTTTGAGATCCTGCAATCCCTCCCGCATCGATATACCAACGGGGTTTAGGTTTCGTCACTCCAGCAACCCCGCAATTAGCAAACGAATACAAGATGCATTCCCCTAGGCCCATAAATGGTGAAGTGTCATGTAGTCGACGTTCACATGACACCACTAGAAGAATAACACCACAACTTAAATATCACACCATTGAATATTACTCAACCATAGTTCACTACTAACATTTAGACTTCACCCATGTCCTCAAGAACTAAACGAACTACTCACGAGACATCTTATGGAACATGATCGGAGGTGATATGATGATGAATAACAATCTGAACATAAACTTGGTTCAATGGTTTCACTCAATAGCATCAACAACAAGTAGAGATCGATACCGGGAGAGTTTCCCCTATCAAACAATCAAGATCAAACCCAAATTGCTACGGCGATGACGGTGTCCAGCGGTGATGACGGCGGTGATGATGGTGAAGATGATGATGATGGTGATGGAGATGATGTCCAGCTCGATGACGGTGACGATGGCGTCGATTTCCCCCTCCCGGAGGGAATTTCCCCGGCGGATTCCTGCCCGCCGGAGAGCTCTTTTCTCTCTGGTGTTCTCCGCCCCGCAAAGGCGGCTGTAACTCTTCGCGAGGTACCCTCTGTGGCTTAGGTTTTCGGGACGAAGGATTTCGCGAAGAAAAGGAGGCGAAAGGGGTCGTGGGCCCCCCAAACCACATGGCGGCGCGGCCGGGGCATGGGCCGCGCCGCCCTAGGGTGTGGGCCCACCCCGGGTCCTCCCGGCCCCTCCTTCCGGCTTCCTTCGTCATCTTGAAAAATAGGATTTTTGGTATAATTTCCTTCCACAGCTTGATCTTCCGAAATATTGCGTTCGACGGTGCTTTTTCCAGCAGAATCCCGGCTCCGGTGCTTGATCCTCCAATAATGATGAAACATGCAAAATAGATGAAATAACATAAGTATTGTGTCCCAATATGAAATATATCAATGAATAACAGCAAATTATGATATAAAATAGTGATGCAAATTGGACGTATCACGCATCACTTCCTCTTCTTCCTCGCCCTCTCTGTCTCTGCCGATCGCCGCGCGCTACGCCGTCAGGCTGCCCTGGACCGTCGCCGTCGCCGCCTTCTCTCCGTCGTCGCCGCCCTCTCACGCCACCTTCTCTCCGCCGTGTCGCCTTCTCTCCGTCATCGCCGCCGCCCACACCGTGTACGTGTCGCGCCGGCCCGTACGTCGTCGCCCCATCGTCGTCTCGCGCCGAAGCTCCTCACCGCCGCACGCGCGCGCCGCCGTCATCCCGCACACGTCGCACGCGCCGCCGCCCCGCACGCGCCGCCGCCCCGCACGCGCGCGCCGCACACGCGTGATACGTCTCCAACGTATCGATAATTTCTTATGTTCCATGCTTGTTTTATGACAATACCTACATGTTTTGTTCACACTTTATGTCATTATTATGCATTTTTCGGAACTAACCTATTGACGAGATGCCGAAGTGCCAATTCCTGTTTTCTGCTGTTTTTGGTTTCAGAAATCCTAGTAAGGAAATATTCTCGGAATTGGACGAAATCAACGCCCGGAGTCTTAAAATTCCACGAAGCTTCCAGAACACCCGAGAGGAACCAGAGAGGGGCCACAGGGCCACCAGATGCCAGGGCGGCGCGGCCCAGGCCTTGGCCGCGCCCCCTATGGTGTCACCACCTAGTCAGCCCTCCGACTCCGCCTCTTCGCCTATTTAAAGGTCCCTGACCTAAATCTTCGATACGGAAAAGCCACGGTATGAGAAACCTTCCAGAGCCGCCGCCATCGCGAAGCCAAGATCTGGGGGATAGGAGTCTCTGTTCCGGCACGCCGCCGGGACGGGGAAGTGCCCCCGAAGGCTTCTCCATCGACACCGCTGCCATCTCCACCGCCATCTTCATCAACGCTGCTCGTCTCCCATGAGGAGGGAGTAGTTCTCCATCGAGGCTAAGGGCTGTACCGGTAGCTATGTGGTTAATCTCTCTCCTATGTACTTCAATACAATGATCTCATGAGCTGCCTTACATGATTGAGATTCATATGAGTTTTGTATCACTATTCATCTATGTGCTACTCTAGTGATGTTATTAAAGTACTCTATTCCTCCTCCATGATGTAATGGTGATAGTGTGTGCATCATGTAGTACTTGGCGTAGTTTATGATTATGATCTCTTGTAGATTATGAAGTTAACTATTACTATGATGGTATTGATGTGATCTATTCCTCCTTTCATAGTATGAAGGCGACAGTGTGCATGCTATTTTAGTACTTGGTATAGTTGTGTTGATCTATCATGCACTCTAAGTTTATTTAAATATGAATATCGAATATTGTGGAGCTTGTTAACTCCGGCATTGAGGGTTCTAGTAGCCCTACACAACTAGTGGTGTTCATCATCCAACAAGAGAGTGTAGAGTGTAGCATTTATCTATTTATTCTGTTATGTGATCAATGTTGAGAGTGTCCATAAGTGAAAGTATAATCCCTAGGCCTTGTTCCCAAATACTGCAATCATCGCTTGTTTACTGTTTTACTGCATCTGTACTACCTGCAATATTCCCACCATCAACCACACGCCAGTTGTAGCATCAAGCTATTTTCTGGTGCCGTTACTACTGCTCATATTCATTCATACCACTTGTATTTCACTATCTCTTCGCCGAACTAGTGCACCTATACATCTGACAAGTGTATTGGGTGTGTTGGAGACACAAGAGACTTCTTGCATTGTGATCGCAGGGTTGCATGAGAGGGATATCTTTGACCTCTTCCTCCCTGAGTTCGATAAACCTTGGGTGATCCACTTAAGGGAAAACTTGCTGCTGTTCTACAAACCTCTGCTCTTGGAGGCCCAACACTGTCTACAGGAAAAGAAGCGTGAGTAGACATCAAGCTATTTTCTGGCGCCGTTGCCGGGGAGGAAAGGTAAAAGGTACTCACACTCCGGATCTCGGCTACTAAGCTATTTTCCAGCGCCGTTGTAAGTGCTCGAAGCTATTTCCTTTAGATCCTGCAATTGCATCTTTTTGTTTCTTGTTTTACACTAGTTTGGCATAATGGAAAGCAACAGTGAGCTTTTAAAATTATTTCCTGAGTTAAGACATGGATGGTTTGATACGAAAATTAAAAAACCCATGGAACATATTAGTATGAACACTTTGAACACCATTGCTGCTAATGATATAGAAAATTCTAAGCTTGGGGAAGCTGGTTTTGATGAGCATGATATTTTTAGTCCCCCAAGCATTGAGGAGAAAATTTTCTTTGATGAAACTTTGTCTCCTATTTATGATGATTATAATGATAGTGGTCTTTTGGTGCCGCCTGTTATGGAGGATAAATTTGATTATGATTACAATATGCCTCCTATATTTGATGATGAGAATAATAATGATAGCTACTTTGTTGAATTCGCTCCCACTATTACTAATAAAATTGACTATGCTTATGTGGAGAGTAATAATTTTATGCATGAGACTCATGATAAGAATGCTTTATGTGATAGTTATATTGTTGAGTTTGCTCATGATGCTACTGGATATTATTATGAGAGAGGAACATATGGTTGTAGAAATTTTCATGTTACTAAAACACCTCTCTATGTGCTGAAATTTTTGAAGCTACACTTGTTTTGTCTTCCTATGCTATTCACTTTGCTCTTCATGAACTTGTTTATTTACAAGATTCCTATGCATAGGAAGCATGTTAGACTTAAATTTCTTTTGAATTTGCCTCTTGATGCTCTCTTTTGCTTCAAATACTATTTCTTGGGAGTGCATCATTGAAATCACTAAGCCCATCTTAATGGCTATAAAGAAAGAACTTCTTGGGAGATAACCCATGTGTTTATTTTGCTACAGTAATTTTGTTTTATATTTGAGTCCTGGAAGTTGTTACTACTGTAGCAACATCTCCTTATCTTAGTTTTGTTGCATTGTTGTGCCAAGTAAAGTCTTTGATAGTAAGGTTCATACTAGATTTGGATTACTGCGCAGAAATGCATTTCTTGCTGTCACGAATCTGGGCTGAATTCTCTGTAGGTAACTCAGAAAATTCTGCCAATTTACGTGAGTGATCCTCAGATATGTACGCAACTTTCATTCAATTTGAGCAAGTCTGGTGCCTCAATAAAAATTCGTCTTTACGGACTATTCTGTTTTGACAGATTCTGCCTTTTATTTCGCATTGCCTCTTTTGCTATGTTGGATGGATTTCTTTGTTCCATTAATTTTCAGAAGCTTTGTGCAATGTCCAGAAGTGTTAAGAATGATTGTGTCACCTCTGAACATGTGAATTTTTGATTATGCACTAACCCTCTAATGAGTTTGTTTCGAGTTTGGTGTGGAGGAAGTTTTCAAGGGTCAAGAGAGGAGGATGATACAATATGATCAAGAAGAGTGAAAGCTCTAAGCTTGGGGATGCCCCGGTGGTTCAGCCCTGCATATTTCAAGAAGACTCAAGCATCTAAGCTTGGGGATGCCCAAGGCATCCCCTTCTTCATCGACAAAATTATCAGGTCACTTCTCTTGAAACTATATTTTTATTCGGTCACATCTCATGTACTTTACTTGGAGCGTCTGTTTGTTTTTGTTTTTGTTTTTGTTTGAATAAATGCTTGTGTGGGAGAGAGACACGCTCCGCTGGTTCATATGAACACATGTGTTCTTAGCTTTTAATTTTCATGGCGAAGGTTGAAACTGCTTCGTTAATTGTTATATGGTTGGAAACGGGAAATGCTACATGTGGTAAATGGTATGATGTCTTGAATAACTTGATACTTGGCAATTGTTGTGCTCATGTTTAAGCTCTTGCATCATATACTTTGCACCTATTAGTGAAGAAATACATAGAGCTTGCTAAAATTTGGTTTGCATGATTGGTCTCTCTAAGGTCTAGATATTTTCTAGTAAGGGTTTGAACAACAAGGAAGACAAGTGTAGAGTCTTATAATGCTTGCAATATGTTCTTATGTAAGTTTTGCTGTACCGGTTCATACTTGTGTTTGCTTCAAACAACCTTGCTAGCCTAAGCCTTGTATTGAGAGGGATTACTTCTCATGCATCCAAATCCTTGAGCCAAACACTATGCCATTTGTGTCCACCATACCTACCTACTACATGGTATTTCTCCGCCATTCCAAAGTAAATTGCTTGAGTGCTATCTTTAAACACTTCAAAATTTATCATCCCTTATTTGTGTCAATGTTTTATAGCTCATGAGGAAGTATGTGGTGTTTATCTTTCAATCTTGTTGGGCAACTTTCACCAATGGACTAGTGGCTTCATCCGCTTATCCAATAATTTTGCAAAAAGAGCTGGCAATGGGGTTCCCAGCCTCAATTAATTAACCTTCATAATTTTACAAAAAGACACTCCTCCATGGTATGTGATTGTTGGACGGCACCCGAGGATTCGGTTAGCCATGGCTTGAGAAAGCAAAGGTGGGGAGGAGTGTCATCTAAATAAAACTAAAATAAAAAGGCACTCCTTCATGGTATTTGATTGTTGGCAGGCACCCGAGGATTCGGTTAGCCATGGTTTGTGAAAGCAAAGGTTGGAAGGAGTGCCACCCAAAAATAAAAATGTTTCATGGGAGCCGCTCTTTGAAGGTTTGTCTGGCAAGGTGGTTAGAGTGCCCACTACCATTCGTTGACAACAACAAACACCTCTCAAAACTTTACTTTTATGCTCTCTTTATGTTTTCAAAATCAAAGCTCTAGCACAAACATAGCAATCAATGCTTCCCTCTACGAAGGGCCTTTCTTCTACTTTTAAGTTGAGTCAGTTTACCCATTTCTCTCTATCTTAGAAGCAAACACTTGTGTTAACTGTGCATTGATTCTCACATACTTGCTTATTGCACTTATTATTTTACTTTATGTTGACAATTATCCATGAGATATGCATGTTGAAAGTTGAAAGCAACCGCTGAAACTTAATCTTCCTTTGTGTTGCTTCAATGCCCTTATTTAGAATCTATTGCTTTATGAGTTAACTCTTATGCAAGACTTATTGATGCTTGTCTTGAAAGTACTATTCATGAAAAGTCTTTGCTATATGGTTCAGTTGTTTACTCATTATCTTTATCATTGCTTTGAATCGCTGCATTCATCTCATATGCTTTACAATAGTATGATTAAGATCATGTTGGTAGCATGTCACTTCAGAAATTATCTTTGTTATCGTTTACCTACTCGAGGACGAGTAGGAACTAAGCTTGGGGATGCTGATACGTCTCCAACGTATCGATAATTTCTTATGTTCCATGCTTGTTTTATGACAATACCTACATGTTTTGTTCACACTTTATGTCATTATTATGCATTTTCTGGAACTAACCTATTGACGAGATGCTGAAGTGCCAGTTCCTGTTTTCTGCTATTTTTGGTTTCAAAAATCCTAGTAAGGAAATATTCTCGGAATTGGACGAAATCAACGACCAGAGTCTTAAAATTCCACGAAGCTTCCAGAACACCCGAGAGGAACCAGAGAGGGGCCACAGGGCCACCAGATGCCAGGGCGGCGCGGCCCAAGCCTTGGCCGCGCCCCCCTATGGTGTCACCACCTCGTCAGCCCTTCGACTCCGCCTCTTCGCCTATTTAAAGGTCCCTGACCTAAATCTTCGATACGGAAAAGCCACGGTACGAGAAACCTTCTAGAGCCGCCGCCATCGCGAAGCCAAGATCTGGGGGACAGGAGTCTCTGTTCCGGCACGCCGCCGGGATGGGGAAGTGCCCCCGGAAGGCTTCTCAATCGACACCGCTGCCATCTCCACCGCCATCTTCATCAACGCTGCTGTCTCCCATGAGGAGGGAGTAGTTCTCCATCGAGGCTAAGGGTTGTACCGGTAGCTATGTGGTTAATCTCTCTCCTATGTACTTCAATACAATGATCTCATGAGCTGCCTTACATGATTGAGATTCATATGAGTTTTGTATCACTATTCATCTATGTGCTACTCTAGTGATGTTATTAAAGTACTCTATTCCTCCTCCATGATGTAATGGTGACGAGTGTGTGCATCATGTAGTACTTGGCGTAGTTTATGATTATGATCTCTTGTAGATTATGAAGTTAACTATTACTATGATGGTATTGATGTGATCTATTCCTCCTTTCATAGTATGAATGTGACAGGTGTGCATGCTATGTTAGTACTTGGTATAGTTGTGTTGATCTATCATGCACTCTAAGGTTATTTAAATATGAATATCGAATATTGTGGAGCTTGTTAACTCCGGCATTGAGGGTTCTAGTAGCCCTACACAATTAGTGGTGTTCATCATCCAACAAGAGAGTGTAGAGTGTAGCATTTATCTATTTATTCTGTTATGTGATCAATGTTGAGAGTGTCCACTAGTGAAAGTATAATCCCTAGGCCTTGTTCCCAAATACCGCAATCATCGCTTGTTTATCGTTTTACTCGCATCCGTATCGCTCGCAATATTCCCACCATCAACCACACGCCAGTTGTAGCATCAAGCTATTTTCTGGTGTCGTTACTACTGCTCATATTCATTCATACCACTTGTATTTCACTATCTCTTTGCCGAACTAGTGCACCTATACATCTGACAAGTGTATTGGGTGTGTTGGGGACACAAGAGACTTCTTGCATTGTGATCGCAGGGTTGCATGAGAGGGATATCTTTGACCTCTTCCTCCCTTTGTTCGATAAACCTTGGGTGATCCACTTAAGGGAAAACTTGCTGCTGTTCTACAAACCTCTGCTCTTGGAGGCCCAACACTGTCTACAGGAAAAGAAGCATGAGTAGACATCAACGCGCCGCCGCCCCACACGCCGAGCACGCGCCGCACGCGCCGCCGGCCAGAGGCGCGCGGCTAGCCACCGGGCACACGTACGTGTACAGAGAGAGAGGGAGAGGAAGAGAGAGGGCCGGGGCCTGATACGTCTCCAACGTATCGATAATTTCTTATGTTCCATGCTTGTTTTATGACATTACTTACATGTTTTGTTCACACTTTGTGTCATTATTATGCATTTTCTGGAACTAACCTATTGACAAGATGCCGAAGTGCCAGTTCCTGTTTTCTGCTGTTTTTGGTTTCAGAAATCCTAGTAAGGAAATATTCTCGGAATTGGACGAAATCAACGCCCAGCATCTTAGAATTCCACGAATCTTCCAGAACACCCGAGAGGGACCAGAGGAGAGCCACAGGCCCACCACACAGGTGGCCGGCGCGGCCCAGGGGGGGCGCGCCCCCCTATTGTGTGGTGGCTCCGTAACCCTTCCGTCTCCGCCTCTTCACCTATAAGAAGCCCCCTGACCTAAATCTTCGATACGAATAAGCCACGGTACGAAAAACCTTCCAGAGACGCCGCCGCCGCCAATCCCATCTCGGGGGATTCAGGAGATCGCCTCCGGCACCCTGCCGGAGAGGGGAATCATCTACCGGAGGACTCTTCACCGCCATGGTCGCCTCCGGAGTGATGTGTGAGTAGTTCACCCCTGGACTATGGGTCCATAGCAGTAGCTAGATGGTCGTCTTCTCCTAATTGTGCTTCATTGTTGGATCTTGTGGGCTGCCTAACATGATCAAGATCATCTATCTGTAATGCTATATGTTGCATTTGTTGGGATCCGATGAATAGTGAATGCTATGTTATGTTGATTATCAATCTATCATCTATGTGTTGTTTATGATCTTGCATGCTCTCCGTTGCTAGTAGAGGCTCTGGCCAAGTTTTTGCTTGTAACTCCAAGAGGGAGTATTTGCCAAGATCTGGGGGACAGGAGTCTCTGTTCCGGCACGCCGTCGGGACGGGGAAGTGCCCCCGGAAGGCATCTCCATCGACACCACCGCCATCTTCATCACCGCTGCTGTCTCCCATGAGAAGGGAGTAGTTCTCCTTCGAGGCTAAGGGCTGTACCGGTAGCTATGTGGTTAATCTTTCTCCCATGTACTTCAATACAATGATCTCATGAGCTGCCTTACATGATTGAGATTCATATGATGAACTTTGTATCACTATTAATCTATGTGCTACTCTAGTGATGTTATTAAAGTACTCTATTCCTCCTCCATGATGTAATGGTGACAGTGTGTGCATCATGTAGTACTTGGCGTAGTTTATGATTGTGATCTCTTGTAGATTATGAAGTTAACTATTACTATGATGGTATTGATGTGATCTATTCCTCCTTTCATAGTATGATGGTGACGAGTGTGCATGCTATGTTAGTACTCGGTATAATTGCGTTGGTCTATCATGCACTCTAAGGTTATTTAAATATGAACATCGAATGTTGTGGAGCTTGTTAACTCCGGCATTGAGGTGCTCTTGTAGCCCTACACAATTAATGGTGTTCATCATCCAACAAGAGAGTGTAGAGTGGTTTTATTATGTGATCAATGTTGAGAGTGTCCACTAGTGAAAGTATGATCCCTAGGCCTTGTTTCCGAATAGAAAAGCTACACCACAAAGATTCTTATCTCCCACGTCAACTGCACGCCAGCAAGTATTTTCTGGTGCCATTGCCGGGGAGGTCACCGTTTATTTACTGTTCCACTGCATGTTTACTCGCTGCCATATTTTATTCAAATTGCTATTACCACTCATATACATTCATATTACTTGCATTTTACTATCTCTTCGTCGAACTAGTGCACCTATACATCTGACAAGTGTATTAGGTGTGTTGGGGACACAAGAGACTTCTTGCATTGTGATCGCAGGGTTGCTTGAGAGGGATATCTTTGACCTCTTCCTCCCTAAGTTCGATAAACCTTGGGTGATCCACTTAAGGGAAAACTTGCTGCTGTTCTACAAACCTCTGCTCTTGGAGGCCCAACACTGTCTACAGGAAGAGAAGCGTGAGTAGACATCAAGCTATTTTCTGGCGCCGTTGCCGGGGACCTGAAGGAACAAGAGATTTCCTCCCTCGTCAACCACGCGCCAGTTGTAAACAGTCAAGTATTTTCTGGCGCCGTTGCCGGGGAGATCAAGACACGCTGCAAGGGGAGTCTCCACTTCCAATCTCTTTACTTTGTTTTTGTCTTGCTTTACTTTTATTTACTACTTTGTTTGCTGCACTAAAACAAAACACAAAAAATTAGTTGCTAGCTTTACTTTATTTACTGTCTTGTTTGCAATCTCCATATTAAAAACACAAAAAATTAGTTACTTGCATTTACTTTATTTACTTTTTGTTTATTTCATCATGTTTCCTCCTAAGTTTATTCTTAAAGATGTACCGGTAGGCCGAGGGTCTATCCTTGGGAAAGATAATATAGAAGATTTTTTCACTCATATTAGTACGGTTGAAGATTTTGAAGATAGACACTTGGTAGAACTTGCTCCTACTTATGAAATTGCTGTTGCTTCTTTAGTACACGCGTTAGAAGCTAGATTTGTTAATCTCAATCCCGTGATTCAACATTTGTTTCTTACACTCGATGATATGGAAGAAGGAGAAAAGAAAGATTTTGTATTAGAAACCCTTCTTAAAGAATTTGGTGGTATAGCAAGAGAAGCTAGAAAAGTTTTTACTAAATATAATATGCTTGGCTCTTATACCAACTTTGCTAGTACCCTTGAAAAGATGGAAAAAGATAGACAAAAGTATACTAATCAAGTTAATTATGAGGGGGGTGTTAAAACATCAATACCTTGCAAGCTCTTAGGGATGTGCGAGGCACTAGAAAATAACTATGCTTGGCTTGTTCCCGAAAATTTGTTTGATGAAAATAGCAAGCCTAAGACTAATGAAAAGGGAACCTCTGAAACTTACATAGATAAGATAAAATGCATAGTGGAGAAAACTCCGAACCCCGTTGTTGATGCATCATCTCTTGACAATACTTGATACACACTTTCTGCGCCTAGCTGAAAGGCGTTAAAGAAAAGCGCTTATGGGAGACAACCCATGATTTTACTACAGCACTTTTGTTTTATATTTGAGTCTTGGAAGTTGTTAATACTGTAACAACCTCTCCTTATCTTAATTTTGTTGCATTGTTATGCCAAGTAAAGTCTTTGATAGTAAGGTTCATACTAGATTTGGATTACTGCGCAGAAACAGATTTCTTGTTGTCACGAATTTGGGTTGAATTCTCTGTAGGTAACTCAGAAAATTCTGCCAATTTACGTGAGTGATCCTCAGATATGTACGCAACTTTCATTAAATTTGAGCATTTTCATCTGAGCAATTCTGGTGCCTCTTAAAAATTCGTCTTTACGGACTGTTCTGTTTTGACAGATTCTGCCTTTTATTTTGCATTGCCTATTTTGCTATGCTTGATGGATTTTTTTGTTCCATTAACTTTCAGTAGCTTTGTGCAATGTCCAGAAGTGTTAAGAATGATTATGTCACCTCTGAAAATGTGAATTTTGATAATGCACTAACCCTCTAATGAGTTTGTTTTGAGTTTGGTGTGGAGGAAGTTTTCAAGGGTCAAGAGAGGAGGATGATATATGATTAAGAAGAGTGAAAAGTCTAAGCTTGGGGATGCCCCGGTGGTTCATCCCTGCATATTTCAAGAAGACTCAAGCATCTAAGCTTGGGGATGCCCAAGGCATCCCCTTCTTCATCAACAACATTATCAGGTTCCTCTAGTGAAACTACATTTTTATTCCATCACATCTTATGTATTTTACTTGGAGCGTCTGTTTGTTTTTATTGTTTGAATAAATTCATGCTTGTGTGGGAAAGAGACACGCTCTGCTGGTTCATATGAACACATGTGTTCTTAGCTTTTAATGTTCATGGCGAAGGTTGAAACTGCTTCGTTAATTGTTATATGGTTGGAAACGGGAAATGCTACATGTAGTAATTGGTATGATGTCTTGAATAATTTGATACTTGGCAATTGTTGTGCTCATGTTTAAGCTCTTGCATCATATAGTTTGCACCTATTAGTGAAGAAATACATAGAGCTTGCTAAAATTTGGTTTGCATGATTGGTCTCTCTAAGGTCTAGATATTTTCTGGTAAAGGTGTTTGAACAACAAGGAAGACAATGTAGAGTCTTATAATGCTTGCAATATGTTCTTATGTAAGTTTTTCTGTACTGGTTCATACTTGTGTTTGCTTCAAACAACCTTGCTAGCCTAAGCGTTGTATTGAGAGGTATTACTTCTCGTGCATCCAAAATCCTTGAGCCAACAACTATGCCATTTGTGTCCACCATACCTACCTACTACATGGTATTTCTCTGCCATTCCAAAGTAAATTGCTTGAGTGCTACCTTTAAATTTCTATCCTTTATCTTTGCAATATATAGCTCATGGGACAAATAGCCTAAAAACTATCATGGTATTGAATATGTACTTATGTATCTTATTTCTTATTAAGTTGCTTGTTGTGCGATAACCATGTTCCTGGGGACGCCATCAACTACCCTTTGTTGAATATCATGTGAGTTGCTATGCATGTTCGTCTTGTCTGAAGTAAGGGCGATTTACCATGAGTTGAATGGTTTGAGCATGCGTATTGTTAGAGAAGAACATTGGGCCGCTAACTAAAGCCATGATCCATGGTGGAAGTTTCAGTTTTGGACAACAATCCTCAATCTCTTATGAGAAAATTATCTGTTGTTGAATGCTTATGCATTAAAGAGGAGTCCATTATCTGTTGTCTATGTTGTCCTGGTATGGATGTCTAAGTTGAGAATAATCAAAAGTGAGAAATCCAATGCGAGCTTTCTCCTTAGACCTTTGTACAGGCGGCATAGAGGTACCCCTTTGTGATAATTGGTTAAAACATATGTATTGCGATGATAATCCAGGTAATCCGAGCTAATTAGGACAAGGTGCGGGCACTATTGGTAATCTATGCATGAGGCTTGCAACTTGTAGGATATAATTTACATAATGCATATGCTTTATTACTACCGTTGACAAAATTGTTTCTTGTTTTCAAAATAAAAGCTCTAGCACAAATATAGCAATCCATGCTTCCCTCTTCGAAGGGCCATTCTTCTACTTTTATGTTGAGTCAGTTCACCTACTTCTTTCTGTCTTAGAAGCAAACACTTGTGTTAACTGTGCATTGATTCTTACATGCTTGCATATTTGCATTCATCATATTACTTTATGTTGACAATATCCATGAGATATACATGTTAAAGTTGAAAGCAACCGCTGAAACTTAATCTTCCTTTGTGTTGCTTCAATGCCTTTATTTAGAATCTATTGCTTTATGAGTTAACTCTTATGCAAGACTTATTGATGCTTGTCTTGAAAGTACTATTCATGAAAAGTCTTTGCTATATGATTCAGTTGTTTAATCATTGTCTTTACCATTGCTTTGAATCGTTGCATTCATCTCATATGCTTTACAATAGTATGATTAAGATCATGTTGGTAGCATGTCACCTCAGAAATTATCTTTGTTATCGTTTACCTACTCGAGGACGAGTAGGAACTAAGCTTGGGGATGCTGATACGTCTCCAACGTATCGATAATTTCTTATGTTCCATGCTTGTTTTATGACATTACTTACATGTTTTGTTCACACTTGATGTCATTATTATGCATTTTCTGGATCTAACCTATTGACAAGATGCCGAAGTGCCAGTTCCTGTTTTCTGCTGTTTTTGATTTCAGAAATCCTAGTAAGGAAATATTCTCGGAATTGGACGAAATCAACGCCCAGCATCTTAGAATTCCACGAAGCTTCCAGAACACCCGAGAGGGACCAGAGGAGAGCCACAGGCCCACCACACAGGTGGCCGGCGCGGCCCAGGGGGGGTGCCCCCCTATTGTGTGGCGGCTCCGTAACCCTTCCGACTCCGACTCTTCGCCTATAAGAAGCCCCCTGACCTAAATCTTTGATACGAATAAGCCACGGTATGAGAAACCTTCCAGAGCCGCCGCCATCGCGAAGCCAAGATCTGGGGGACAGGAGTCTCTGTTCCGGCACGCCGCCGGGACGGGGAAGTGCCCCCGGAAGGCATCTCCATCGACACCACCGCCATCTTCATCACCGCTGCTGTCTCCCATGAGGAGGGAGTAGTTCTCCTTCGAGGCTAAGGGCTGTACCGGTAGCTATGTGGTTAATCTCTCTCCCATGTACTTCAATACAATGATCTCATGAGCTGCTTTACATGATTGAGATTCGTATGATGAGCTTTGTATCACTATTAATCTATGTGCTACTCTAGTGATGTTATTAAAGTACTCTATTCCTCCTCCATGATGTAATGGTGACAGTATGTGCATCATGTAGTACTTGGCGTAGTTTATGATTGTGATCTCTTGTAGATTATGAAGTTAACTATTACTATGATGGTATTGATGTGATCTATTCCTCCTTTCATAGTATGATGGTGACAGTGTGCATGCTATGTTAGTACTCGATATAATTGCGTTGGTCTATCATGCACTCTAAGGTTATTTAAATATGAACATCGAATGTTGTGGAGCTTGTTAACTCCGGCATTGAGGTGCTCTTGTAGCCCTACACAATTAATGGTGTTCATCATCCAACAAAGAGAGTGTAGAGTGGTTTTATTATGTGATCAATGTTGAGAGTGTCCACTAGTGAAAGTATGATCCCTAGGCCTTGTTTCCGAATAGAAAAGCTACACCACAAAGATTCTTATCTCCCACGTCAACTGCACGCCAGCAAAGTATTTTCTGGTGCCATTGCCGGGGAGGTCACCGTTTATTTACTGTTCCACTGCATGTTTACTCGCTGCCATATTTTATTCAAATTGCTATTACCACTCATATACATTCATATTACTTGCATTTTACTATCTCTTCGCCGAACTAGTGCACCTATACATCTGACAAGTGTATTAGGTGTGTTGGGGACACAAGAGACTTCTTGCATTGTGATCGCAGGGTTGCTTGAGAGGGATATCTTTGACCTCTTCCTCCCCGAGTTCGATAAACCTTGGGTGATCCACTTAAGGGAAAACTTGCTCGCTGTTCTACAAACCTCTGCTCTTGGAGGCCCAACACTGTCTACAGGAAAAGAAGCGTGAGTAGACATCAAGCTATTTTCTGGCGCCGTTGCCGGGGACCTGAAGGAACAAGAGATTTCCTCCCTCGTCAACCACGCGCCAGTTGTAGACAGTCAGGGCCGCCGGATTTTTTTTATTTTTTTTATGTTTTGTTTGTTATTTTTAATTTTAACTATACTTAACAAAAAAAACTTAAAACTTGTAATTATAATTAATGAATTAGTAACTATAGTTAACAAAAAAACATAAAACTTGATAATTAACAAAATTCGCCGCGTGTCGCCTCCCTCGCCGTCGCCGCCCTCGCCGTCACCGCACCGCGTAAGAATCCGGCCCCGGCCAAATCCGCCGCGCCCAGCCCGTATGTCGCCGGCCGCCCTCGCCGTCGCCGCAGCCTCCCTCGCCGCCGCCGGCCAGAGAGAAGGGGCGACGCGTGCTGGCGTGCAGTTGACGTGGGAGTTAGAAATCTCTGTGGTGTAATTTTCCTTCACGTCCCCGGCAACTGCGCCAGAAAAAGAGCTTGATACGCGTACAACACGCGTCCGTTGGGAACCCCAAGAGGAAGGTGTGATGCGTACAGCAGCAAGTTTTCCCTCAGTAAGAAACCAAGGTTTATCGAACCAGTAGGAGCCAAGAAGCACGTTGAAGGTTGATGGCGGCGGAGTGTAGTGCGGCGCAACACCGGGGATTCCGGCGCCAACGTGGAACCTGCACAACACAACCAAATTACTTTGCCCCAACGTGACAGTGAGGTTGTCAATCTCACCGGCTTGCCGTAACAAAGGATTAGATGTATAGTGTGGATGATGATGTTTGCAGAAAACAGTAGAACAAGTATTGCAGTAGATTGTATTCGATTAAAAGAATGGACCGGGTCCACAGTTCACTAGAGGCGTCTCTCCGATAAGAATAAGCATGTTGGGTGAACAAATTACAGTTGGGCAATTGACAAATAAAGAGGGCATGACCATGCACATACATGATATGATGAGTATTGTGAGATTTAATTGGGCATTACGACAAAGTACATAGACCGCTATCCGAGCATGCATCTATGCCTAAAAAGTCCACCTTCGAGGTTATCATCCGAACCCCTTCCGGTATTAAGTTGCAAACAACGGACAATTGCATTAAGTATGGTGCGTAATGTAATCAACAACTACATCCTTAGACATAGCATCGATGTTTTATCCCTAGTGGCAACAGCACATCCACAACCTTAGAACTTTTCGTCATCTGTCCCAGATTTAATGGAGGCATGAACCCACTATCGAGCATAAATACTCCCTCTTGGAGTTACAAGCAAAAACTTGGCCAGAGCCTCTACTAGTAACGGAGAGCATGCAAGATCATAAAGAACACATAGATAATAGATTGATAATCAACATAGCATAGTATTCTCTATTCATCGGATCCCAACAAACACAACATATAGCATTATAGATAGATGATCTTGATCATGTTAGGCAGCTCACAAGATCCAACAATGAAGCACAATTAGGAGAAGACGACCATCTAGCTACTGCTATGGACCCATAGTCCAGGGGTGAACTACTCACTCATCACTCCGGAGGGGACCATGGCGGTGAAGAGTCCTCCGGGAGATGATTCCCCTCTCCGGTAGGGTGCCGGAGGCGATCTCCTGAATCCCACGAGATGGGATTGGCGGCGGCGGCGTCTGTGGAAGTTTTCCCTATCGTGGCTCTCGGTACTGGAGTTATTATCGACGAAGGCTTATGTAGGAGGAGGAGATAGGTCAGGGGGCGCCACGAGGGCCCCAGACAACAGGCCGGCGCGGCCAGGGCTTGGGCCGCGCCGCCCTAGCGTGTGGGCGCCTCGTCGCCCCACTTCGTTTCCTCCCCGGACTTCTGGAAGCTTCGTGGAAAAATAAGATCTTGGGCGTTGATTTCGTCCAATTCCGAGAATATTTCCTTACTAGGATTTCGAAACCAAAAACAGCGAAAACGAGCAAGCTGGCTCTTCGGCATCTTGTTAATAGGTTAGTGCCGGAAAATGCATAAATATGACATAAAGTATGCATAAAACATGTAGGTATCATCAATAAAGTGGCATGGAACATAAGAAATTATCGATACGTTGGAGACGTATCAACGCGCCGCAGGCCAGAGAGAGAAGGGGTGACGCGCGCGGCTGTTCATATGAATTTTATAAAAGTTGTAAAAATTCACCACCGCCAGGATTTGGACAATCTTTACATCTAAATGCATCAGCGAAACATGAGACTAATAAAAACACCACCACCGCAGATTATGTGACTAATAAAAACACCACCGCCGCCGATTATGTAACAAAAAAGAAACACCACCGCCCTTTCGCCACCGACCCCGCGTGTAGGCCGCCCCCTCCGTATACGCGCGGGGTTTTTTTTTGTTTTTTTTACGAGAGAGAGGTTCGGCACCGCCACCGCCACCGCCCTTTCGCCACCACCACCGGTCTCTCGGTCACGCGGTCACTGCGAGGTGAGGTCGATCGTCCGCATATACACATCTAATATGCGTCCCCCCCTCTCGCCTCCCTCGTCGCCCTCTCTCTTTATATGTAGAAGAGATGTGATAATGCTGGCATATACACAATTAATTAGTTTTTACTACATGTTTTCAGGAGTGACACATATGGCGGACGATAGAGCCGACCCGATTAGGGATAACTATAATCCGGAAGCCGAGGCACATCTTTTCGGCATCATAAACGGCAACATTCTTTATGTGCCGACCCAAGAAGATGAAGAAGAGTATATCTCTTCTTATCTGAACCTTGGCGGTGAAGATGAAGGTCGTCAGCGAGGTGATGACGAAGGAACGAGCACTGTTGATGGAGGTCAACCGTCGACAAACACCTCCGGTGATGTTCATAACCAATTAGCAATCACCACCTCCGGCGAGGTATATATATACATTGAGCCTCTGGTGATACAAATTTACCGATTTCAATAAATATGTGTATTAACTCGACTCTCTTTCTTATTTCAGCCCTCGGCCAGCGCATCGTCGAAAAAATCGGTGAAGAAAAAGCGTGGCAAAACCAAGACGCTGAAACAAGGAGTAATATATACCATTGATGTTATCAGTCCAAAAGGCAAGCCGCTGGAGCCCGAAGAGGCGTACACCAAGTTCATCAACCAATGCGGAGTCGTTGTTAGAGACAGTGTCCCGATCACCGTCCAGGAATGGCATGAGCCAGTGAAGGCACGTGTTGGTTTCAGTTTCGTCAGCAAGAGAAAGAAAAATGAATGTTGGAGAACGCTTATGGAGCATTTCGTTCTACCTCCGGAATACCGCAAAAAAGATGAATTCAGTAACGACGATCCGGAGGGACGTAAGAGGAGGAGGCTGGTCAAAGAGTTCGCTCTTCAGAAGATGGCCACAACATTCCGGACATACAAGAAAAATTTAGCGGCTCAATATGTCGAGAAGGGGAAGACTCCGGATTTCACCGGACAGTATGAGAAGCTGAAAGATGATTGGCCCGAATTTGTGAGGCAAAAGAAATCAGAGGAATTCAAAGCCATATCGGATAAAAATAAGGCAAATGCGGCTAAGAAGCAGTACAATCATATTATGGGGCCAGGAGGATACCGCCTTTCGGAGCCTAAGTGGCAGAAGATGGAGGATGACCTGAGGGCGCGACGAATCCCTCTAGGTACCGAGGGATGGGACCCTAGGGCCAAAAGCTGGTGGTACGGGCATGGGGGAACGCTAGACCCGGTGACAGGGGAGTGTACCCACCGAGACACAAAGTTTAAACCCACCCAAGCCCTTATTGACGCAATGAGGGATGCTCAAGAGGGGAAGATCAAGTTCAACAAAGAGAATGACCAGCTGACAAGAGCCCTCGGGAATCCTGAACATGGAGGACGTGTACGAGGCAAAGGCATCATTTCGTGGGAAGAAGGGTTTTCCCAGGAAAATGACCCCTACAGTTACAGAAGCCGTAAGACAAAGGCGGATCGGGAAAAAGATGAGCTGGCGCGGTTGGCATCGGAATTCAATGAGATGAAGAAAACCGTGGATGTACTAGTACAAGAAAGAGAGGCAGCTCGGACGCATGAAGATCATCCACCGGATGTCGGAAGCCAGCAGCGGAGAAGCTGCGTGGCTTCCACGGAGGCCCCACCGGCTGGTGCTAATGCACATGCACCGACGATCGAAATTACTGCACCGGAGCCTCCGGCGATCGAAATTACTGCACCGGAGCCTCCTCGCTACCCCGTGGATGATGTAAAGGAGATGAAAGAATGTCATCTGTATTATCCAATGGGGAACATGTCCATGAAGGTAGCCATCGGCAGTGCTTTACCATGTGAAGCTGGAGCACTCCACCACAACAACCCCATTCAAGATGGCTATGCTCGTGCCACGGTGGAGGACATAGTACAAGGGTTTGAGGACCTGGAGATTGACATTGCTACACCTGAAGGGGAGAGAAGACTTGGAGATGTCAAGCGCCAGTTCATTCTATGGCAAAAGAAGTTTATCAAGTTTCCAGGCGAGGCGCCAAGGCCAACAAGTCCACCCCCCTACGGTGGTGGTTGCGGTGGCAGTGGTGGTGGTGGTGGTGCTTCACCTACACCTCCTTCACGTCAGCCGACGCCGCCCCCCAATTCACCTCCGGCGGGTAAGCAGCCGCCGCCCCTGATCCGCCCCGGGCGGGTAAGCGTACGCCGCCCCCAATCCACCTCCGGCGAAGAAGCAGAAGCAGTCCTGGACTATTAACCCGGACCCTTACGTACCTAAGACCACAAAGGTACCGGAGCCATCACTGAAGCCTCTCCCCGCGAGGCCTTGGGAACGTAGTGCCGAGGAAGTCGACCCGGCCGCGGCTGCTCACCATGAGAAATGGAGGGCGGAATGCCAGGCGAGAAGAGAGCCCGAGCCCAAGCCAGTATATTCTGAAAAGGAAAAGAAGTGGGCTAAGTCATTTTTGAGCACACCGTCCCAAGCCGCGAAGAATCTGCCTGACGACTATGCACGTGAACTTCGTAGGCAGGCACTCATGTTGAAGGAGAAGAAAGAGCTGGCGGAGAAGCAGGAGAAGAAAGCCTTGGAGGAGGCCGAGAAAGAATTAGCAAGTAAAAAAAAAACGGGAAACGAGTTGCCCAGCTCGGGGAAGAAAGTAAACAATCGATCGCCCCGCTCATAGTGAAAGCCGCCGGTCCGGATGCTGAACTAATGGACCCCACAATCATAGCAGCTGCGGCAGAACAGGGAATGACCGTAACGGGTGCCAGAGAACAAGCGGCCCTGATCGGTATGACTCTTCGTGCACTGTTAGGCCTTGATGAGGCGCCAGTGAAGGAGGTAGTAATTACATATGTGCCGAATGGGCCTCTCGTCGAGCCTGCGCAGGAAGAGGATCTACCTCCACAAATGAAAAGTCTGCTGAAATGGTACAAGGGTTACATAAAAAATAAAAACGCCAAAGAATATATTTATGCGGAAGTTAGACATGAGCATCACTTCAAACATTACTATGTAACAATTCATCTGAGTGAATTGTTCCAGCTTTTCAATCTGCGCGAGCTCGACAAATCTATCATCAGTTGCTACGTTCTGTAAGTGATTTATTTCTACCCCATCTCGTTCATATTGCATGAACTATATATATGTCCTAACTATATTGTTGTGTACGCTATTATGCAGAATGAAGATTAAGGAATGCAGAGTAAGGAACATGCATGATGTTGGGTTCAATGACCCACACATCGTTAATGGATATGTGTTAGAAAAACACCCCGCCGACGTGGAGGAAGACCTGTGGCGGTTTCTTACAAAGCAGGAACTCAAAAGTGATATTCTATTTCCTTACCATTTTGGATGAGTGTTTCTGTCTTGAGCACATTCTCTTTTGTTTACTCCATGCATGGTATGTGGCTAATCGATGAGTTATGCATGACTGTGCATGTATCATGTGACAAGGGATTAACTTGTCAATGCCTACGGGTTGTAGACTAGAGTTTAGTTGGAAGTAGAGGGCAAGTAGATCTCGAAGGTTTCAGCCGAAAAGTACTCGACGATATGAAAACTAGGGTTCGTGAGACAATAATTAGATGCTTTCTTTGTCCCTCGACTCCCCCTTATATAGGAGGTGGAGCCGAGGGATTCGTATTGTACAAGTTACAGAGTCCGGGAGGGTTTCTAACTCATCCCGCAAGATTACAAATATCATCTCCTAATACAACTCTAGCTTTCCTTAATAACAACTTGGGCTTCCGATTCTTCTTATTCTTCGAGTCGTAGGCCTTCAGTAAACCCCGGGTACTTTCTTCGGCAGGCCCATTGGGGATGCCTATGTCAGTAGCCCCCGAGATTTTGCTTGAATCGTAGAGTCAGGGAAAATCTCCACTGTTTATATTTACTCGACAACTTTAAACTTCCTTATATTTCTTCATATGAATTTCTATATTGTACAGGGATAATGGTAGTTGGGGCTAGTTCATCTGACGGATCAGGTACTAGTTAACTGCTCTAGTGGCAATCCGCAAAAACCTATTTCAAGATCACGTCCCTGGACATGATCTCGGGATACTGGTGTAAACTTCGACAGGTGCCGCTTAAGGTCTTACCATTCTGTCAAGTCCCAGTCGTATTTATCGGGTACCTAACGCGTCCGTTAGGATTTTTCTTCGTATCTGTTGATACGGATAAAAGTAGCAAACCGACGTCAGAGACGGCGCCACGCCACACAGAACGGATCTGGGGTCTTACCTTCGCAAAGTTTTGCGGCATTCAGAAATTTTTCGCAACTTTGGCGTTCTGAGAATATATTGTCGGGTGCTTATTCGGCTGTTGGAATGGCACATTTTATTGAGTCAACGGATGACTTATATTTTTCTCCCGATGGGAGTATATGTAGAGATACTCATAACTCGAAATATACTCTCTTGTTCTTCTATCTTAATAATTTCATCGGGCACGCAAACAGCGTTCCCGATGGGAGTAGCCCTCGAGGCTACAGCCAAGGACTTGTGCTTGGGTGTAGGCTCCACGCCTTATGCCGCTATATTTTCTTTCTCTCCCGAAATTTTCAAATCTCTCGGGTGCGCGAACAGCGCTCCCGATGGGAGTAGCCCCGAGGCTATGAGCAAATATTTGTATTTGATCATAGGCTCACACCATTTCTATTTTGTCTTTCTCGAATTTTTCATTTTTCCAAAGTAGCCCCCGAGCATTTGATTAAAAACTTGTATTTGATCAAAAGCTCTCCAATATCTTTTGCTGTCGCCTTTTTTATGAAACTGTTAAGCCGAAATTTTCTCTTGCTAATGTGACATCATTGCTGTCGATAGCCACGACCGCTATTCCTGGAAATCGCGAGAAGTTCTCTCTCGCTGCCTTGCGGGCCCAAGTTACACATCGTATTGACACGTCGTGCAAGTGGGGGACACACTTCCTCCGCTTTTCCTAGCGCACGCACTGTAACTCTTCCAGGGTGAAATTACTTTTTTACCCCTGTTCCACGTGTACATCATCTGCCGCACACTTTTTCCATCCAACGGTACGCCGCTTCGCCGCACCTCTATTTAAGGTCTCCATCTTCTTCCTCCAGCACTTTCGCTCGCGCCGCTCCTCTGCTCTCCTCTGCAAAAGTCCCCTCTTGCGCTCCATAACTCCCTGAGCTCAACCATTCTCACATTGTGTTCCTGCGCCATTGTTGATGCCACCGCGCAGATTGATCAGGCACAGCACTCCTGAATCAAAGATGGCTTCCGCAGATCTAGGGAGCGCTGAGTGGGAGAGATCCAAAATCTCCGCCCAAGACATCAACCTCCTGAAGAAACTGGGGATCAGCAAGAAGCCAAAGGCGCTGTGCTTCCCCAGCGAAGAAAGCTACCCAACCCCTCCAATGGAGTATCGGGTTAGTTTCGTCGATCATCTCATCCGCGGCCTCTCTGCCCCCATTCACCCTTTTCTTCGAGGGTTGCTTTTTGTTTATGGACTACAACTTCATCACCTCAGTCCCAACTCTATCCTCCATATTTCCATCTTCATCACCCTTTGTGAATCCTTTCTCGGCGTCCAGCCTAACTGGGCGTTGTGGAAACGCATCTTTTTCTGTCGCCGCAATGGCTCTCCCAATGTCGCCTATAACATAGGCGGCGTTGTTATCTGCGTTTGCCCTGATGTTGATTACTTCGATGTCAAATTCCCTGACTCAGTTCAAGGGTGGCGCAAAAAATGGTTGTACATCCATGAGGAGAATCATGGATGTGCTGAAGACAACATCCCTCCTTTTGACGGTGCCGAGAAAATCTACCGCCGCCACTCCTGGGATGCAGAGGCTACCGACGAAGAAAAAACGGCGACGGAGGCACTGATGACCCGCATCCATGAGCTCCAAAGCACCCGCGGTAAAGAACTATCGGGTATCCAAATCACGGCATATTTCCTTAGGATCAGAGTGCAGCCTCTGCAGGCTCGCAAAAATCCCCTCTGGAAGTATGCTGGCGACAATGATGTGGATCGCCTGTCGGTGGATTTGCCGGTCAAGGACTTAGAAAAACTCGTCCAGAAAATTTCCTCCCTCAGCAAAAAAGATGCTGTCCCCTCTTCTTGTCGGGTAAAACCATACAGCGCCACCAATGCGCTTCCCAAGGTAACTTTTGTCAACTCTCTATTTTTGTTTGACATCCTTTGCATAACTCCTTTATTGACATCCTTCTTTGCTTTGTACAGAACCATCCAGATATTGTCTCTCTTCCTCCCCTTCCTGAAGGTGGGGAAGTCGAAGAACGAGCCCTTGTCACTGATGACAACCAAGATGCTCCTTGCCCTGAGAGTGAACCCGCAGGTTCTCGAAAATCTGCGGGATCCTCTGAAAAGGAGGCTGGCTCTGAGGCTACCACATCGGCACAGTCTCCTCCTCCTGATGTTTCTCCAAAGAACAAAAGGAAGAGGACAGACGTCGAAGATTCTGGCACCTCCAAAGCCGAAGAAGCTACTCCTTCACGTCGGAAGGCAGCTTTCGATCCATACCTTGACGCCCTCGTCAGTTCGTAAGTTACTCCTTGGCTCTCGCTATTTTGATTCTTAAAGTCTTTTATCTATCTTGCTTATTATGCTGTCGCCATTCAACCGTAGTGGTGACGAGGAAGAAACGCCAGCTATGGATGCGACTGTTCGAACGAGTACGTCACATACTTTAGTTGTTTCTGAAGTGCAAGTTGAAGGAGAAGAATCTTCGCCTCCTCAACAAAACACCGACGCACCTACTCCTCCTGCAAGCCCCCTTGTCCCTTCACCAAAAAGGGCGAGGGTTGAAACAATCACGGAGCCTACCGTACAATTGGGTAGCTCCTCGACTCCTCTTTTGGATGATGTAAGTCCTTGAATGCTTTCTGATGTTGTCGATGTTTTCACTATTTGCTTGTTTTCATTTTGTGCTATCGCACTCTTTCCCATACCGACGCTTTCTTTCTCTATCTTTCTTTGACAGCCTTTGATTAAGGAATTCATTCGCTTCGGTGCCCAATTCATTGGGTACTGATACGTCTCCGACGTATCGATAATTTCTTATGTTCCATGCCACATTATTGATGATATCTACATGTTTTATGCATACTTTATGTCATATTTATGCATTTTCTGGAACTAACCTATTAACGAGATGCCGAAGAGCCAGCTTGTTGTTTCTCGCTGTTTTTGGTTTCAGAAATCCTAGTAAGGAAATATTCTCGGAATTGGACGAAATCAACGCCCAGGGGCCTATTTTCACACGAAGCTTCCAGAAGATCGGAGAGCTAACGAAGTGGGGCCACGAGGTGGCTAGATGATAGGGCGGCGCGGCCCAAGCCCTGGCCGCGCCACCCTATCGTGTGGGCCCCTCGTGACGCCCCTTGACCTGCCCTTCCGCCTACAAATAGCCTTCATCGTGAAACCCCCAGTACCGAGAGTCACGATACGGAAAACCTTCCGGAGACGCCGCCGCCGCCAATCCCATCTCGGGGATTCGGGAGATCACCTCCGGCACCCGCCGGAGAGGGGATTCATCTCCCGGAGGACTCTACGCCGCCATGGTCGCCTCCGGAGTGATGAGTGAGTAGTCTACCCCCGGACTATGGGTCCATAGCAGTAGCTAGATGGTTGTCTTCTCCTTATGTGCTTCATTGTCGGATCTTGTGAGCTGCCGAACATGATCAAGATCATCTATCTGTAATGCTATATGTTGTGTTTGTTGGGATCCGATGAATAGAGAATACTATGTTATGTTGATTATCAATTTATGTCTATGTGTTGTTTATGATCTTGCATGCTCTCCGTTATTAGTAGGGGCTCTGGCCAAGTTTTTGCTAGTAACTCCAAGAGGGAGTATTTATGCTCGATAGTGGGTTCATGTCTCCGTGAATCTGGGGGAGTGAGAGAAACCTCTAAGATTATGGATGTGCTGTTGCCACTAGGGATAAAACATTGATGCTATGTCCGAGGATGTAGTTATTGATTACATTACGCACCATACTTAATGCAATTGTCTCGTTGTTTGCAACTTAATACCGGAAGGGGTTCGGATGATAACTCGAAGGTGGACTTTTTAGGCATAGATGCATGCTGGATAGCGGTCTATGTACTTTGTCGTAATGCCCGATTAAATCTCACAATACTCATCATATCATGTATGTGCATGGTAATGCCCTCTCTATTTGTCAATTGCCCAACTGTAATTTGTTCACCCAACATGCTATTTATCTTATGGGAGAGACACCTCTAGTGAACTGTGGACCCCGGTCCTATTCTTTACATATGAAATACAATCTACTGCAATTGTTCTACTGTTCTCTGCAAACAATCATCATCCACACTATACATCTAATCCTTTGTTACAGACAAGCCGAGTGAGATTGACAACCTCACCGTTTCGTTGGGGCAAAGTACTTTGGTTGTGTTGTGCAGGTTCCACGTTGGCGCCGGAATCCCCGGTGTTGCGCCGCACTACATCTCGCCGCCATCAACCTTCAACGTGCTTCTTGGCTCCTACTCGGTTCGATAAACCTTGGTTTCATACTGAGGGAAAACTTGCCGCTGTACGCATCACACCTTCCTCTTGGGGTTCCCAACGGACGCGTGTTGTACGCGTATCAAGCTCTTTTTCAGGCGCCGTTGCCGGGGAGATCAAGACACGCTGCAAGGGGAGGCTCCACCTCCAATCTCTTTACTTTGTTTTTGTCTTGCTTTACTTTTATTTACTTCTTTGTTTGCTGCACTATATCAAAATAAAAAAAAATTAGTTACTTGTTTTACTTTACTTAATTCCATGCATGTTTTTATTTCACTAGTTAGGCTTAATGGAAAACGACAAAAATATTAGAGATCTTTATAGTATTTATCTTGAGTTAGGACATGAGGTGTTTGAAGAGAAAATTAAAAAACCTATGGAACTTTATATGCGTGCTAATGGCAATGTTATTAGTATGAATGCTTTGAACACTATTATTGCTAATGCTATGGAAGAATTTAAGCTTGGGGAAGCTGGTTTTGATTTGCATGATATTTTTAGTCCCCCAAGCATGGAGGAGAAAATTTACTTTGATGATACTTTGCCTCCCATTTATGATGATAGTGGTATTTTGGTGCCACCTACTATGGAGGATAAAGTTTATTATGATTCCAATATGCCTCCCATATTTGATGATTATGGTGATAATGATAGCTACTTTCTTGAATTTTCCCCCACTACAATTAATAAGAATGACTATGCTTATATTGGGAGTAGTAATTATTTTATGCATGAGACTCATGATAAGAATGCTTTATGTGATAGTTATATTGTTGAGTTTGTTCATGATGGTACTGAAAGTTATTATGAGAGAGGAAAATATGGTTGTAGAAATTTTCATGTTACTAAAACACCTCTCTATATGCTGAAATTTTTGAAGTTGCACTTGTTTTGTCTTCCTATGCTTGTCACTTTGTTCTTCATGAATTTGTTTATTTACAAGATTCCTTTTAATAGGAAGTGGGTTAGGCTTAAATTTGTTTTGAATTTGCTTTTTGATGCTCTCTTTTGCTTCAACTACTATTTCTTGTGAGCGCATCATTAAAATTGCTGAGCCCATCTTAATGGCTATAAAGAAAGCACTTCTTGGGAGATAACCCATGTTTTTATTTTACTACAGCAATTTTGTTTTATATTTGTGTCTTGGAAGTTGTTACTACTGTAGCAACCTCTCCTTATCTTAGTTTTGTGCATTGTTGTGACAAGTAAAGTCATTGATAGTAAGGTTCATACTAGATTTGGATTATCGCGTGAAACAGATTTCTTTGCTGTCACGAATCTGGGTCAAACTCTCTGTAGGTAACTCAGAAAATTATGCCAATTTACGTGAGTGATCCTCATATATGTACGCAACTTACATTCAATTTGAGAATTTTCATTTGAGCAAGTCTGGTGCCTCAATAAAATTCGTCTTTACGAACTGTTCTGTTTTGACAGATTCTGCCTTTTATTTCGCATTGCCTGTTTTGATATGCTCGATGGATATTTCGATTCCATTGACTTTCAGTAGCTTTGTGCAATGTCCAGAAGTGTTAATAATGATTATGTCACCTCTGAACATGTAAATTTTTATTGTGCACTAACCCTCTAATGAGTTGTTTTGAGTTTGGTGTCGAGGAAGTTTTCAAGGATCAAGAGAGGGAGATGATACAACATGATCAAGGAGAGTGAAAGCTCTAAGCTTGGGGATGCCCCGGTGGTTCACCCCTGCATATATCAAGAAGACTCAAGCTGTCTAAGCTTGGGGATGCCCAAGGCATCCCCTTCTTCATCGACAACATTATCGAGTTCCTCCCCCGAAACTATATTTTTATTCCATCACATCTTATGTGCTTTGCTTGGAGCGTCGGTTTGTTTTTGTTTTTGTTTTGTTTGAATAAAATGGATCCTAGCATTCATTGTGTGGGAGAGAGACACGCTCCGCTGTTGCATATGGACAAATATGTCCTTAGGCTTTACTCATAATATTCATGGCGAAAGTTTCTTCTACGTTAAATTGTTATATGGTTGGAATCGGAAATGATACATGTAGTAATTGCTATAATGTCTTGGATAATGTGATACTTGGCAATTGTTGTGCTCATGTTTAAGCTCTTGCATCATATACTTTGCACCTATTAATGAAGAAATACATAGAGCATGCTAAAATTTGGTTTGCATAATTGGTCTCTCTAAAGTCTAGATAATTTCTAGTATTGAATTTGAACAACAAGGAAGACGGTGTAGAGTCTTATAATGTTTACAATGTGTCATTTATGTGAGTTTTGCTGCACCGCTTCATCATTGTGTTTGTTTCAAATAGCCTTGCTAGCCTAAGCCTTGTATCGAGAGGGAATACTTCTCATGCATCCAAAATACTTGAGCCAACCACTATGCCATTTGTGTCCACCATACCTACCTACTACATGGTATTTCTCCGCCATTCCAAAGTAAATTGCTTGAGTGCTACATTTAAATTTCTATTCTTCATCTTTACAATACATAGCTCATGGGACAAATAGCCTAAAAACTATTGTGGTATTGAATATGTACTTATGCACTTTATCTCTTATTAAGTTGCTTGTTGTGCGATAACCATGTTCCTGGGGGACGCCATCAACTACTCTTTGTTGAATATCATGTGAGTTGCTATGCATGTTCGTCTTGTCTGAAGTAAGGGAGATTTACCACTAAAATGGTTAGAGCATTGCATAATGTTAGAGAATAACATTGGGCCGCTAACTAAAGCCATGATCCATGGTGGAAGTTTCAGTTTTGGACAAATATCCTCAATCTCATATGAGAAAATTAATTGTTGCTACATGCTTATGCATATAAGAGGAGTCCATTATCTGTTGTCTATGTTGTCCCGGTATGGATGTCTAAGTTCAGAATAATCAATAGCGAGAAATCCGATGCGAGCTTTCTCCTTAGACCTTTGTACGAGCGGCATAGAGGTACCCCTTTGTGACACTTGGTTAAAACATGTGCATTGCGATGATAATCCAGGTAATCCGAGCTAATTAGGACAAGGTGCGGGCACTATTAGTATACTATGCATGAGGCTTGCAACTTGTAAGATATAATTTACATAACACATATGCTTTATTACTACCGTTGACAAAATTGTTTCTTATTTTCAAAATCAAAGCTCTAGCACAAATATAGCAATCGATGCTTTCCTCTTTGAAGGACCTTTCTTTTACTTTTATGTTGAGTCAGTTCACCTATCTCTCTCCACCTCAAGAAGCAAACACTTGTGTGAACTGTGCATTGATTCCTACATACTTGCATATTGCACTTGTTATATTACTTTACATTGACAATATCCATGAGATATACATGTTACAAGTTGAAAGCAACCGCTGAAACTTCATCTTCCTTTGTGTTGCTTCAATGCCTTTACTTTGAATTATTGCTTTATGAGTTAACTCTTATGCAAGACTTATTGATGCTTGTCTTGAAGTACTATTCATGAAAAGTCTTTGCTATATGATTCAGTTGTTTACTCATGTCATTTACATTGTTTGGATCGCTGCATTCATTACATATGCTTACAATAGTATGATCAAGGTTATGATGGCATGTCACTCCAGAAATTATCTTTGTTATCGTTTACCTGCTCGGGACGAGCAGAAACTAAGCTTGGAGATGCTGATACGTCTCCGACGTATCGATAATTTCTTATGTTCCATGCCACATTATTGATGATATCTACATGTTTTATGCATACTTTATGTCATATTTATGCATTTTCTGGAACTAACCTATTAACGAGATGCCGAAGAGCCGCTTGTCGTTTTCTCGCTGTTTTTGGTTTCAGAAATCCTAGTAAGGAAATATTCTCGGAATTGGACGAAATCAACGCCCAGGGGCCTATTTTCACACGAAGCTTCCAGAAGACCGGAGAGCTAACGAAGTGGGGCCACGAGGCGGCCAGATGATAGGGCGGCGCGGCCCAAGCCCTGGCCGCGCCACCCTATCGTGTGGACCCCTCGTGACGCCCCTTGACCTGCCCTTCCGCCTACAAATAGCCTTCGTCGCGAAACCCCCACATCCGAGAGCCACGATACGGAAAACCTTCCAGAGACGCCGCCGCCGCCAATCCCATCTCGGGGGATTCAGGAGATCGCCTCCGGCACCCTGCCGGAGAGGGGATTCATCTCCCGGAGGACTCTACGCCGCCATGGTCGCCTCCGGAGTGATGAGTGAGTAGTCTACCCCTGGACTATGGGTCCATAGCAGTAGCTAGATGGTTGTCTTCTCCTTATGTGCTTCATTGTCGGATCTTGTGAGCTGCCGAACATGATCAAGATCATCTATCTGTAATGCTATATGTTGTGTTTGTTGGGATCCGATGAATAGAGAATACTATGTTATGTTGATTATCAATTTATGTCTATGTGTTGTTTATGATCTTGCATGCTCTCCGTTATTAGTAGGGGCTCGGCCAAGTTTTTGCTAGTAACTCCAAGAGGGAGTATTTATGCTCGATAGTGGGTTCATGTCTCCGTGAATGCTGGGGAGTGAGAGAAACCTCTAAGATTATGGATGTGCTGTTGCCACTAGGGATAAAACATTGATGCTATGTCCGAGGATGTAGTTATTGATTACATTACGCACAATACTTAATGCAATTGTCCGTTGTTTGCAACTTAATACCGGAAGGGGTTCGGATGATAACCTGAAGGTGGACTTTTTAGGCATAGATGCATGCTGGATAGCGGTCTATGTACTTTGTCGTAATGCCCGATTAAATCTCACAATACTCATCATATCATGTATGTGCATGGTCATGCCCTCTCTATTTGTCAATTGCCCAACTGTAATTTGTTCACCCAACATGCTATTTATCTTATGGGAGAGACACCTCTAGTGAACTCGTGGACCCCGGTCCTATTCTTTACATCTGAAATACAATCTACTGCAATTGTTCTACTGTTCTCTCGCAAACAATCATCATCCACACTATACATCTAATCCTTTGTTACAGCAAGCCGGTGAGATTGACAACCTCACCGTTTCGTTGGGGCAAAGTACTTTGGTTGTGTTGTGCAGGTTCCACGTTGGCGCCGGAATCCCCGGTGTTGCGCCGCACTACATCTCGCCGCCATCAACCTTCAACGTGCTTCTTGGCTCCTACTGGTTCGATAAACCTTGGTTTCATACTGAGGGAAAACTTGCCGCTGTACGCATCACACCTTCCTCTTGGGGTTCCCAACGGACGCGTGCTGTACGCGTATCAGGTACCGTGAGTACGCTAGCAAAGCTGAAGGTAATGACTCCCTGCTTTCCTTTACCCATGACTTCTTGCTCCTTTTTTGCCGCGATTTTGACTATTTTTGACTATTTTGGCAGAAAAACTTGCGGAGGCCAACAAACGTGCCGACACACTTGCTCAGAAATTAGAGCAAAGTGAGGAGGCTCGTAAGAAGGCCGAATCAGATGCTAGCAAGGCTAGGGAAGATGCTGACAAAGGCAAAAGCAGAAGCTGCTGGTGTCGAGGAACTTCAGAAGAGGCTTCATGACGCCGAGTCTGCTTTGAGCGAGCATAAAACCGCACAAACTGCTCGTGAAGAGGCGATTACGAAGCGCTTGAATTCAAAAAACCGTCGCTTTGTCAGTAAGTGCCCGCTCTATTTTGCATCCTTTGGACTTGCTTTTCTTTACTTGTTTGTTGACCAATAAATTTTTTGCCTCGACAGGGAAAACATCTCAAGAATATGAACTTGAAGATCCCGACAATGATCCTCTTCTTGGCGCACTTGCTTTCGTTGAGTTTCACGGAGAAGAAGCACGCGACGGCATTGATCAGGCCAAGGAAGGATTGTCGCGGCTCTTCCCCTACTTCTTCCCGAAGAAAAAGGAACCCGCCACTTTTCTTGCTCTTGCCAAGTGCTTCAATCCCGAAGAAGATCTTGGACTGAAGCTTCGCCAAGAAAATATGAAGGTTGCCGTCGAAAGTACTGTTGCCCTGGTTGCTGACAGCCAGCAAAGCGTTGACTGGACCAAAGTTGGCGACACGCAGGAGATGGAGACCACAAAATGGCAAACGCTGATCAGGGCTGCAAAGCCCAACTCAAAGAAGATCCTCGCCTATCTTCGATGCAAGCCAACTCCTACTCCTAGCTCGTCGAAGCCGGAGGTCTAGTAGAATGCCCTATCTTTTTCTGTTTTTGTTTTTACTGCTTCTTTTGATGTTGTCGTCACAGTAGCTTTGACGACAACTGTCGTAGTAATTCTTTTGAAAAACTCCCTCTGTAATATCTGTGTAAATTTCCCGAAGATCAATGGAGTTCTATGTTGCGTGATCATTGATACTGAAATTTTCTTTTCCAGTTGATATTTGATAACTACTCCGCACATCCTCATCCTGCCGATACTTTTCATGCTTCCTCCTTTTCGAAGAAAACTCCTATCGATGATAACCTTATCGAAGGTTCTTCAAGTAAACACGCCTCGCAAGATTTGCAAGAACTTCGTCAGCAACTTCAATCCATGAAAAAACAAATGCTTGTACTAATGGAACAGTCTCGAAGATCTTCAGAGAGGGAAAAAGTGGCTCTTCAACAGGCTCAGGATGCTATGGCTGTGAAGGATGCCGCGGTTGCTGAGGCTACCGAAGCTTCTTCTCGAGAAAATTATATGCTTCAACTGATGACTGATGCCAGCCTGGATATGACAGGTATGCTTCATGCATTTAACCATGCTTGATGTCGTTCCTGCTATTTTTCTTTCTTTAATAATTTCTCCGCTAAAACAGGCTCATTTTTGGATACTGCTGCCGAAGATCAACGTGTTGAGGCTCGAGCCAATGTACTACTCAGACTTGCTGCACAACATGGTTCTAACTTTTGGGTTACGCCTGAGCGTACTCGCCAAATTGTCAGATTCCAAGATCGCACGGGTCAGGTCCGTGATTTCCTCGACTTCTGTACAAGGACCTTGTTTTTAGTTTATGGGACCATGTTTCCGCGCAACAAGATGCCAGAAACTCTTCCTGATTTGATGGAAAAATTTCGAGATGCCCCTCGAATCCATGGCTTTGTGCGCGCCCAACTATCTGCCGACGCAAGATTTGCTATGATGATGATAAAAATTTGCTATCCAAAATTGCGCATGAATCAAGTTGTTTCCAAGTGCCTGGCCAAGATGTCAAAAAGGAAAAGAAACATGGGCAAAATTGACGATATTGTGACTCCTGTAGCAGAAGATATGATGGATGAACTTCTTCGGATGGATGCTGAGTTCTTCGTGAAGGGTAGCTATGCTGAGCATAGTACTCGTGCTACAAATGAGCGAATAACCATAGATCATGTGCTAGGCATTCACTGAGGATTTTTCTTTTATCTTGCTGTACTTTCTCCACTGTTGCGTCTTGTATGTTGTGAGCATAATCTATATTGTAAAGCCACCAAATATGTATATGTATTTTTTATTTTTGATCGTCAAGCCCCCGAGTGTTTTGGTGGCGACTTTCTATATTGTTTTGTGCGAGGTTTTAAACCAAGGCACTCGAATTGTAACGAGTATACTATATTTATGGGAGTTAGCCCCTGATCTTCTTTTTATTTGGCGAGGTGTTTTGTACCAAGGCAAAATATTTTTTGCAAGTTGAGTTCATCTATGTTGTGTATATTTTGTAACCTCGAAAGAGTTAGCCCCCGAGCGTGTCGAAGAACAAGAAGTATATCTCCACTATTTTTATTATATTGCAGCACCGCGAGCCCGCCTCATTAAAAACCTTTCCAGCCCCACTCGGTGCCCTGAAAAGGAAAAGAGTGCGTCTGAAAACTCGCGGGCGTTTCAGTACATTGTATTTTTACAGCGGAGGACTATATTTCGACTCTAAGCGTAGAATCGCCTGAGTTGCGCCACGTTCCAGGGATTTTTCTCTGGAGCTCCTGTCTTCTTATCCTTGATCCTGTACGCTCCTCCTTCAATTACTTCTGTGACGATGTAAGGGCCCAGCCATGGCGACTCGAGTTTTTCAGTACTTTGCTGATTGAGCCGCAGGACTAAATCTTCGACCTGAAAAGATCTTGGCCGCAATCATCGACTGTGATAGTTTTTCAGGTCTTGCTGGTACTTGGTGACCCGTGAGAGTACTTCATCTCGAGCTTCGTCGAGTGCATCTACATCGTCCTCCAAAGCTCTTCTTGAAGTTTCTTCGTCATACTCTGTGACTCTTGGGGAGTCATGCTCTATTTCGATCGGTAGTACTGCCTCAGCTCCATGGACGAGGAAGAACGGAGTTTCTTTCGTCGCCGTATTTGGTGTTGTTCGAATACTCCACAAAACACTTGGCAATTCCTCTGGCCAAGTATGCTGAGCCTTTTCAAGCGGTCCTAGCAAGCGCTTTTTAATACCATTGCAGATGATAACATTGGCTTTCTCGACTTGACCATTGGTTTGCGGGTGCCCAACTGACGCAAAGTGCAATTTAATGCCTACTTCTGCGCAGTATGCCTTGAATTCCTTGGACGTGAAGTTGCTACCATTGTCTGTGACGATGTTATGAGGTACTCCAAATCGAAAGACGATATTCTTCACGAATTTTATTGCTGTCGCTGCATCTGGTGAATTTATCGGCTTTGCTTCTATCCACTTGGTGAATTTATCGACAGCAACCAACATGTACTCGTATCCTCCTGGAGAGGCCTTGTGCAATTTTCCCACCATGTCGAGACCCCATTGGGCAAAGGGCCAAGACAATGGTATTGGCATCAGCTCTGCTGCCGGAGAGTGGGGTTTTGCGGCGAATCTCTGGCACGTGTCGCAGGTTCGTACTGTCTCTTTTGCATCCTCGATTGCTGTCAACCAGTAAAATCCAGCCCGAAAAACCTTGGCCGCAATAGCTCGACCGCTCGCGTGGTGTCCACATATTCCCTCGTGTACGTCTTTTAAGATTACCCTTCCTTCTTCGGGTGTAACGCACCTTTGCAGCACGCCTGAAATACTTCGCTTGTATAACTCCCCTTTGACCACTGTGAAAGCTTTGGATCGTCGAATAACTCGCCTTGCTTCGACTGGATCGTCGGGTATTTCTTTCCTTAGGATGTACGATATGTACGCTTGCATCCATGGGACTTCTACCATCATCACTAGCTCCTGGTCCTCTTCTTCGTCTGGAGCTTCTTTGAGAGGCACCGAAGTTTTCTCCTCCTTCGTCTTCTTCTGCGCCTTCTTTGGCTTTGTGGATCTCTCAGATATCTCTTCCCAAGACACACCTGGCGGGATTGCAAGGCACTACGACCCGATGTTTGCGAGAACATCGGCTTCATCATTGCTCAGCCTACTAATGTGGTTTACTTCGCATCCATCAAACAGCTTCTCAAGCTCGTTGTACATCTCCTTGTATGCCATCATGTTGTCATTGACTGCATCACATTGGTTCATAACCTGCTGAGCTACCAATTGTGAGTCACCAAATATTTTTAGTCGAGTTGCACCACAAGCTTTCGCCATCTTCATCCCGTGTATAAGAGCTTCATATTCTGCTTCATTGTTAGATGCGTTTGGGAACGTCATTCGTAGGACATACTTCAATTTGTCACCTTCAGGTGATATGAGTATCACCCCTGCACCAGCTCCTTCTACTCTCTTGGATCCATCGAAGTTCATGGTCCAAGTTCTCGACAAATCTGGGGGTCCTGTGTTTTGCAGCTCCATCCACTCTGCGATGAAATCTGGCAGAATTTGTGACTTGATTGCCTTTCTTTTTTCATACGTGATGTCCCGAGGGGAAAGTTCTATTCCCCAAAGGGAGACACGCCCTGTAGCTTCTGGATTGTTCAGTATATTTGATAGAGGTGCTTCGTTGACCACTATTATCGGGTGTGCCGAAAAATAATGGCGCAATTTTCTTGCTGTTGTGATCACTCCATATGCTAACTTCTGATACTGCGGGTACCGCTGTTTGGAAGGCGATAAAACTTCACTGATGAAATATACCGGCCTTTGCACTCCATGGAGTTTTCCTTCTTCTTCTCTTTCGACAACTAGCGCCGTGCTAACCACCTGAGGTGTGGCTGCGATGTATAGGAGGAGAGGTTCCTTCTCTTTCGGCGCCACCAAGATTGGTGGTGTCAAAATTGTGCGCTTTAAATCCTCGAAGGCTCTATCGGCCTCTTCGTTCCACTGGAATTTCTCCCCTTGCTTGATTAAAGCGTAGAACGGTAACGCTTTTTCTCCCAGCCTGGTGAGAAATCTGCTTAAAGCTGCGACTCGCCTAGTTAGCTGCTGTATTTCCTTCAATTTTGTTGGCTTCCTCATTGTTACGATAGCTTGGATTTTTTCGGGATTTGCTTCAATCCCTCTTTGCTGAGACTAGAAACCCAAGAAGTTCTCCTGCGGGGACACCAAAGGAACACTTCGTCGGGTTCAACTTGAGGCAGAACTTGTCGAGGTTGTCGAAGGTTTCCTTCAGATCCTCGATTAGCGTCGTCCCCTTTTTTGATGTTATGACGACATCGTCGATGTACACTTGTACATTTTTCCCAATCTGTGTTGCTAAGCACTTCTGCATCATCCTCTGGTATGTTGCTCCCGTGTTTTTCAGACCAAAAGGCATTGTTCTATAGCAAAACATGCCATAAGGTGTGATGAACACTGTTTTGACCTCATCTTCTTCTTTCAATCTAATCTGGTTGTAACCAGAATATGCATCCAGGAAGGAAAGACATTCGCATCCTGCCGTGGAGTCGATAATTTGATCGATCCTCGGGAGGACAAAGTGATCCTTTGGACAATGTTTATTGAGACACGTAAAATCGACGCACATGCGAAGGACTTTAGTGTTTTTCTTCGGCACCAACACTGGATTTGCTACCCATGTGGCTTTTGTATGCAGTTCCTTGATAAAACCAGCTTCTCTTAGTCGATCGATTTCTGACAGCATAGCTTTACGGTTTGGCTCCGAAAAACGCCGCAAAGGTTGTTTGATTGGTCTCGCTAGTGGATCCAAGTTTAGGTGGTGCTCGGCAAGTTCCCTGGGTACTCCTGGCATGTAAGCTGGACACCATGCGAAGATTTTCCAGTGCTCACGGAGGAACTCGACGAGCGCGCTTTCCTATGCGAGGTCCATGTCTGTTGCAATGGACATCGTCTTTTTCGGGTCTGTCGGGTGAATCTGCACCTCCTTAGAATTTTTCTCAGTGTTGAAAGTTGATTCTTTGTTGGGCCTTCCTACGTCTGGCAACACATCATAGTCAGTCGTGAGCCTTGACGCCATGTACTCTGCTTGCATCCCGAAGGTTTCTGACAGTCGATGAAAATCCTTATCACATTTATCGGCTAGCGCAAAGCTTCCTTTGACTGTGATTGGTCCCTTAGGTCCAGGCATCCTCCACAATAGGTACGTGTAATGTGGTACCGCTATAAACCTGGCGTATGCTGGTCGTCCCAACAAAGCATGGTATTGTGATGGGAAATCCACAACTTCGAATTCCAGCTTCTCTATCCTGTAGTTTTCTCGGGTCCCAAATTGAACGTTGAGATTAATCTTCCCTAGCGGATAACTTGGCTTCTCTGGTGTGATACCGTGGAATCGCGTATCGGTTGGTTTCAGGTTTGCTAGGGATATGTTCATCTTCCTTAATGTATCTGCATACATAAGGTTTAAACTGCTGCCGCCATCTATGAACACTCGAGATACGTCGAATCCTGCAATTACTGCAGGTAAAATAAGTGCTGATTGCCCTGGCCGAGGAACTTGCTGTGGATGATCCGCTATTGTGAAGCCAATATCTTGCCCTGACCAGTTAAGATACTAGACTGTTGGTGGAGGCATGTTTTCTGCCATGAACACCTGTCGCGAGATTACTTTCTGAGCTCTAATGGATGGCCTGCCTTTCTGAATCATCGAGACCGCTCCGTTAGAGTTGGGATCAACATAAGGCGGTGGTGCAGGTGCTGCCGCTATTCTAAGCTGGTGTCGATTTTCGTCCGTAATTGCGGGAGGAGGTGGCAAGTGAATCTCACTCCTGGGTCCTGGAGGATTTCTGTGTGCTGCCTGGGCATTGGCATGCCCTGCCCACCTTAACATTGCCTGGAAATTTCGGCAATCCTTCTGCAGATGTCCTGACTATCTTTTTCCGTTATTGTCGAGATAAAAATGCATCTGACATGGCCCGTTTATCATCTCCTCGGGAGACACGAAAGGCCTCTGAAACCTCGACCCGGTATTTTGCCTGTTGTTTCGAGAGTCATCTCTATTGTCGCCTCGCTGCTCGTTGCTCCTCTGGTAATCATCTCTATTGTTTCCTCCGGCGCTTGCTCGGAAGCCAGCCGAAATTTGCCCAGGAGCATCATAACCCGAGTACTGCCGAGGAAATCGGCGCCTACTTTGATAATTTCGGCCACGGTCCTCCTATGGTGACCTATGCCGTTTGTTGTGAACAACATCTTCTCCATCTGCCCATCTGTTTGCTATCTCCATTAATGCGGATACTGTTTTGGATTGGTTCTCCCCAAATCCTCGACAAAATCTCCTCGCCTGATTCCTGCGACAAACGCATCTATCGCTTTCTCGTCACATATATTCTCTGCCGAGTTTTTAATGATATTCCACCTTTGGATATATTTCCTCATTGATTCGTCTGGCTTCTGTCGACACGCTCAAAATTCCTCTAATGATGCAGGTTTTTTGCAGGTGGACCTGAAATTCTTGACGAACACGTCCTCGAAGCTATCCCAGCTGTCGATAGATCCTTGGGGAAGCTTTTTTATCCAAGATCGTGCGGCTCCACTTAAATGCACCTGGATGCTTTGCATAGCTGTTGCTCTGGTCCCTCCTGTGAGCTTCACCGTCTCGAGGTAATCAACTAGCCAATCCTCTGGATCTTGCAAGCCGTCGAATTTTTTGAAGTTATCAGGCAATTTAAATCCTGAAGGGACTCGAGTTTTTCGGACTCTCCTCGTGAAGCATGGTAATCCGCACATATCCTCGTCGTTTAGTTCTGGGGAATGCCGATGTTCCCTTCTACTTTGCCGTGCTCTGTCCACCCTTGCTTGCGCTGCTGTGTCTCTTGCTCCACTTGTTCCTTCGGGAGCTGCTGCTGCTGCCGCAGGTCGTGGACTATTTTGCCTTGCTGTTCCTTCGGGAGGTGTTGATGCAAACGCCGTTCCCATGGCTCCAACTCCTGCCATTGCCATGTTGTACAGTGCCTCCCTTGGATCTCCTGGAGGTGGCCTGGATGCAAGGATAAAGGCATGTGTCGCCATATACCCAGCTTCTGGTGTCTTGGGGATGATGTTCCCTCTTGTGTCTATCGACATAAAAGAAATGTCGAGGTTTTGAACCAAGTGCTCTCTTTCTCCTTCAGGTATGTTTTGCAGCCTTGATCTTGCTCTGTTCCGAGCTTCCCTGTGGCTATCTCCCAAAGTTCCAGATTGTCGACTTAACTCCGCTCTTCGCCTGCTTGATGCGGAGGCTGCCTCCTTTCTTCTGTTCAGAGCAGCTGTCTGTTTTTCCAATTCCCTTGCAGCTCGTGCGAGCCTGTATTGATATGCTTGCAACTCTTCCAGCGTGGCTGTTGTGGCCATTGGTTCTGAGCCATCCATAGCTCTTGCGGCTCTATCCCATGCTGCTTGCGGGAGTTGAACTCTATCACGAGGCGCAGGTCCGACATATTTGTTGCCTAGACCTCGTCGTAAATCAGAGGGATCGACGTATGGATTTCCCAAATCGTCGAAAGCCTCAGATGTTTCCTCCTGATCGCGGCTTGGCTCTCCGATGGCATAAATCTGATGGTATTTTGTATTCAGATCTGTGCTGGGTTTGGTGACACCATCATAAAGATTGGTGAAGACCTTGCCCACTGTAGTGGATTTGTCGATGAAGTTGAAGCTGTCGACACTGCTCGAGTCATCGCTTATATAGGAGTCCGCGGATGACTCGAAGGACATGTCGCTGAAGATCTTGGCGAGCTTTTCGCTTGCCCTGGTGCTGATGAAGCGTGGCGATGAAGTCTCCTCTTCGCCTGACTCGATTGACGATGTTGAGTTCGAAAAATCGGAATCGACCGCCGACGATCCCGACGAGATAGGAATTTCGAGACGATACGCTCCCTCTTTCTCGACGCGAAAGTGGAATCTTCCGAACGTCATCTCCATAGGCTCCTCCAGATACGCATATGCATCCAGACGGGAGGGCGGGTGAGGAACAAAATCGACAGGACCAGTTGCGATCTGTTTACCTCAATTCATTGCGTTGCTTGCTGTTGACGAAGTCGACGATCTTGAACGTGCCATCGAGATCAGATCCTTGACGCCTCTAATTCCCACAGACGGCGCCAATTGACAAGGGATTAACTTGTCAATGCCTACGGGTTGTAGACTAGGGTTTAGTTGGAAGTAGAGAGCAAGTAGATCTCGAAGGTTTCAGCCGAAAAGTACTCGACGATATGAAAACTAGGGTTCGTGAGACAATGATTAGATGCTTTCTTTGTCCCTCGACTCCCCCTTATATAGGAGGTGGAGCCGAGGGATTCGTATTGTACAAGTTACAGAGTCCGGGAGGGTTTCTAACTCATCCCGCAAGATTACAAATATCATCTCCTAATACAACTCTAGCTTTCCTTAATAACAACTTGGGCTTCCGATTCTTCTTATTCTTCGAGTCGTAGGCCTTCAGTAAACCCCGGGTACTTTCTTCGGCAGGCCCATTGGGGATGCCTATGTCATCGTGTCCACAGGTTCCACTGGATTCAGCTAGTAATTCAATTTCACACCTCCACAGTTCTCGTCCACGACTCTCTGACTCTGGATGCAAAGCTTTGGGCCGACATGAGAAGAATGATGCAGAAGTAATTATTTTCATTCATTTGCGCTCTATATCGATCGTCCTATTTCGTTCATTTCCTAATATCAAGTAACTAATAACTCTCTTGTTCATTTAATTTTCTTTGCCTCGTAGGGTTTGGAGACGGTTCGTAGATGAAAAGGTCGGTGAATTCAAAAAAGAGCTAGAATTTAAAAGGTCAGTGGCTGCGACTGGGGATATTCAGCCACCGGGGACCAATCTATGTGGATACTATGTTTGTGAGATGATCCGGAGATACACCTCTGAGCAGGTTCCATGTGATAACAATGTCAAGAGGAATAACCTCCGGAAGATGCTTAGTCCAGAAGCTCGCTTCCGACCACTTCAAGAGGAACTAGCTGGATGGTTCACGAGGGAAGTCGTCGATCCTAAAGGAGAACACTATGTAGAGGACGTAGAACTTCATATGCATTAAATTATGTATGGAAACTTGTTCAAAATTGTATATGGTCATCCGATGATATTGAATATATATTGTATATTCCTCTTGAATTCTTTTTGGTTCTAATTTCAAATTTGTTTGAAATTGTACATTTAATCCCGCATATTTAATACCGGTTGCACAACCGGTATTAATGGCTGTTGCCAACCGGGATTAAAGGCCCTTTTTCCACCAGTGAGTCCGTCAGACATCTTCGACGCAGGCCACGTGCTTGATTCCTCTGCGCGGTTTATCGTGGCCAAAATCCCCGATCCATCTCCCAAATCAATTGTAGGCATGATAGCGCGGCATTGTCTAACTTATACATTCACAAAGACGTGTTAGATGACAACAAATGTTACCAAATCTTTAATTTGATTGTGACCATATTCGGTTAGACTACCTAACAGAACATGCCTAACTCTATCACACCTAGTTGCATTTTGAAAACAATCTATTTCGTATGTCATATAGCAACAATTGGTACGGTTAATCTAAGTCACACATGTCTCTTGTCTACTACATTGCTATCGAAGAACGTACGACTTTGACCAACAAACTTTTAAGCCGAAGCAACTCATATATTTTTGGAAAGTATAAGTCGTCGCACCAGCTGGGAAGGTTCTAGCCATTCAATTTGAAAGCTAACATGACAATGATATATATATTATGAATGCACACTTAACGTAACCACAGCAACCTTGAAAGCTAGCACTATGATATATTACTACTGTTGGAGTACTGCATGTGTTCACACCAACGAACCCGGAAGATTCCACTCTTTGATGCAAAAAATTGCGGTCCTCTTTATAGCACACGGGGTCACAGGCTCCTGAGCTCACAACACACGGCAACACGCGCGCGCGCTAGATAGCTAGCTAGCTAGACGGACAGGCAGAGCTATGTTTCCTGCAAACTATGGCACGACGCAGCTTCTCCTCCTCCTCTTCATCTACGCCGGCTGCTTCCTCCTCTCCTTGCCGCTTTGTGCGAATCGGCATGTTGCTGCCGCGGAGTCACCTATCTCCTTCAGCTTCGACTTCACCAACTCATCCTCCTACGATGGGCGCGATCTCCGTCTGGAGGGCGACGCAAACGTGCACGGCAACAGGGTCTCCCTCACATGCAACTCGCATACGAGCCGCAACTGCACGGCACTACAGGAATGGAGCTCTACGCCGACGGCCGGCTGCCCTCGGCGTAGCCACGCCTGGCCCTCGGCGTAGGCTACGCCGACGGCAGCCCTCGGCGTACCTCGTCGGCGTCCAGGTCCCTCGGCGTAGCCCGGCCTGCCCTCGGCGTAGAAGTAGCCGTCGGCGTCCTCGCTCTATGCCGACGGTGAAGAAGACCCTCGGCGCCGCTGCCGTCGGCGTCTGGCCACGGCGCGCCGTCGCCGTTAACGGAGGTGATCCAGACGCCGACGGCTTTCCCCTCGGCGTAGCCACGCCATCTGGGGCCGTGGGGCGACGTGGCGCGTCGCGAGGCTGCCACGTTCGGCGTCTACACCGACGGCCAGGCCCTCGGCGTCTGCATGGCCCATGCAGTGGACACGCGGCACGCTGGGCGCGGCTGCCAGGTGGGGGTATACGCCGACGGCAATACCGTCGGCATAGCCCTGACCATATGGTCGCAGCTGGGGTCTATGCCGACGGCATTGCCCTCGGCGTAGACCTGCCCAATTTTTTTTTTTGTTTTCAGCAGTTTAATTTGCACCGTTCCAGCAGTTCAGTTTGCATAATACAGCAGTTCACACATACAAATTCATCCAAATTCACCATAATTCACATAAATAGCATGAGATCCACATAGTAGCATACATGGTGCACATAATGCATACAAGAGGAGAGTGCCATGTCATCCAAATACATAGTAGTAGCAAGCAAACCCTAGTTCTAAGCTGACTAGCGGAGGAAGGACCCGGGCGGGGTGTGTCCGCCCACATCGTTGGCGAAACGAGCAGCCCGGGGTTGCGCTCCGGTAGAAGCTGCAGAAGAACCACCTGGAGAAGGACCGGTAGCAAGCCCAGGAGAAGTCGACGGAGAGGCACCGGGAGTAGTCCCAGGAGTAGTCGACGGAGAGGCACCAGCAGAACGCCCAGGAGACCGACCACCTTCATGAACCGGTGTGACCTCGCGCCCACCCGGCGATGCCTGGTTCCCGGACCATCCCGTTCCCTACGTGTTCCCTACATGTTAGCAACTTGCGAGGCAAAGGAAAGTGGTAACTACCGGTTTGGCAAAGAACTTACCTCCGGTGTGGATCCGTAGTAAGTCGCAGCGAAAGCTGCCTTCGATGGCATGATAGGCATGTCCCCCGCCACGGTAACTCGAGCCGGTGGCGGTGTACCAGTAGACATAGAGATCATCATTTCCTGCAGGTTACAAGTTAGGCTCTGCAGAAATAAAGCATCAAACTGAGACTTGTCATCTACTTGCGCGAGAAGAAAGATTCAGACTTACTGCTATATACGACATATAGGCCGTATTCTGCCTATTCCACTGGGCAGCGGCCTGCTGATACGCTTCATTGCAGGCTTCGAAGGCCGCCTCGAACTCAGGCTACAATTTCAGAAACAATGAATCTCGTAAACACTTAGCCATGTAGGAAGGAAAACCGGAAAGATGATGAAAATGAGGAAAACTTACATCGTAGGCGGGTGGACGAGCAGGCCGTGGACGAGGCTGGGGGCTGTCGGCGGTGAGGGTATGCTTGAGATGCGTGTAGCTCGTGGAGTGGGTAGGCTTGACTGCCTTATTCAGAAAGGGGAAACGGCCATGCGGACGCCCGTGCCCCGACAGGACCAACGACTCCTCGTCGACCGGAATGCTCAAGGGGTCATCCACCTCGGGGTGACGAGACTTGACCATGTCGCAGTAGTCCTCCTTGGCGGCCTTGGCATTGCCGTAGTACTGTGGCCGAGGCAATGCGGGATTGGGCTTCGCTTCGTCCGCATCATGTCATATATCCGGGTATCATGAAGCACCACCCCGGGTGGTGCCTCGGCCACCTGCATCGCGAAAAGAAAAGTTAAGCGTACCACAAATGAGACATGGCGGGAAATGAATGAAGGTCGTTCCATGTATATACATACCTTTTTCCCCTTGAAGCGGGTGTAGTCGCGGTTTCCCGCGCGAGTGTGTGCCACCGGTGCCTCGGTTCTCCATGTTACGCCTCGACACGGCTGCAAACTCCTCGTCCTGCCCGAGCCACCTCGCCCTAATCAGCTCCTCCCATGCCTCCCTATGCTGCTCGGCCCACTCGGGACAAACCTGAAAACGCAATACTCAGCTCAAGATAATTCAATGAAAACTTAGCAGCAATGTAGAATCTCATTGACATTTTACTCACCGACATGTACTCCTCAATGGTCATTGCCCATTCCTCCGTAGGCTGGTTACCAACATAGTACTCCTTCTTGACCCTCTTACCCTTGTTAGCCCAGAAGGCACTAGCGCTGGTGAACTTTTGGTTGTACCACTGCTGCGGTGTCAACCTCTCGCAAGCGCCACGCAAAGTGAGACGCGCCTGCGTCTCATGCTCCAGGTCCACACGATAGAAGCACTTCAATCATGCATAAATCAGTTGTGAAAGTCATGAGTTAGCACATTAGGGTCATCAACTATGAACGGTGCTCGAGAAATATATGCCTTACCCAGAACTTGGTGGTCACAGACCTCGGCGAGCTGTCGCGAAGCCTACGGCAGGGGCATCCTCATAGTCCGCCCAAGTAGTGGCTAGCTTCGTCGGGCCACCGGGGACCGTGCTAAGGGGAGTGTATCTGCCGGGCCGAACTTCTTAATCGTAGCCCCAAGCAAGCCGTTAGGCATGCGGGGGGGCTTGGCATCCCATGTCCAGATTCTGTCGCAAATAAATCACACATTAGTACACATGCCAAATTGTTTATTATGCCCAAGATGAAAATACATGTTCGAAATTTCTGAAGTAGTACACTTACTCATCGCTCGAAGGAATGATAAGGGCCTTGTCATCATGGGTCTTCGGCTCCTTCCTCGCATCGGGGACTCTAGCTTCTCCACGAAGCTTCAAGGGCTTCGGCGCACCTTCACCCTCCATGACCTCCAACTCAGCCCTAGAGTCCGACTCGTGTGTAGACTCCGTCTCCATCTCCACCTCCCCACTAGACGGACCCTCAAGGTACAACTCAGGAGCCACGTCGCCAGAAGCGGAGGGTGGCTCGTCAAAGTCCATGTGTACCCCGCCGCCACCTCGTCCTCCACCTCGTCCTCCTCGTCCTCGTCCTCGACCTCCACCTCGTCCTCCTCGTCCTCGTCCTCCATCGGTACCATCGGCGTAACGCGGATTTTGCACCGGGGCTCGATCACTCCGTCTAGGCACTCTAGGAATATTCCTCTTCACCTGCGCCGGCGTCTTAAGCAAGCTCTCGGAGTCCGCCTTGCCGCTGCTCATATTGTTCGACCACCCGCATTGAGAAGAATAAAACAGCTTAAGCACAAAGACATATTATATGAAGATACTAAGAATAAAAGGCACAATGCAATTAAGAAGCATGTTGACATAATAAAATGAAGATACTAAGAATAAAAGGCACAATGCAATTAAGAAGCATGTTGACAAATAAATACTAAGAATAAAATACCCTCACCAGCCATCATCGCTCTCACGCTCACTCTCATACTCCATCTCTTTCTCTTTCTCTTTCTCTGGCCCACTATCACTATCACTATCTTGTGAGTACAAAGTTGAAGGGTCGACGGGTGGAGGCTCATCATAATTGTCATTCGCCTCAAGTAACTTCTCGAGCATAGATATGTCCATTAGATCCACCACTGACTCACCACGAGTTTCTGCATCGTTCCCGAGGTCCTCTTGAACAAACAGTTCTAAAATATATTCCCCGAAGTCCTGTTCCTCTTGATAGAAAATCCCCTCGTATGTCACGGGGTCAATGTTGTTGTAATCATCCTCAGAGGGAATCGGTAGGTTACCATGTGGCGATACCTGGAAGACGACTTCCCAACCCTTGAGTTCCGCTTTCTGGCATGGGTAGGGCAAATAATAAACTTGCTTGGCTTGGTGGGCCACAACAAAGACATCGGCTCCGCTATAGGTGGTTGAAGGCTTAACTTCAACTAACCCAATGGACTTATCACTTCTCTGTCCACCTATTGGGTCGAACCAATGACACTTGAACACGACGATATTGAGTTGCACGTTCGTACGATTGAATGTCAACTCGTATACACTTTGTAACCTTCCGTAGTAATCAAAGTTGTTGGCTCCTTTGGTGAAGACCCCGGTATTTATCGTTTTGGGATTCGCCCGGCCCTTCCGGTGCGTCTCGTGTGGAAGCGAAACCCATTCACATCATACTTCTCATACTTGGTCACCTCACGGCTACAACCTTGGGAAACACATTTCAACTCATCTATCATATCAACGTTTCTCTCACGGCCCTACAAGAACATTTCAAATTTGTTGTGTGCATTAGTTACGTGTAATAAGAGGGACAAGTCACATGTTGCAATGTAAGAGGAAAGGTTAGAAATTACTTTTTCCATGAACCATGTCACAAAGTTTTTATTAATTCCGGGAGCACCGTCTTTCAGTAGAGTGTCCATCTCCGAGGTTTCGGGCAATTCATCATACGGCCACATTTCATCCGTGAATTCGCCGAAAGGAGAAAATAAGCATTAGACCGAGACGAGGTTACTAGCTGCAAAGTAATTTGTTCACCATTTTACCTTACGAATGGGATCACTTCCTCCATGTTCATAAGCACATATAGCATTATACAATCCTTCTCTTCGTTCTCCAATTTATATTTTGTTCCTTTACCAGCCTTGCCACCGGGGAATTGGAATAGTTTTAGCTTGGGGTCATTCTCGGGCACGTCGACATTGTAACGAGTGACCGGGTTATGCTGAGTGGGAACATCATCGGGATAGTACGTTGTCGCGGCATCTGCCATCTCCCGAAGGCATATTGCCTCAGCTATGCATGCTTCAATCTTGGCCTTGTTTCCAGCTATCTTTCGAATATACTTAAACTCTCTCTCAATACGAACCGCCAACGAAACCGCACCGGACCACCCAAGAGTGCCTCATTGGCGAGGTGCACAATGAGATGTGCCATCGGAGTAAAGAAGCCTCGGCGGAAATATCATCTCCAAATTGCATAGCAACTCCGGCACCGTATGTTGTAGCTTTGCAATAACCTTGGGACATATCTCGCTAGCACGGAGCGTGCGGAAGAAATGGCTCAACTGCGCAAGCACTCGCCGGACTTTCTCGGGGATATACCCTCGAAGCATCACCGGCATGAGCCGCTGAATCCATATATGATAGTCGTGACTCTTGAGCCCGGTGACTTTTCCCGTCGAAAGATTAACTCCCTTACTCATATTCGAGCAATAACCATCCGGGAACATCACGACGTATTTGAGCCACCCGAATGCCTCCTTCTTTTGGATGGAATCAAGGCAGAAGTTGGCATGCGGCTTGAACCAATTCTTTTGACGGCCAATAGGACGCTTCATGTGTAATTTTTCCCTATCACGAGAGGATCTCAATATCGACTCTAGCCTTGACATTATCCTTTGACTTCCCGGGAATGTTCAGGCATGTGTGAAAGACGGACTCCGCGACATTCTTTACAGTGTGCATCACATCGATGTTATGGGGAAGTTCGAGGTCCTTGTAATACTCGAGCTTCGTTAAAGCCGCCTCGTGAGTCCAGTTGTGCGTTACACCATATCCCTCAAATTGATGGCCAGTTGGCGTCGCTGCCGGCACGAGAGCACGTAGCTCGGCTTCAACAAGTGTACCATCAAACTTCGGCACATCTTTTTTTTCATGCACAACTTTGCCCTTCTTGAAGTTCTTTTGTCTTCTCTAAACGGATGCCTCCTTTTGAGGAACTGTCGATTCGTGTCAAACGCAACATACTTGCGACCCTTCTGTAGCCAAAGGAACTCAAGCCGATGCCTGCACACTGGGCATGACCACTTACCAGCTGTACACCATCCACATGTTAGGGCGTACCCGGGCATGTCATGCATGGTATACTGCAACCAAACTCTCATGTAGAAGTTTGTCTTCGATGCTCGGCCGTACGTCAATGTCCCGTGGTGCCAAGAGTGGTTCAAATCTTCCACAATCGGCTGCATGTAGACACTCAAATTCTTCCCCGGGTAATGAGGGCCTGGAATGATCGGCGACGAAACATGGTCTTCCTCGTCATTAGGACTCCGGGAGGGAGATTGAGCGGAATAACAAACACGGGCCAGCAACCGTAATTGGCATTGGACATACCATATGGATTGAAGCCATCTGTTGCTATCGCAATTCTGACATTCCGAGCCTCGGCTGCCTTAAGGCGGTGTTTTGTATCGAAGTTCTTCCATGCCGTACCATCGGATGGATGTCCCATCTTCAACTTCTTGTTTTCGTCCACGAATCTCTTCCCATACTTGTGCCACATCATCTGTTTGGCTGTCTCCTCGTGCATGTAAAGCCGCTGGATTCTTTTTATGAATGGGAGATATCGAAGAATCGACTTTGCGGTGCTTGATCGCCTCACCCGACCATCCTTTCCCGTTACCTCTTCATACCTAGACCGCTACTGAGATGGGACAAGTACTTGTCCTCCGCATATCGTCTCCAAAATAGAACGCAGCCTTTCGGACAACAGTCTATCCTTTGATAATCCATGTTGAGGTCCTTCATCATTCTCCTCGTCGCGTGCGATGCTTTGAGGCGTACAATGATCTTTGGGCAACATGTTACCGCTTGTTTTCGGACTTGCTTCAAAGCCCTCACGGGTGGTGTTGTACCGGGTCTTGTCGGCTAGACATTGGGAGATGGCATCGAGCTGAGAAATCGCGGCGCCCTCGTACGGAGGCCTCTTAGCCGCGGCAATCATATCATAGAAGGCCTTCGCGGTTGGCTCTGGTTCCTCCGGCTCGGCGGCGCCTCCGGCTTCGGCGGCGCCTCCGGTTCTGGAGGTGGCGAATCCGGGACATCGGCATGGACGAGATCATCTAGAAAGTCTCTAATTCCATCGTACGCATTGCCATTGAGCCGCTGCCGCATCACCTCACCTCTGTCACGTTCGCGCTCATCAAAGTCGATTTCCGTGACGTACCCATGCATATACCCATATTGCAGAAGGTGTTTATACATTTCATCCTCCCCACGACGTTGACGCTTCACGCAGCGAACACAGGGGCAAAGTGCCCGAACCAGCCCCTTTGTACCACGCGCTAACTCATTCACTAGAAAATGGGTCTTCCTTGTCCACTCATCTGTTTTCTCAGTCGCACTAACACGCTCATTGTACATCCATCCATTATCAGCCATCCTCTGCTTTATTGGGAGCCAAACCACAGACATAGCATTTATATCAAATAGGAAATTAAATGCATCATATTTTTATTTATTTTACCGGGCGAAACGCATGCATCAACCTACATCTCTACTAGGTGGGCTCCTAGCAGCCGCCGGATCCGTAGTTGGCTACGTTCTCCATGCTCTACCCCGGTCCAAGTCAGAATTTCGGCAGCACCTCCCCGCTGCTCTCCCGATACACGTCTCGGCAAAAAGCCGAGAGGATGTGCATCCGGAGAACAACGGGGAGGCGCCGCCGAAATCCCGACTCGGACCGGAGTAGAACATGGAAAACGTAGACAACTACGCATCCGCCGACTCGTCCCGTAAATGCCGCAAGCGTTACGGTTCAAAATATGCGGACCACTAATGCATATTTATCCGCATAACGCTCGCGGACGGGAAGTGACACCTAGGTTACGCAACTGGACTTGGAAAATGAATCTAGTGACATAAGAAAATGCGGAGAAGGGGAGGCGATGTTTTAGCTCACCCTCGGCTGTAGAGGAAGTAGTCCAACAACCGAGTGTCGATGTCGGCGACCGTCGAGAAGTGCGTCAAGATCCCGGATCGTCACGCCGGGGTGCTCATGACGAGGCGGTCACCACAGGGCCTATTATAAATTCACATTGTTAGAACAAATTCCACATTCACATTTCCAATTTCTATTTCTATTTCTATTTGCAATTTCTATTTCTGTTTGCAATTTCTATTTCAATTTCATTTCTATTTCACATTTGCAATTTCCATTTCATTTCTATTTGCAATTTCATTTTCTATTACTATTTCTTTCTTTCTATTTCATATCAATTACACAATTTAATTTCTATTTCTATTAATTACAACAACTAAACCTAATGCAAAAATAAAAAAAGAGGACCCTTACCGTGAGGGCGACGGCGAGTCGGGGCGCGAGGAGGAGGCCGACCGTGGGACGGCGGGCCGGGCGCGAGGAGGAGGAGGAGAGCGGCGCGAGGGGGCAGGGGAGAGGAGGCCGGCGGTAGGATAGGGGAGAGGAGGGCGGGGCGGGGGAGGAGGGCGGCCGGGGAGGGAGGGGCGGCGGGCGGGGCGGCGGGATAGGGGAGAGGAGGGTGGGGCAGGGGAGGAGGGCGGCCGGGGAGGGGAGGGGCAGCGGGCGGCCGGCGGCGGGGCGGCCGGCGACGGCGAGGGGCGGGCGCGGGCGGCAAAGAGGCTGGCGGCGCGGGGCGAGTTTGGGCGCAGAGGCTGGCGGGGCGAGTTTGGGCGTTTAGGGTTGGGAGCTGGTCTGGCTCGACCAGCTCCCATGTAACGGTGCGGCGCGGGCACCATATGCCGACGGCCGGCTATATGCCGAGGGTGGCCGTCGGCATAGAGTTTTTTTCTATTTTTTTTATTTTTTTCTCTTATTTTTTCTCTCTTATTTTTTTTGGAATACAAAATTGACCAAATTTCTTAGGAACGGGGTGATTAGAATAGTTTATCAAAAGTTATACACCTCAAATTTAGAAGCTACATAAACTTATGAACGAATGCATCTTAGATATTGAATTCCATGTGTTTGTACCAAATTGCTACCACCACTACACAAGGTACAACTGAATGGAGATAAAAGAAACATCTATCATCAGGTGTTGTCAAGGGTTAAGCATAGATCCGATGCTCGATTTCCGACGAAACCCTAGTTCTGTTGACCGTGCGGTCTACCCTTTGATCGCATCCCATCGGGGTCCCCGGTGGGCATATGCCTCCATTTGAGCTTGGTTAGGTCATAGGTACATGTGGAAACAAGGATCATCCCATATGATCTCAAGTTTCTCTCCGGTTCAACTCCGAGGGAGTTCCCCCTATACATGCAGAATCTGCCTAAGTGTAGGAACCCCCTGTCCGAGAAGCCGGACACACCTGGGGGGGTAGCCTTGGATATAAAACCATCTCAAATCACTTTTTTGCATTCCATGTGGACACACACAAGTTTTGGGGCCATTCCCTAGATCCGATGCTCGATTTCCGATGAAACCCTAGTTCTGTTGACCGCGCGGTCTACCCCTTCGATCGCATCCCATCGGGGTCCCCGGTGGGCATATGCCTCCATTTGAGCTTGGTTAGGTCATAGGTACATGTGGAAACAAGGATCATCACATATGATCTCAAGTTTCTCTCCGGTTCACCTCCGAGGGAGTTCCCCCTATACATGCGAATCCGCCTAAGTGTAGTAACACCCGTCCGAGAAGCCGGACACACCTGGGGGTAGCCTTGGATATAAAACCATCTCAAATCACTTTTGTGCATTCCATGTGGACACACACAAGTTTTGGGGCCATTCCCTAGATCCGATGCTCGATTTTCGACGAAACCCTAGTTCTGTTGACCGCGCGGTCTACCCCTTTGATCGCATCCCATCGGGGTCCTCCGGTGGGCATATGCCTCCATTTGAGCTTGGTTAGGTCATAGGTACATGTGGAAACAAGGATCATCCCATATGATCTCAAGTTTCTCTTCGGTTCACCTCCGAGGAGTTCCCCCTACACATGCGGAATCCGCCTAAGTGTAGTAACCCCTCGTCCGAGAAGCCGGACACACCCGGGGGGGTAGCCTTGGATATAAAACCATCTCAAATCACTTTTGTGCATTCCATGTGGACACACACAAGTTTTGGGGCCATTCCCTAGATCCGATGCTCGATTTTCGACGAAACCCTAGTTCTGTTGACCGCGCGGTCTACCCCTTTGACTGCATCCCATCGGGGGTCCCCCGGTGGGCATATGCCTCCATTTGAGCTTGGTTAGGTCATAGGTATATGTGGAAACAAGGTTCATCCCATATGATCTCAAGTTTCTCTCCGGTTCACCTCCGAGGGAGTTCCCCCCTATACATGCATAATCTGCCTAAGTGTAGGAACCCCCAGTCCGAGAAGCCGGACACACCTGGGGGGGTAGCCTTGGATATAAAACCATCTCAAATCACTTTTGTGCATTCCATGTGAACACCCACAAGTTTTGGGGCCATTCCCTAGATCCGATGCTCGATTTCCGATGAAACCCTAGTTTTGTTGACCGCGCGGTCTACCCCTTTGACTGCATCCCATCGGGGGTCCCCCGGTGGGCATATGCCTCCATTTGAGCTTGGTTAGGTCATAGGTACATGTGTAAACAAGGATCACCCCATATGATCTCAAGTTTCTCTCCGGTTCACCTCCGAGAGAGTCCCCCCCTATACATGCAGAATCTGCCTAAGTGTAGGAACCCCCTGTCCGAGAAGCCGGACACACCTGGGGGGTAGCCTTGGATATAAAACCATCTCAAATCACTTTTGTGCATTCCATGTGGACACACACAAGTTTTTGGGCCATTCCCTAGATCCGATGCTCGATTTCCGACGAAGACCTAGTTCTGTTGACCGCGCGGTCTACCCCTTTGACTGCATCCCATCGGGGGTCCCCCGGTGGGAATATGCCTCCATTTGAGCTTGGTTAGGTCATAGGTACATGTGGAAACAAGGATCATCCCATATGATCTCAAGTTTCTCTCCGGTTCACCTCCAAGGGAGTTCCCCCCTATACATGCAGAATCTGCCTAAGTGTAGGAACCCCCTGTCCGAGAAGCCGGACACACCTGGGGTAGCCTTGGATATAAAACCATCTCAAATCACTTTTGTGCATTCCATGTGGACACACACAAGTTTTGGGGCCATTCCCTAGATCCGATGCTCGATTTCCGACGAAACCCTAGTTCTGTTGACCGCGCGGTCTACCCCTTTGATCGCATCCCATCGGGGTCCCCGGTGGGCATATGCCTCCATTTGAGCTTGGTTAGGTCATAGGTACATGTGGAAACAAGGATCATCACATATGATCTCAAGTTTCTCTCCGGTTCACCTCCGAGGGAGTTCCCCCTATACATGCGAATCCGCCTAAGTGTAGTAACCCCCGTCCGAGAAGCCGGACACACCTGGGGGTAGCCTTGGATATAAAACCATCTCAAATCACTTTTGTGCATTCCATGTGGACATACACAAGTTTTGGGGCCATTCCCTAGATCCGATGCTCGATTTCCGACGAAACCCTAGTTCTGTTGACCGCCCGGTCTACCCCTTTGACTGCATCCCATCGGGGGTCCCCCGGTGGGCATATGCCTCCATTTGAGCTTGGTTAGGTCATAGGTACATGTGGAAACAAGGATCATCACATATGATCTCAAGTTTCTCTCCGGTTCACCTACGAGGGAGTTCCCTCCTATACATGCATAATCTGCCTAAGTGTAGTAACCCCCTGTCCGAGAAGCCGGACACACCTGGGGGTAGCCTTGGATATAAAACCATCTCAAATCACTTTTGTGCATTCCATGTGGACACACACAAGTTTTGGGGCCATTCCCTAGATCCGATGCTCGATTTCCGACGAAACCCTAGTTCTGTTGACCGCGCGGTCTACCCCTTTGACTGCATCCCATCGGGGTCCCCCGGTGGGCATATGCCTCCATTTGAGCTTGGTTAGGTCATAGGTACATGTGGAAACAAGGATCATCACATATGATCTCAAGTTTCTCTCCGGTTCACCTCCGAGGGAGTTCCCCCTATACATGCGGAATCCGCCTAATTGTAGTAACCCCCGTCCGAGAAGCCGGACACACTCGGGGGTAGCCTTGGATATAAAACCATCTCAAATCACTTTTGTGCATTCCATGTGGACACACACAAGTTTTGGGGCAATTCCCTAGATCCGATGCTCGATTTCCGACGAAACCCTAGTTCTGTTGACCGCGCGGTCTACCCCTTTGACTGCATCCCATCGGGGGTCCCCCGGTGGGCATATGCCTCCATTTTAGCTTGGTTAGGTCATAGGTACATGTGGAAACAAGGATCATTACATATGATCTCAAGTTTCTCTCCGGTTCACCTACGAGGGAGTTCCCCCTATACATGCGAATCCGCCTAAGTGTAGGAACCCCCGTCCGAGAAGCCGACACACCCGGGGGTAGCCTTGGATATAGAACCATCTCAAATCACTTTTGTGCATTCCATGTGGACACACACAAGTTTTGGGGCCATTCCCTAGATCCGATGCTCGATTTCCGATGAAACCCTAGTTCCGTTGACCGCGCGGTCTACCCCTTTGATCGCATCCCATCGGGGTCCCTCGTGGGCATATGCCTCCATTTGAGCTTGGTTAGGTCATAGGTACATGTGGAAACAAGGATCATCCCATATGATCCCAAGTTTCTCTCCGGTTCAACTCCGAGGGAGTTCCCCCCTATACATGCAGAATCTGCCTAAGTGTAGGAACCCCCTGTCCGAGAAGCCGGACACACCTGTGGGGGTAGCCTTGGATATAAAACCATCTCAAATCACTTTTGTGCATTCCATGTGGACACACACAAGTTTTGGGGCCCTTCCCTAGATCCGATGCTCGATTTCCGATGAAACCCTAGTTCTGTTGACCGCGCGGTCTACCCCTTTGACTGCATCCCATCGAGGGTCCCCCGGTGGGCATATGCCTCCATTTGAGCTTGGTTAGGTCATAGGTACATGGGAAAACAAGGATCAGCCCATATGATCCCAAGTTTCTCTCCGGTTCAACTCCGAGGGAGTTCCCCCCTATACATGCAGAATCTGCCTAAGTGTAGGAACCCCCCGTCCGAGAAGCCGGACACACCTGGGGGTAGCCTTGGATATAAAACCATCTCAAATAACTTTTGTGCATTCCATGTGGACACACACAAGTTTTGGGGCCATTCCCTAGATCCGATGCTCGATTTCCGATGAAACCCTAGTTCTCGTTGACCGCGCGGTCTACCCCTTTGATCGCATCCCATCGGGGCCCCCGGTGGGCATATGCTTCCATTTGAGCTTGGTTAGGTCATAGGTACATGTGGAAACAAGGATCATCCCATATGATCTCAAGTTTCTCTCCGGTTCAACTCCGAGGGAGTTCCCCCTATACATGCAGAATCTACCTAAGTGTAGGAACCCCCTGTCCGAGAAGCCGGACACACCTGGGGGGGTAGCCTTGGATATAAAACCATCTCAAATCAATTTTGTGCATGCCATGTGGACACACACAAGTTTTGGGGCCATTCCCTAGATCCGATGCTCGATTTCCGATGAAACCCTAGTTCTGTTGACCGCGCGGTCTACCCCTTTGACTGCATCCCATCGGGGGTCCCCCGGTGGGAATATGCCTCCATTTGAGCTTGGTTAGGTCATAGGTACATTTGGAAACAAGGATCATCCCATATGGTCCCAAGTTTCTCTCCGGTTCAACTCCGAGGGAGTTCCCCCCTATACATGCAGAATCTGACTAAGTGTAGGAACCCCCGTCCGAGAAGCCGACACCCGGGGGGTAGCCTTGGATATAAAACCATCTCAAATCACTTTTGTGCATTCCATGTGGACACACACAAGTTTTGGGGCCATTCCCTAGATCCGATGCTCGATTTCCGATGAAACCCTAGTTATGTTGACCGCGCGGTCTACCCCTTTGATCGCATCCCATCGGGGGTCCCCCGGTGGGCATATGCCTCCATTTGAGCTTGGTTAGGTCATATGTACATGTGGAAACAAGGATCATCCCATATGATCTCAAGTTTCTCTCCGGTTCACCTCCGCCCTGCTACTTCTCTCCCGCCCTTTTTTCCCGCTCACCCTTTCCCGCTGCTTCTCCCCCGCCCTTTTTTCCCGCCATGATTTCCCGCCAAGTTTTCCCGCCCACCCTTTCCCGCTCATTCTCTCCCGCCAAGTTTTCCCGCCCACCCTTTCCCGCCCATTATCTCCCGCCAAGTTTTCCCGCCGTTTCAGCCCCTCGTCGGCCTATATATAGCCATGTCTTCTCCACTAACAAGCACCAGCAACATTTCTCCCCTCATCACTTCTCTCATCCAACAAGCACCACAAAATCCTTCCGAGCTGAGCCGCCGCCGAGATGGCTCCTCGTCGCCGTAGCAACACGGGCTTCATCGGCGTTCGCCCGCGGCCCGCGGGACATTTCGCGGCTGAAATCACCGCCGGTGGTACACGTGTGTGGCTCGGCACCTTCTACACGAAGGAGGCTGCTGCCCGCGCATACGACGTTGCGGCTTGGAGGTTTGGCCGGCCGCACCACGAAATGAACTTCCCGGAGGTCAGGTCTCTGACGGAAGCTCAGAGTCTCTCTACTGAGCCGCTACTTCGCTCACAGGTTGAAGCGCGGCAGTACAGGTCTGGCCAGATTGATACCACCGAGGCGGACGAGCAGTTCATGGCACAGTGGCGCAGAGACCATCCCGGAGCCGTCGAGGCAGAGCGCGCATTCTGGAAGGACAAGCAGACGTACAGGAGAGAGAGGAGGGCGGGAAAGCGGCAGAGGAAGGCTGCGGTTGAAGCAGAGTACGCCAAAGGAGAGGCGTCGACATGGGGGGAGGATGATGAACGGTGGTCGTGGATCTTCACAACCACCGCTTCAGAGGACACCCCCAGCGAGGACCACTACAAGAAAAACCTTCCATAGAGACATTTTACTAGAGACACTTCCTACTGTGCCTCATTAAAAATCACATTGAGACACTTTGCATATTGTTGTGGCACTTTTTGAGACACTTTAGAAATAGTCTCAAATGTAGGGACATTAGTTGAGACATTTTTGTAAGGTATTGCAATTTTCATTCTATAGACAACTTATGAGACACTCTAAAAGTGTCACAGATAAGTTATCAAGAGGCTATCCACGAGACACTTGATTGTATGTCTTTACTTTTCCTCTAGAGGCAATGTTTGAGGCATTTTGCTTGTTCTCTAGAGACATTTGTTCTATGTTTGGGCCATGGTGGGCAATACTAATTAGAAATTTGTTCCAAGTATCAACATATACTTGTGAAAGGGTGAGATGGTTAATGGATTAAGTTGTAATCATTAAGGTCATGAGTTCGAGTATTGCTTTTCACATGGTTTCTTCACATTTATTTACACTAGAGACACAATATAATGCCTATTTTATGTCTTATAAAATGTAAATACATTATTACTATTGTCCTTAGCACGTAGAGACACCGCCCGTAGTGACACTTTTGAGACAATATGGAAAGTGCCTCTATAACTACGTAAGAGCAATTTAAGTGTCTCTACTGAACCAAAATAGTGTCTCTACATGCCAATTCTCTTGTAGTGGACGAAGATTTCGACTTCTCTGATTAATATGTGTGTGTGTCGAGTCCGTGTGTCTAGCGTTAAGTGCTTTATTCGTGTGTGGGTGTAGTTCTTTAAATGTTTTGGTTTGTGTGTGCGTCTAGTTCTTTAAGTGTTTTGGTTCCCGTGTGGGTGTAGTTCTTTAAGTGTGTTGGTTCCTGTGTGTGGGTGTAGTTCTTTAAGTGTTTCGGTTCGTGTGTGGGTCTAGTACTTTAAGCGCTTTGGTATGTGTGTGGGTCTAGTTATTTAAGTGTTTTGTATCGTGTCCGGGTCTTAAGTTCTTAAATGTATCACTTTTCTCTCCAGCTCACCTCCGAGGGAGTTCCCCTATACATCCGGAATCCGCCTAAGTGTAGGAACCCCTCGTCCGAGAAGCCGGACACACCTTGGGGGGTATCCTTGGATATAAAACCATCTCAAATCACTTTTGTGCATGCCATGTGGGCACACACAAGTTTTCCAGCGATTCCGACGCTCCGTGGTCCGTAACTTGGAAAACCCTAGGGCAGGGACCCCACACATCTACCCCTATAGCTTTCTCCGTGCGAGGGTTTACCAGTGGACTTTTTTATTTATTTTGCTTTGTTTAGGACATATGTACATGGAAACCATAGGTTGGGCATACTTTACCATAAAATAGGCTCCGTTCGAGTCATGGCGGGGGTTTCCACATACGTATCCCGGATTTTACCAACTCGGTAGCCCATTATGCGGAAATCGTCAACGCCGGGTACATCCAAGGTTAGCCAAACCTTACATCACACTTGTACATGTATGTTAGGGGCAGAAGCAAGTTTTCCAACAATTCTCGACGCTCCGGTGATCTCGTTTTTGGGAAACCCTAGGGCGGGACCCCTAGGGTTAGGGTTTTACCAAGTGATCTGTTAGGGTTATAGTTAGGGTTAGCAATGTATGTGGAAACCCTAGGGTTAGGGTTAGTGTTAGGGTTAGGGTTAGGGTTAGAGTTAGCAATGTATGTGAAAACCCTAGGGTTAGGGTTAGGGCTAGAGTTAGGGTTACGGTTAGGGTTAGAGTTAGGGTTAGAGTTAGGGTTACAGTTAGGGTTAGGGTTAGGGTTCGGGAAACCGTAGGGCGGGGACCCCGCGGATCTACCCATATGTACATCGATAGCAAATGTTGGGCCTAGTGGCTCCGGTTGACCCGTCTGCGAAGAGCGTCACCCATGGGACCTACATATGCCATCTACGAATTCTTAAAAAATAGAATCATTTTTTACATAATTCATACTAGTAAATAAATAATAGAAACATATTATAAAGTAATATGAGAGAGGGAAAAAAATAAAAAAAATCCTATATGCCGAGGGTGGCCGTCGGCATAGGGTGTCCATGCCCTATGCCGAGGGTGGCCGTCGGCGTCTGACTGACGCCGTGAGCGGGCGACGACGGCGCGGATCGGGCCGCAGGCGATGCCGGTGCTACGCCGAGGGCCAAGGTGACGCCGACGGCTGCCCTCGGCGTAGCCTCCTCTACGCCGACGGTATGTGTACGCCGACGGTCGGCTTCCTGAGCTGCCCCGGCGAGGCCGTACGCCGACGGCCCCGATAAAAAGCCGTCGGCGTACAGTTTGGCCGTCGGCGTCTAGCTCCATTCCTGTAGTGCGGGCCGGATATCGTATGTCCAACCGGTGCCGTTCTACCATAATGACACCGGCGAGGTGGCGAGCTTCGCCACACAGTTCACCTTCACCATTGTGCTCCCTCCACTGGGATATCCCAAGGGGGATGGCATGGCTTTCTTCCTCACCGGATACAATTCACAAATGCCGCCCAACACAGAGGGACGCGGCCTCGGTCTCATGAACCTCAACACGGGAACCGCCTACGGTGAGGACCGGTTTGTCGCCGTCGAGTTTAACACGTACACGTCCAACGAGACATCGGACCACATCGGCATCGACGTCAACACCGTCAAGAACTCGGTGAAAACGACGAGCTTGGCCAGCCCGGGTCTGGGTGGGACCATGACGGCGTCCATCAACTTCACCAGCAGCAGCCGGATGCTGGTCGCTAGGCTGCACTTCGATGACGATCCTTCTGTGCAGCCTGTTGAAGTCAGCGCCGTTTTGCCGGACCCGGTCACGTCTTTGCTCCCGCCGGAGGTGGCAGTGGGGTTCTCTGCGGCCACCGGCGTCAAAAACGCGGAGCTCCATCAGATATTATCATGGTCCTTCAACTCGACGCTTGCTCCCAAGAAACCAAAATTAATCGGTATGTTCTTATTGCTTTATGTCCTCGGCCGTGTTTGCCTACTTCTCCATAGACCATAGACCATAAACCATACAGTAAGCATCTAGCTTGCCCATGAGAGAAATAGGGTGGGTGTGGAGTAGTATAAGTAAGAGGAGAAGCAGAGGGTATGGCCGCTGGTAGGCCTCTCGCATATGGTTGGAAGAGTAAATGAGAGATCAGAGGGAATTGAAATGGTAGAAGATGAAAGGAGCACCTGTCAAACTAAAAGACAATTATATGGACGTGGCAAATGGGCAGATCAAAGAAGAGAAGTAGCTGCATGTAGAGGTGCAGAGAATAGCAAGCACCCGATAAGTAAATTAAACATTCTTACACTATTACCCTCATAGAGTCCGGATAACTTCCAGTTTTAATTCCATGACGCACCAACTAATATTTTCATCACAATCCAAATTTGAGACAGCAAACAAGTTAATAACTACGGGGTTCACCTTGAGCGGAGTATAAATTGTATCATCCATATGTTAGTTTGTCACAATTTCCATGCTTTGACAGGTACACGCCAAATTGCAGAGATTGTTGTAGGAGCTTGTGTGTTCTTAATCCTGATTTGGTTTCTTCTGTCATGGTTTATGGGTACACGAGAGCGCAACTCCATTATGGCAGGAGCTGGCCTTAGGCAATTCCTGTATCGGGAATTAGCCCAGGCAACAAACAATTTTTCAAGGGAGAGTAAGCTTGGAGAGGGTAACTTTGGCGCAGTGTACAAGGGGAAATCACTCAAGGTCGACCATGGCCAGAAACAAGATGTTGCTATCAAGGAGATCCTCAAGGGGTCTAGTGAAGAAACACAGGACTTCCTCACCGAACTCAACATTATTACCAAGACCAAGCACAAGAATCTGGTCAGGCTGGAAGGTTGGTGCTGCTGCAGCAGAAGCACTTGGAGCTTGATGTGTTGGTGTTGCCTAAAGCAGGTTGATCACAAGCTCTTCCTTGTCTATGAACTGATGCCAAAGGGCGATCTCGACAATCACCTACACAAGAATAAGGATACAGTTCTACCATGGCCAACCAGGTACCATATAGTGAAGGGAATTGCATCCGCCCTTGTTTACCTTCACCACGACTGTCGGCCCTACATCCTGCATAGAGATATCAAGCCTGCCAACATACTTCTTGATGATGAATACAACGCCAAGCTGGCTGATTTCGGGCTGTCTAGGATTGCCAACAAAAGCAATGCCACACTGGTAACCACCGCCGTGGGGACCATTGCATACATGGATCCAAATTGCATGAAAGATGGTGACGTCAAGTTCAATCCTAGCACCGACGTCTACAGCTTTGGGCTCGTGCTGCTGGAGATCGTATGCGCAGGGCGCAAGACGAGGCAACAAGTATGGGAACTGTACATAACCAAGGGAGCCCAGGCACTTACGGTGGAGGATGTGGCTGATCAGAGGTTAGGAGGCAACTTTGACATGGAGCAGGTGCGGCGTGTACTTGTCATGGGCCTGTGGTGTTCTCTCCCTGAAGGTTCACACCGACCATCCATGCGGGAAGCGTTGCGACTACTGGAACAGGACGACACACCGCTGCCTGACCTTGCAACGTGTGCCATCGGCGCCGCTTCTACTTAATCTATTGATATTCAGCATGTGACCTATTTTAGTCAATTTTTATGAGCAAGACTATTGCATGATGATTTCACGGTCACCCTTCATGCCAGTATGTATATGTGTTCAGTGGCGGAGCCACTCGTTCTGGCTGTGTTGTCAAACGACAGCACAGGTATTTGGCAAGTTAATTAACCCCACCTATGAGTACTTCACGGAAGAATGCATGTAATCCAGAAATTAACCACACCGGCCCACATGTCATGTGCTACGCGTAACAATTTTTGGCCAGATAGAACAAGGAAGCAACGGAATCAGGGCTAACTTCCGGATCCCACGATGTACGCCTAGACTTCTCCGCTCCCGTATCACCTTCCTGTAATCCCCAACTCTTTTCCGTTCTACTATATCGCTAAATCTGCCGAAATTGTCGTCTTACTCTTGCCGTCTTGGCGATCATTGCGGCCTGAGGGTTGGGCCGCCGAGGCTGCCGTTCTGCTCGGAATCGGCCGACCGTCGACGACCACCTCAAGCGAAAGCGTTCAGGCAATCAGGCGGACCTCGGCGGCAATCGTCGGTCAGGCACGGCCCTCCTTCGGCTTTGGCGATCAGCCGGTCACTAGTTCGAGATTAGTGTTTTCCTGTTGAAGAGTGAAGACTACGAGTCTTCATCCATCTAGTAATCCAGGAGCCCAGGCAGAGGTCCCTCTCCCCTTTTATTTGTATACAAGTTCTGCATTTTTTTGCTTCTAATTTTCAGATTATTAGGCTAGTTTAAATCTGCAATTTTGTTCTATGTAATGCAGTACTGATGTGATGACTAAAAAACTATAGTTTGTTTGATCTGAAATTGTTTGGACTGTCAATGAGGGATTTAACATCTGAAAATGTATGTAACATCAATGTAAAGTGCATTCTTAATTGTCATCTTCAGATCTTCTACTTTAAAAATAGAGATTGTTCTTTCTTGAAGAATTATTTGCATCATTTTTCTTATAGAAATAGCATTTTATTGTCAGGTATTAAGTTCTGCAAATGGACAAATTCGTGAAGAAGTGGCAATCAGATTCAATTGCTGCAACTTCACAGAGATCAGCTGAAAATGAGGTGCAAACTCATGTTGATGCTAGAGCTGCTTTGAAAAGGGTGTTACTTAATAGCAATGCAAGGCCACTCTCAACCAGAGAAAATGAAGCCGTTGATTTATGCAAACTTCCAGCAGATCCTGCAAAACGAAAGCCTATTTCCCAATTCAAGACAGCCAAAGTTCGTGATGATGTGCGAAGAACTTACCTACAGATAGGCCCATTCCAACCTCGAGGCCACGATTTTCATCAAACAGATTTCAGCGGGATTATGCGCCGTTTTAATGAAGATTGGTTCAACACATATAAGCCTTGGCTAGAGTATAGTATAGAGGAAGATGCGGCATTTTGTCTATGCTGCTACTTGTTTCAGAGTGAAAGTCTAGGCCATGGTGGTGGAGATGTATTTTCAACCAAGGGCTGGAAAGGTTGGAATAACCTTAAGAGACTAGATACTCATGTTGGTGGTCCTTCGAGTTCTCATAACCAAAACATGAAGAGATGTGACGATCTAATGAACCAGAGCCAATCCATTGCAGCTGTTGTACGAAAGCAAACAAAGAAAGCTAAGATAGAGTACCAAACCAGGCTAATTGCATCAATAGATATTGTGAGGTTGCTCCTTAGTCTCGGCTTGCCATTTCGAGGTCATGATGAAAGTGAGTCTTCTCTGAGAAAGGGGAATTTCCTTACTTTTTATGAGTGGTATGTTGCACGTTGTCAAGATGTGGCTGTTGTTGCTTTGAAGAATGCTCCTAAGAATTTAACTTTGGTTTCTCCTACCATCCAGAAAGATATTGTGGAAGCTTGTGCTAAAGAAACAGTTAAAGCAATCATCGAAGATCTAGGAGATGAGTACTTCGCTATATTGGTTAATGAATCTCGTGATGTGTCTCACAAGGAACAAATGGCTCTTGCTATAAGATATGTTGACAAAAGGGGTTTTTCGGTGGAGCGTATTATTGGACTTTCTCATGTTACTCAAACAACATCTCTTGCCCTTCAACATGCTATTTATCATGTGCTTGAAGAACATAACCTTAGCCCTTCTCGAATCCGTGGCCAAGGCTATGATGGAGCAAGCAACATGCAGGGGCATTTGAATGGATTGAAAACTTTAGTGATGGAAGATTCCAGGTTTGCTCATAGTATACACTGTTTTGCCCATCAACTTCAACTGACACTAGTTGCAATTGCCAAAAATCATGAGGATGTGGTGTGGCTTTTTGATTGGATGAGTGCTATTTTGTCCACGGTAGGAAATTCCTTTAAGAATAGGGATATGCTCAGGGAAAAGCAAGCCAAAGAAATTGAAAAAGGCGCTTCAAATGGGTGAAATTGAAACTGGAAGAGGTTTGAATCAGGAACTTGGACTTAAAAGGCTCGGCGATACTCGATGGGGTTCCCATTTCAGTTCTCTTAAGAATATGATTGTTATGTTTCCCTCGCAATTGAAGTTATTAATGACAATGCACAAAATTCTGGGAAGGCTCTTGATAGGATTAAAGCAAAAGGAGTTCTGGATGGTATTCAGACATTTGACTTTGTTTTCATGATGCACTTGATGAATATAATCCTTAGTATTACTAATGAGCTGAACGTCGCTTTGCAAAGAAAGGATCAAGACATTGTGAATGCTGTATCATTTCTCGGTACAAGTAAAAGAAGGCTACAAGAAATGAGGGACACGGGCTGGGAAGGTATGCTTATACTGGTTAATGATTTCTGCCTCAAACATGGTATTGAACTTCCGTGATATGAATGCTATGCATATTCCTCGGGGATCAATATCAAAGAGAAAAGCTCAAACTGGTGGCATATCAAATAAGAATTACTACCAACGTGTCATGTATGCAGTTATTGATCTATTGCGTGTGGAGTTAGATGACCGCTTTAGTGAGAGTAGCACGACCTTGCTACTTGGGATGGCTTGTCTGGATCCTTCTGATTCATTCTCTAACTTTGACAAAGATAAAGTACTAGCAATGGCTCGGCCTGATGATTTTGAAAATGAAAGCAAGATGGAAGATCTTAGCATCCAACTTGACAACTTCCTTGAAAATGTTCGTGATGATTCACGACTCTCTAATTTGAAAGGTGTTAGTGAACTTTGTAGAAAATTAGTGGAGACAAAGAAGCATACTAGTTTTCCTCTAGTATTTCTTTTGGTGAAGCTAGCATTGATTCTCCCGGTCGCAACTCGCAACAGCTACAGTTGAGAGAGCATTTTCTGCAATGAAAATTATCAAGACTGATTTGCGCAATAGAATAGGAGATGATTTCTTGTATCATTGTCTCATTACGTATGTTGAAATTGATGTATTTCTGTCTATTAGTACCGATGCTATTATGCATACCTATTAGGGTAAGCATGATCGCAAAGGGATTCTACCATAAAGTAATAAAGTGTGATTTTAGGTACTCCCATTCCATCATGTACTCCTTAATTTGTCTACACAAGTGTGTTTTTTTAAAAAATCACATTATTTAAGCTTGACATCACAAGTTTTGCATCCTGGCTCCGCCACTGTATGTGTTAATACCATATTAACACATATTAACTTCATGCAATCAACAAATGTCTCTTCTAAATACAACTAACAAAAAATACCACTGTATAAAAGGTTTATTCGACAAATGCCACTACTTCATTCCATTGAACTCCCTGATCTACCTTGTTTTACGAAAATCACCACCCGCTGGATTGAAAAGGGACAAAGGGAACAACACCAATTAGCGATTGGAGACCACGAAAGAGAGAAGAGAGGGACGAGAGAAGAGCAAGACATCTGTCTTTTGCACCTTGCCCCATTGCTACCAATCGTCGTGAATCAACATTGCCCAGCTACCAACAAGTTGGTCGACCTCTTGCATCAAAGGGTTGCCATTATCCGTTAATATAAGATACATCCATTCACATGGTAGAGATGAAAAGTATATCTCAACGGGTGTAACGACCCAGGATAATACCTATATTAGAGTTATTTGTTCTTTTAGTGCATCATCATGTCATCATGCATATATTTTGAACTCTAAATTATTTTATTAAATTTTATTTTCATTGCTAAAACTGTTCTCTCCTTCTTGTCCCAAAATTATATTCTATTTTTCCTGCTTTATTTTCTGGTATAAAAAACTTTTTAAAATGGTTTTAAAAGAAAACAAGAAAATAATATAAAAGGGAAAACGTTTTAATAAAAAAAAAGGGGGGAGAGTCCTCCCACCGGCCAGGCTTGGCAAGGCCCAGCCGGCCAACCTGCAGCCACGGAAACCCTAACTCCCACCAAAACCTCCTCCGGTGGTTTTGCCGCCCCCTCCTTTTCTTTTCCAAGAGCAATCAGGTCCTCCCACCTCAGCCTCTCTCCTCGCTCGACCCCGACGCCGCTCGCTAGCTCCATTTCCATTCGTCTCTCTCTCACCGCCGGCTGCCGCCGCGCCGCTCCTTCCTCGCCAAGCGCGCGCCAGACGGCCCTCTGCTTCCTCCGTACAGCCCGCCTCGTCCCCGAGCCCCCCTCGCCACCAGACGCAGCCCGCCTCGTCCGCTTCAGCGTCGGCCGCGCGAGCCCTCCTCCCTCCAAGCCCCGGACGCGGTCGCCGCCGTGACGTCCTCTCTCAGCAGCTGCTGCTGCTCCTCCCCAAGCTCCGCCGCCACCAGGTGCTCCTCCGGCCGCGCTTCCCTCGTCCTGCACCGGCCCCGCTCCTTCTCTGCGCGAGCGCGCGGCTCCGCCTGTTAGCTCTAATCTTAATTTCTCTTGTATCTGCATTAGTTTATTTCAGTTCTGCATATAGTCCTCGATCGAGGTGCAGCTCCAGCGAGGCGTGGTGGACGGCGAGATGCCAAGGCCTGTGCGATGTGGGTATGGTGCGATGCAGTTGAGCCGTGAGAAGCGGCAGGCGCCTAAGGTTCTGGAATTGATCCGTCGAGTAAGGCCGAATGAATCGGTCAGTTATCTTCAGGTTGTTAGCTGCTACTCCCTCCGGTCCTATTTAATTGACTCGGATTTAGTACAACTTTATACTAAATCTGAGTCAATTAAATAGGAACGGAGGGAGTAGCTGCGTGAGTGTGTGCATGTGTTTAGCTAGTCGTGTGTTAGTGGGGAGAGTGCGTGCGTGCATGAAGTTAGTGGGTAGCGTGGCCTCCGGCTGCTTGTGTGCGTGAGCCTATATATTCACCTCATCTGTAAATATGTTTACTCTCACCAAGAGAGAATACAGAGAAGAAAAGTTCAGGCTGTGTGAAACAGCTGAACGCCAAATCCTTGTGTCTCCATTGTTCATGCGTGAGTTGTGAGAGGCTTCTGGAGGTAGAAGAAGGAGCTGCATGATTGGCAGCTCCTACACCGCCTGCACCCAAGCTCGTCGGACAGCGCCGCCCCGCGCGCAGCCCTGCCTCTCCTCCTCGAGTCCGACGTCTCCCCGCCGAGCCCTGCTCTGCCCGTCGCCAAGGACGTCAACGTTTTGTCCCGCGCGCCGCGCGTGCCCGCTGCCAGGGCGTCGTCGCTGGATGCCGCCTCCTACCACAGGTTCCTCTGATGTTGGTGCAAAAGCAGGCCAATTCATCTGCAGTGCTTCTTGTTGGTCCGTTCCGTCGTCAAGCCTTTGTTATCTTGCGTGTATGCGTTCAACTTCAGTGTGCACTGCTCAAGTGTCTCCTCTGTGCAGGTCCATGACTATCGTTTCCACAACCAACCGATGACCATTTTCGTGCTTGTGTGCTTGTACGGCTGCTTTCGAAGATGTTGCCGTGTGAAAATCCTCGAGCTCTTCCTAGCTGAACGTGGCTTGCTAATCTCTGGTGCTGTTTCAAGTTCGCCACCGACAATGAAGATGGAACCCCGAGTTCTCCTTCCTGAATCCGAAGACCGTTGTTCCCGAACCCGGAGGCGTCGACTTCCTCTTCGAACTTGAAGATAGCGGCGACTTCTGTTCCGATACCGTGAGATCTCGACCATGAGCCCTATTTTCTAAATGATATATAACTGGTTGCAATTATCATATCGTCATGTGTGCATCGCATATCATCTTGTGCATCGCATATGTGGTTGTTCCGCGTAAATAGAGAAACACCTAATAATTAAATATGGAATTATGTGCACGATTGATATCTTGTCCCGGTTCCATTTAATTTTATCTTAGATCACCCATGCCATGCTAAACACCATTTAATATGCGATAAATAACTTGAATCTAATATTTAATTGTTGGGATTTCGATTCCGCTTAATTTAGATAAGTTGCATCGCATCATCGTTGCCATGTCATGCATATCATATCATGATCATGCCGATTCTTCTTTCATAGTAGTAAGTGGTGCATCCGTTGTTTGTTGTAGCGCTTTGCTTCTTCGCGGATAGGCTGTTGAGTTGATGCGAGCTACGACAAGATCTTCCTTACAGCTGTTGTTTGGTTATCGAGTCTGCCTTGCGAGTCGTAGCGCACGTTTATTTTTGACACTAAACACAACCTTTATTAATTCACCAAGCCAGAAATACAATCAGCCTCAAAGCTGTGAACTAAAAAGTCTGGATGTTCAGTCCCCCAGGAAACCGACTCCCCATGCAAGCAACCGAACTTTGCAATGGAATGAGCCGCCTGGTTCGCTTCACGCCGAACAAAACAAATTCTAAAAGAAGTAAAATTCTTGCTAAGCTCGCTAATATCATCTAAAATTGACCTGATCACAAATCGATCAGTCAAATGCTCATTCCAGTGTTTTACCAAAACTGAACTATCAACTTCAAAGATCATCAAAGATCAGTCGAGTAAAACCCCTGTCCAAAGCAAGGACACAACCACCTCTTAGAGCCAAGGTCTCAATCGTAAGAGGATCAATAATTTCCTCATAGATCTTGCATCGTGCTCCACAAAAGCCAGCACCATCTCGTGCTACTACACCAGTCGCTACCAGGCCTTGATCAACTTGGAAGCCACCATCAGAATTAATCTTGACAATGCCCCAGCCGGTGGACCTTGCCAGACACACGTTGGTCGGGCACCTCTTGCCTGTGTTTTATCCCTGGGAAGTTCCAGGGTTTCCAACGTCTCTCTAATGAACTCCATTGATTTTACTGGATCATAACCAACTTTACCATGTGTCACATTGTTTTTCAAAGTCCATATTGAGTACATCACCGTGGTAATAATCGCTCTATCCCGATGTGTGAACGCCGGTTCACATAGGATATCAGCCCTCCATGTAGAGGGATGTAGTCTTGGAAGTTTAAACAATAGAAATTCCTTTGCAGTTGTCAAAAACAGTCTTTACGATCTATTTGAAGCTGCTACAGGTATGCGAATGATGCACAATTACTTTCGCATCGGAGGAGTAGCCGCTGATCTACCTTATGGATGGATCGATAAATGCTTAGATTTCTATGATTATTTTTTACGCGAAATTGCATGGTTGCACTCAATTAGTGCATGCATTAGAGTCTCAGGCTCCGACTTGCATAACCCACAGGTGCTATCTTCCATGACATGCCTCCTTGTGAGAGTCCCATATGGAAAACATGTGCTGCGCTGCGATTCATGGCAAGTTCTTAGGAATTGTGAACCTTGGAACATATCAATTTCAGATGTCGCTTACTCAGCACCGCTTCCAAGAGAGCATTGTTCCAATTCCTTATCAGGAGATGCAAGAAGAAGATGTGGAGTCTTCGTTCTCCACAGAGCAGTCCTCCTCCTTTTATTCAGATTGAGAGCATGCCTTTTATGATCTTACCTCTTCTTACTACTATCACTAGAACATTTTATTTTGGATGGTTGCATTACCACATGTGCTATCATCATTTGGTGCTTGCTTATTATCGTATCTTGAACATCTTGTTAATGTTCTGAACTGGGGAGTACCGATCTATGATATTAGAACTTTATTGCTGTTTCTCCCTGCTGCCCATCGCTAAGAAGAGAGATTCACTCTGGATCATGTTCTTTGAGCAAAGGCATTTTGAGTTGTTGAAATGCGCAATTTAGTTGCAAGTCCTAAGCAGTTTTCAGGTGTTGGAATGCTATTCTAGATCTTTTCCCTAGGCTGTTTGCTTGGTTTCTGCTGTTCGGTATGCAATTTAGTCCTAAGTCCTAAGAATTTTCATGTGTTGAAATGTTATTCTGGATCTCTTCCATAGGCGGTGTGTTTGTTCTTTGCTGGTCGGCGTGCAATTTGTCATAAATTGTAAGTTACACCAGATTGCACCTATTCTTTGTGTGAGCATGTTTCGTGGGCATACTTGGAACACTGCGTTTATTACGACATGCAGTTAGCATCCTCTATCGCAGGCACTGGCCGACGGAGATGAACTATTGTGGCAGTGATAGACATCAGCAGCGATTCCGACCCTAATTCCGGCGGTGGTGGCGGAGGAGACGATGCAAGCACGGCATCCCACCGGATTTTGCCGCGCAACCCGCTGGCGACTGGTGCGGACTGACGCAATTAATGGCCTGTGTTGCAATAATAGTTCATCTCCGTCGGCCAATGCCTGCGATATTTTGGATGAGTCCAGCGGGAGACCAAGGAGCTTTGAAACACAGAATTTGCTTTGTCTTGCGGTGGCTCCGTGGATATGCAGCGGGTTCAGGGTCTAGGACTTCCAGAAAAGGCAAGGAGCTCTGCAAGACTGTAATTGTTTAATCAGCCAACTAATTAGCTGCGTTGTGTCGGCCGAGACAGTGGGTTTTAGACTGCCAGAAAAGGCAAGATTGATTCAGTGTGATTGTGCCTGTTGTCTGAACCCAACCAACAGGGCAAGATTTGTGTGATCAGCTTGTCGTCCGTAACACCGCCGCCGAGATGTTCGAGGCGTCTGACTTGATGAGATCAGGGTGTTCTTGGAAGGTACCACCGTGGCCGCCGCTTGCTCCTCCACCACCGCCACCTCCTCCCCCAGGGTTGCTCCTCCTCGCGGGCAATGATCTGGTTGGTGGCGTCCGCTGACGAAGCGCCCGGATGCCCTCCTTCACCCTGCTGCGCTCTCGCCGGCGAGCAGCTCCTTCCATTTGATGCCCAAGATGTTTTACAGATGCAACCAACAGTGCAACTATGGCACCCAGGGTACATGTGGCGGTTGCCGTGGCTACATCAGAGCGACTTACGCCACCACCTATCCGTCATGCAAGAACCAGATGACCACACAGGCGCAACTGACGCTCGTGCCGTCGACCGAGTTCGGAGGGCAGGCAGCGGCTGTTGCTTAGGAGACCTCGATTTGGTTGCCACGGACGAAGCTCCGGTTGTGGAGAAAATTGTGTCTTTACTCATTTGGTAGCCGGGGCTCTTCAATGCCATTCCACCCACACCACACCACCACTGCACCGGAGAGGAGCTCCCTCCATAAGTTCGAGCCTTTGCCCCTCCCTCTTCGTTCTTGGAAAGAAGGGGCGGTTCCGCCGGTGCCATATGGAGAGCCCTGGAGCGGAGAGGGTATTTTGGATGAGTCCAGCTGTTGTTTAAATACGCGGCTCGCTCAGACTCAAGCACCAAAGCCCATTTCTCCTCAACAACACCCAAGTCACAGAGTCAGGCAAGAGCTCCAGAATGGCGACTACGCCGACCACCGCGCTGAGCATGAAGCTCCTCGTTGACACTAGGGCATGGCATGTGCTGTTCGCGGAGGCGAGTAAAGAGCTGTTTGGAAAATAAAATATTTATGGAGGCTATATTTCCCTTGATATGAGCATCACCATTTCTCATCTTGTAGGCAAAGAGAATGGTGTCGGCGCCAGGGATCATGTAATGTCTCTTCCTGCTCTTCCAACTGATGTCACTGAAGCTTGTTGTGGCACTGTCTTTGGTTGTTAGTCCTCTTTGGTTGTTAGTCCTTGTGTCGGCCAGTGTGGCTGTCAAACCTTTTGTAATAATCCATACTTCTTATTATTCTTTGCTCACTTGGCATTCATCTTCACTTGGCATAGGCCATGTTGGCAAATCATGTTTCAGTACTGGCCATCAAAGCCATGATGCAGTAAGGAACATCTGTATTTTAGAAATTAAGTAGTGCTGTTGTGTTACCATCATAGTGATGATCTGTGGTGGAGATGTTAGATAGCTAGAGAGTTGGACTGTCTGGTTTGAAAGAATGGCAAGGTGACATCTATGTGCAGTCTCTACTTGGAACTAAGTGAATTCATTTCCTTCTAGTATGTGATGGTTCCAAGTAGAGACATGTAAGTGAAGTGATAACTGCAGCAAACACTTAATCATGAATCATGTATGTGAGGAGACCTAGCCCTGGTAGTGTCACTTTGTAAACCAGTACACTACCCAGCATCAACTGAAGTGGTCCTGGACTCAAATTAGCTATGTGTCGTTTCTCAGTGCAGAAGCATCCTTAGGTTCATACCAGTCACCACGAATCTGCAAAAGGGGGAAATAAATGAGTCAGGAGCAAACCTGAACATACATGGACGGGCCAGAAAGTGGTCGAGCACACAAAACTTGATCGAATGAAAATTCTTCACTAGCTTGTTCAAGGACTTTCTTAATGTTATACACAACAAAAAATCCACAGTCGTTTGTTGGTCCTTGCTGTGGAACCTGTCAGTAAAAGGTAAGATGAACAACAAACCATCAAGCAATAATTTGAATTTTAAAATGCAAGGCAAGAGAGCTGCCCATACTATGAGAGCTGCCCATTCCGCAAGGCAGGAGAGCTACCCCAGTCTATTGAGAAAGCTGAATGAAATTATTTACCTCAAGTTCTTTCTTTGTGATTACATCAACTTTGATATCCAGCACCTTTGTGGCGAAACTGTCAATTATATACTAGGTTTCAAAGTGTATAAATTAGCTGACTAAGCCTACAACATATTGCAGATGTTACCTTTCAGCCAACTCAAGAATTTCATCTGGTTTGTGCAAACGTACACCAGAAGTTAAAGAAAACGAATCCATATGGAATATGCTGTTAGTTGCACTATCTCCACCTTGAGGCCTGTAAATGATGACCAGGCTATAGTGATTCCCGATCAAATGGAACATGAGAGGAACTTGATCAACAGGCAGTGGCCATGGTTGTAACAAAAGATCGTAAATTTAGTTTCTTAACAAAATAGAGAACAAAATTCTTACTTTTGTTCATGCACAGGGAAAAAGAAGTACTTGATGTCACCTACAGAACGCTCATGGAAGCAGACACCCAATGTTTTTGGTAGGAAGAAACCAAAATAATGTCAGGATGGAAGGAAACAGTCAGTGTTAGGTTGGAAGGAAACAGAACTTGGAAATTTAAAAATGTTACCAAATCAGTGTACTCTTTGTTCCGTAATTTTGACCATAAATGTGAGTGGAAAATGATAGACTCATTCAGTATTGAACTTGGACAATTCAAATTATGCGGTTCAATCACTCCTCTGACATGTCTACAAGAGGAAGATGTAGCTGTTATGAAAAAGGCGATAAAGAGGAACCTAGAAACGATGCATCCTAAACACTTACTTAAGGTGCAGTTCCAATATTTGATCAGTGATATCTTCCGAGAAAGATTTTAAGTCGATACAATCAAAGTTGAATCTTTCCTTGCAAAAACCATCATCAGGATATTGATATATAGCATCCGATCGACCAGTTTGGCTTACTTCAGGTTTATTAACTGCATCTTTAGCAGCCGATCCACGCTGAACCTTGATGCAACACAAGTATATCAAAATTAACTTCTGGGGAAAAGAACCCAATGAAAGTTGCTAAAAAGGAAATGGACCAGTTTGGCTTACTTTAGGTTTATTAACTGCATCTTCATTACTTAATTGGACCAATGCACAGAATTTGTCCAATGGTTCCGCAACACATTTAGCTTATTCTTGGCATTTGTATTCAGAGACAGAACATATGATTCCAATGCTTCACAAAGGGAAGAGATAGTCTCTTCGGGCAAGCTGGGAGCGTGCTCCTCTACAATTCTCTTCACAGCGCTCGCAATAGCAAGACCATCATCACGTATGCTGCTAAATGCTTCTCCCATTCTATCGGCCACACAAGAAGTTGCCTCTAACTGAACAAATAGAAAATATTAGTGTTTCACATATGTCGAAATACAACGAAGAATATAGACGAGGAGGAGATTTTTTTTATTTGACTAACCTGATGTCTGATAATCGAATTATTTGAGGATTCACCATTTTTAAGTGTGGCAACATCACTGTTCTCTAGGAGGCTACTAATGTGACAATCTTGCTTTTCGTCCCATTCATCAGTAGCACCCTCACACCAATCATAACCTGAATGCCACCGGTAAACCTTTTCTTCCGCATAAAAACTCTCCTAAAGTGGCTTGATCTGCAAAGAAATTTCACTAACTCTTAATTGGAAAAACAGCAGTGCATTATTTATATAAATAGATGCGGAAATGTTATTGTATGCTAAAACACAAGGTATTTAGCACCCACCCTAAGTGCGTTCAAAACTGACGTTTTCATTCTAGATAACCACTTCAAATGGGCATATCGTACATGGTTTATCCGTGGTAAAACACCTAAGGCCACGTCCTCCTTGATCTTTCTGTTGATCTTCTCGAGATCTGCATCATCTATCATGTCCAGAAAAATAACCTGTAGAAAACAGGTGAGAACATATGTAAGGACATTTGTACAGTCAGTAGTATTACACCAGATCAACATTGAATCATTTAGAAGTTATTAGGATACTTACAATCAGCAGCATTGGAGATCCATTCAAATATGACACCTTTTTATTGTTAATATATTTTGATGCTCTGCACCAATAACCTGACAATTAAATCTACCAAGTTCCACCTTTTGAAATCATCATCTTCCACGAGATCCTTGGACCTTAGATCTATATCTAATGTAGTATTGGGGGCAAGGAGATGACCCAGTACGCAATACATGTAGGCCTCGCAGGTTAACTTCCTCATGTTCCTATAACGCTTCAGGTTGTTTGTGAAACTTTTCAAATTCGTATAAGTAGGATTCTTATATTTGCGCTTGCCAGACTTTTTGCCATGAGCAAATTTTTTGATATCATATTGCCGACCTTCATTTTGTACCCCAAACACCTTTGCGGCAGCCTCAAATAAGTCAATTTTTACTGGATCGTCCGGGTCCCCCAATTCTAATTTGAAGGTATCAACGTTAAATTTACATATCAAGAAGTAAACCAGAACATAATATATCTTTTCCTTGAACCGTAGATTTAGCGTGTTGCCTAATCCACATTTTCTGATGCTCTTCTCTGTTTTTCTTCTAGCAATGCATCATACACGTCTTGCATCTGCCCGGGCTGGGATCTGGATTTCCCACGCTGTTAACTAAAACAGAAAGAAAATTAAAAAAGAATTTAGCAGGTAAACTACTTGACATATATCAAAGTACATGACAACATGCACAAAGCATGTCTTCAGGATTACTAGGCAATGCTAGATCGACTAATGCAGCTATAATTGAATTATTAAAGATTTCTAGGAAAAAACCTATAATGATGCCAGCTTGTCACGTGACAGCGTGGGAAATCCAGATCCCAGCCCGGGCAGATGCAAGACGTGTATGATGCATTGCTAGAAGAAAAATAGAGAAGAACGATCAGAAAATGTGGATTAGGCAACACGCTAAATCTACAGTTCAAGGAAAAGATATATTATGTTCTGGTTTACTTCTTGATAGGTAAAGTTAACGTTGATACCTTCAAATTAGAATTGGGGGACCCGGACGATCCAGTAAAAATTGACTTATTTGAGGCTGCCGCAAAGGTGTTTGGGGTACAAAATGAAGGTCGACAATATGATATCAAAAAATTTGCTCATGGCAAAAAGTCTGGCAAGCGCAAATATAAGAATCCTACTTGTACGAATTTGAAAAGTTTCACAAACAACCTGAAGCGTTACAGGAACATGAGGAAGTTAACCTGCGAGGCCTACATGTATTGCGTACTGGGTCATCTCCTTGCCCCCAAGACTACATTAGATATAGATCTAAGGTTCAAGGATCTCGTGGAAGATGATGATTTCAAAGGGTGGAACTTGGTAGATTTAATTATTAGGTTATTGTTTCAGAGCATCAAAAGATATTAACAATAAAAAGGTGTCATATTTGAATAGATCTCCAATGTTGCTGATTGTAAGTATCCTAATAACTTCTAAATGATTCAATGTTGATCTGGTGTAATACTATCGACTGTACGAATGTCCTTACATATGTTCTCACCTGTTTTCTACAGGTTATTTTTCTGGACATGATAGATGATGCAGATCTCGAGAAGATCAACAGAAAGATCAAGGAGGACGTGGCCTTAGGTGTTTTTTCCCACAGATAAACCATGTACGAGATGCCAATTTGAAGTGGTTATCTAGAATGAAAACGTCAAATTTGAACACACTTAGGGTGAGTGCTAAATACCTTGTGTTTTAACATACAGTCACATTTCCGCATCTTTTTGAATAAATAATGCACTGCTGTTTTTCCAATTAAGAGTTAGTGAAATTTCTTTGCAAATCAAGCCACTTTCGGAGAGTTTTTATGCGGAAGAAAAGGTTTACCGGTGGCATTCAGGTTATGATTGGTGTGAGGGTGCTACTGATGAATGAGACGAGGAGCAAGATTGTCACATTAGTAGCCTCCTAGAGACCAGTGAGGTTGTCACACATAAAAATGGTGAATCCTCAAATAATTCGATTATCAGACATCAGGTTAGTCAAATAAAAAAATCTCCTCTTCGTCTATATTCTTCGTTGTATTTCGACATATGTGAAACACTAATATTTTCTATTTGTTCAGTTAGAGGCAGCTTCTTGTGTGGCCGATAGAATAGGAGAAGCATTTAGCAGCATACGTGATGATGGTCTTGCTATTGCGAGCGCCGTGAAGAGAATTGTAGAGGAGCACGCTCCCAGCTTGCCCGAAGAGACTATCTCTTCCCTTTGTGAAGCATTAGAATCATATGTTCTGTCTCTGAATACAAATGCCAAGAATAAGGTAAATGCTGTTGCGGAACCATTGGACAAATTCTGTGCATTGGTCCAATTAAGTAATGAAGATGCAGTTAATAAACCTAAAGTAAGCCAAACTGGTCCATTTCCTTTTTAGCAACTGTCATTGGGTTCTTTTCTCAGAAGTTAATTTTGATATACTTGTGTTGCATCAAGGTTCAGCGTGGATCGGCTGCTAAAGATGCAGTTAATAAACCTGAATTAAGCCAAACTGGTCGATCGGATGCTATATATCAATATCCTGCTGATGGTTCTTGCAAGGAAAGATTCAACTTTGATTGTATCGACTTAAAATCCTTGTCGGAAGATATCACTGATCAAATATTGGAACTACCTTAAGTAAGTGGTTAGGATGCATCGTTTCTAGGTTCCTCTTTATCCCCTTTTTCATAACAGCTACATCTGCCTCTTGTAGACATCTCAGAGGATTGATTCAACCGCATAATTTGAATTGTCCAAGTTCAATACTGAATGAGTCTATCATTTTCCACTCACATTTATGGTCAAAATTACGGAACAAAGAGTACACTGATTTGGTAACATTTTTAAATTTCCAAGCTCTGTTTCCTTCCAACCTAACACTGACTGTTTCCTTCCTAACAAAAAACATTGGCTGTCTGCTGCACATGGAAATGAGCGTTCTGTAGGTGACATCAAGGTGACATCAAGTACTTCTTTATCCCTGTGCATGAACAAAAGTAAGATTTTTGTTCTGTATTTTGTTAAGAAACTAAATTTACGATCTTTTGTTACAACCATGGCCACTGCCTGTTGATCAAGTTCCTCTCATGTTCCATTTGATCAGGAATCACTATAGCATGGTCATCATTTACAGGCCTCAAGGTGGAGATAGTGCAACTAACAGCATATTCCATATGGATTCGCTTTTTTTTAACTTCTGGTATACGTTTGCACAAACCAGATGAAATTCTTGAGTTGGCTGAAAGGTAACATCTGCAATATGTTGTAGGCTTAGTCAGCTAATTTATACACTCTGAAACCTAGTATATAATTGATAGTTTCACCACAAAGGTGCTGGATATCAAAGTTGATGTAATCACAAAGAAAGAATTTGAGGTAAATAATTTCATTCAGCTTTCTCAATAGACTGGGGTAGCTCTCCTGCCTTGCGGAATGGGCAGCTCTCATAGTATGGGCAGCTCTCTTGTCTTGCATTTTAAAATTCAAATTATATGCTTGCTGGTTTGTTGTTCATCTTACCTTTTACAGACAGGTTTCACAGCAAGGACCAACAAATGACTGTGGATTTTTTGTTGTGTATAACATTAAGAAAGTCCTTGAACAAGCTAGTGAAGAATTTTCGTTCGATCAGGTTTTGTATGCTCGACCACTTTCTGGCCCGTCCATGTATGTTCAGGTTTGAACCTAAGGATGCTTCTGCACTGAGAAACGACACTTCCTCGATGGACGCCTCCCAGGATGGGGACGGCGGGCAGGGCGGGAATGGGGGCGGCTGGCAGGGCGGGAAGACGGACCACGCCCATCAAGCCAAAAAAAGAAGAATGGACGGGACGGGCGGAAGTGCAAGCCAGGCCACGGGTGGAAGTGCAAGCCAGGCCACGGGCGGGACGGAACCATCACAAACAAGTACACAGGGGAAAAAGACCACGGGCAAGGCATACGAATCACCCCAAGTAAGTACACAGCTCACATCATTATATTTTGGTTGTCACATCATTATATTTTCGTTGTCAAGCTGGCCACATGTGAATAATTTAGGTTTTTGCCTAGAAATCCTGAATAATGCAATTATAGCTGCATTAGTCGATATATCATTGCCCATTAATCCTGAAGACATGCTTTGTTTCATGTTGTCAAGTACTTTGATATGTCAAGTAGTTTACCTGCTAATTTTCTTATCTTGTGCCATCTCATGTGTTCATCAGAATCATTGTGATTTTTGTTACTGATCTTGCGACGCTTGCGCTTGCCAACATCATATGCATTTGATGTTTTGTGGAAAAAAATGACTACTGCTCCCATCCATCTTGATACCTACACGGACATATAAAAATTAACTAACTAAAGACTTTACTCGCCAAACAATTTTTTTTTTCGAGATTGACGCGGAATAAATCCTCACTGCATGTTCTTGTGTGCTCGGGCTGGCCCGTTTACTTCACGCTGCTCAACAACTTAGCCGTCAAGGACTCACCGTGCTGCAGGAGAACACTGTGGAGAATGGCTACATCGAGATATGTTTTTTATATATATGAGCATATTAGACAAAAAAATGTCCGGAATCAACAAGGATCAAACAATAAAACTTACTCGAGAAGTCATGCAGTTGAAGTACCTCCCAAAAAGCGCAAGCGGAACAAGAGGACGCCAAAGCCCACTGCACGCTATCTGAAATTCAAAACAGCTGGGTGCTGAAATCTTAGCTAGGTTTCATGTGCCGCCGACGCCTTGTCGGCCGGACATCACTCGCCTTGGAGACATTCATAACTAAACCTGGCATTTTAAGAAGTATTTTCTGCAGGCACTACAGTGACCAAATAAACTCAGAACATGGTCACTTCCTAAACCGTTTACAAGGTTCTGAAGTACATATTACAATAAAATGGTCTACAGACCAATAAGCAAGGTCTACAATAATAGATGATCCATATGTTCTGTTCAGAGCATCACTTGCTCAAACACGCTAGACTAAAGAAGAAACGGGAGCACAACACAGGAAGGCATTACCAATCCAGAGACTCATTTGCTAATCCACAAACTAGTTCCCTCGCGCCATTTTCTTTTCCCTTCTCCTTTCCCTTCTCTTTTGAAGCATTTCAGTGAGGAAGTTTATCCTATCTACAAAATACTTTTTAACTAGAAACACACACAGATATTTGGGCTTCTTCAGAATCTGTCCATATTTCACTAACGTAGGGTCATCGACACCTTGTTCATCCAAATACGCCAGTGCAGTCGTGGAGTCAGTGGGAATTGTGCACCGCTTCTTTTCATTCCTCGACGTACTCTTAGAAAGTGAATAACTTGGGCCTCGAGGATATAATGACTCGTATTCAGCCTTACTGAGAGTGGCTCCTACACTCTGGAATGCAAAGTTTCATCAAGTTAACAAACAAAATGAAAAGAGCAGGAGTGAGGCAAAGAATGAGCAGGAGTGGGGTACATACTGTTTGTGGATGTTTAGCGTAGTATAGTCTTATTTGCTCTAGTAACTTTTCAGATTTTCGTTTCACCTTATCTTTATCCAACTGAACATATGGTTTCTCCTTCGATTTCCTCTTGCCATTCAGATTGGCTTGACTCGCGTCAGACAGACCGTCTTTGGCCTGCTGATTCAGTAAGGCTGCAACTTCCTCATAAAAGGACGTTTTGTGGGAAAATGCACGGGAGTTGCTGCAGGGCGCCGCCGCGCCGCCGCAAGAACGCGTGTTCGCGGCGAGCGAGCCTTCCGACGTCGTCAGGTCGAGCTATGCAGCGATTCTAGAGGTATGTATGCCAACAAAAAATGCGACGGCAAATCGTCCGTCGTCCCGGTGTCTGATCGAGTACATTGTTCGTTTGCAGGCCGTGAACTACGCGACACTCTCCCTGAGCTACACGCTGGAGCTGGAGGAGAAGCTGGTGGCGCGGGACACTGAGGTGGTCGCACTGCGGGCGCAGCTGGAGGAGGCGCAGGCGAAGCTCACCGCGGTGAAGCGGCCGACCGGGCTCGTCGACTAGAGAGGTTAGAGCATCTCCAGCCGCGTCCCCCAAAGCGATTTGGGGCGCGTCGGACAAAAAAACCGTTCCAGCCGCGTCCCCCAGAGCCCATTTTTGTCCGGCGCGCCCCCATACGATGTCCGGCGCCCCGAGCCCGTCCCCGTCCTACAGGGGACGCTCCGGGCACGCCGGACACAACGAAAAGCGAGGCGAAGCGACGCGGGTCCAGCGCGTCAGCGGCTCGGATGCTCAACCGCCGCCTACGTAGCGACGGTGCAGTTGCCCGGAAGCGGAACCGTCGCATTGGCAACCGCGTCGCCCGATGCCCCAACCGCCGGAATGAAGCGCAGACTACTCGGAAGAGCAACCGCCGCTCTCTTCGAGTTCTGCGCCGCCGTTCATCCGCGCTCAATAAGAAGACCCGTACGTAGGCGCTTTCGGATCTTCAACCGCCCGCCATTGATCCAAGCTTCCAGCGACGATGAGCTACATCTCGCAGCTTCCATCCGACACCTCCAGCGAGGGCAAGTCTGCTGGATTTCGCCATTGGTGGGACAGAACCCAGACGTCCAGCAGCGGTGATGATTCCCTGCCGGCACTTGACAACGAGGAGGAATGGCTGGGGTCAGAGGAGGCGGCGGCGGCCCGTGCGAAGGCGGAGGCGGACGCGAAAGCGAAGGCCAAGGCCAATGCCAAGGCCAAGGCGAAGCCGGTGAGCACCGGCGACGACGAGGAGGACACTAGTTCCTCCGACGAGTCGGCCGACACCGCCTCTTCGGAAGAGGTGACGAGCAGAAAGCGCCACCGTGATGACGACGACGAGACGGGGCCATCATCGAAGAAGAAGACGAAGTAGTTTAAAATAATTTATATGTAATTTAATTATGTTTTTTCGAAGTTTTATATGTAATTTTAAGTTGAACCGATTTGAATATTATAGTAAAGAGTTTTTCTTCTAAATATTTAAATTATTTTTAATGTTTGGGGGCGGCGTTTGGAGGACGCGGCTGGGGAGCGACGTCTCCCAAACGCGGCACGAACAAAACATGTCCCCCAAACGCTCGATCCGGCGCCTTTTAGGAACGGTTTGGGGGACGCGGCTGGAGATGCTCTTATGGAAATCTAACCAAGCAAAGGATTCCTTTGGCCAACAACAAAGTCATCGAGGAGGGCCTGGAAAAGTACAACAAGTGCCAAAGCGTGGAGGGTACGGACAGCTCCAGCTGCACACGCAGTGCGGCCACCTCCGTGTCCCGCGCCACCAACTTCTCCTCCAGCTCTAGCGCGTAGCTCTCGGACTCGGAGAGTGTCGCGTAGTTCATGGCTTAGAGGATCATTGAGCTCAAAATCTCTGACCTCTCGAGTTGCAGCGTCTTGCTCCCAGCCGCCGCCTCTCGCTGCCGCTGGGCTAGAGTTGCTGGGCGTTCGGACTCTCTATCAAATGAGGACGAAAGAGGTGAGGCCTTGTTTACTTCTCTGATTTTTTTGTGAAAATTCTCTTTTTTTCCCACATAAACTGGCAGACCTAGGTACTTGCTGTTTCTTCCTTCACATGTTATTCATCAATTCCTCTTTTCATTTATCGGCTTTGCTTATGTCTAGTTTTAGGGCAACATAGATGTGGCTGCAGTCTTTAATTAACTGTCTACAGAAATACATTCTTGGAAAATGTGTTTGAGGTTCTTTGTATCATAACTGAACTAAATTTGCTCTTTCTTGCCTAAAATATGCAAGACATTAACTGGTTATATTTATTTTGTTCTATAGAGTGAGTGCGTTAAGTATGGAAAGCTCAGATAAGGAGGCAACTGTGGAATGGATACTTGCCTCTCTACGATTTCTGGAGAGGGTATCGCTTCTGTTCTGCTCGTCCTTGACCCGACGACGCTGTTCTCGAGGTCCTCGCCCGCCTCGGCTGCACCGGCTCCGCCGCGCGGGCCGCAATTTCAAAATATAAGATGTTTTAGTTTTGTGATGCTGCACGTCAGCCAATGGAAGGGCATTTATTGAGCAAAAGCGTCCTTATCAAACCACTCGAAGAACTGGCATCTTGTTCTGTCAGACTAATGCAAACAAAAAATATATATGAGCATATTAGACAAAAAAAATGTCCGGAATCAACAAGGATCAAACAAAAAAACTTACTCGAGAAGTCATGCAGTTGAAGTACCTCCCAAAAAGCGCAAGCGGAACAAGAGGACGCCAAAGCCCACTTCACGCTATCTGAAATTCAAAACAGCTGGGTGCTGAAATCTTAGCTAGGTTCATGTGCCGCCGACGCCTTGTCGGCCGGACTGGGTGGTCTCTTTCCTCGATCGGATATTTTGTTTTCGGTAGCTCGTCGATCTCTATATATGCAGATACATCCAGAATGGAGACTTGCCTCTTGACGATTCCTGGAGAGGCTATCGCTTCTGTTCTACACGTCCTTGACCCGACGACGTTGTTCTCGAGGTCCTCGCCCGCCTCGGCTGCACCGGCTCCGCCGCGCGGGCCGCAATTTCAAAATATAAGATGTTCAAACAAAATAAAAACTTACTCGAGAAGTCATGCAGTTGAAGTACCTCCCAAAAAGCGCAAGCGGAACAAGAGGACGCCAAAGCCCACTGCACGCTATCTGAAATTCAAAACAGCTGGGTGCTGAAATCTTAGCTAGGTTCATGTGCCGCCGACGCCTTGTCGGCCGGACAGGGTGGTCTCTTTCCTCGATCGGATATTTCGTTTTCGGTAGCTCGTCGATCTCTATATATACAGATACATCCAGACTGGAGACTTGCCTCTTTACGATTCCTGGAGAGGGTATCGCTTCTGAGAAATTGTAAGCTATTAAAAACAATATGCTGGAACCATGAGCACATATACCCCTGGCATACCCCTGGCGCTATACCTGTGCATTCCTCGGGCTGGGCCAGGCCTCGGGCCGGGCCGACCTAAGCCCGACGCAAAAAATCATGGCCCAAGCCTGGCCCGGCCCGACCGTCGGGCCGAAAAAAGTGGCCCAAGCCCGGCTCATCAAGTCGAAAGCCCGTCGGGCCGAGTTCGGAGGGCAGGCGGCGGCTGTTGCTTAGGAGACCTCGATTTGGTTGCCACGGACGAAGCTCCGGTTGTGGGGAAAATTGTGTCTTTACTCATTTGGTAGCCGGAGCTTTTCAATGGCACTCCACCCACACCGCACCACCACTGCACAGGATGAGGAGCTCCCTCCATAAGTTCGAGCCTTTTACCCTCCCTCTTCGTTCTTGGAAAGAAGGGGCGGTTCTGCCGGTGCCATATGGAGAGCCCTGGAGCGGAGAGGGTATTTGGATGAGTCCACCTGTTGTTTAAGGAACCTACGTTCAGCTCGGCGACGCCCTCGCCCCTCCCTCTTCGTTCATGGAAAGAAGGGGCGGTTCTGCCGATGCCATATGGAGAGCCCTGGAGCGGAGAGGGTATTTTGGATGAGTCCAGCTGTTGTTTAAATACGCGGCTCGCTCAGACTCAAGCACCCAAGCCCAGGGTACATGTGGCGGTTGCCGTGGCTACATCAGAACTATGGCACCCAGGGTACATGTGGCGGTTGCCGTGGCTACATCAGAGCGACTTACGCCACCACCTACCCGTCATGCAAGAACCAGATGACCACGCGAGCGCAACTGACGCTCGTGCCGTCGACCGAGTTCGGAGGGCAGGTGGCGGCCGTTGCTTAGGAGACCTCGATTTGGTTGCCACGGATGAAGCTCCGGTTGTGGGGAATATTGTGTCTTTACTCATTTGGTAGCCGGGGCTCTTCAATGCCACTCCACCCACACCGCACCACCACTGCACCGGAGGAGGAGCTCCCTCCATAAGTTCGAGCCTTTGCCCCTCCCTCTTCGTTCTTGGAAAAAGGGGCGGTTCTGCCGATGCCATATGGAGAGCCCTGGAGCGGAGAGGGTATTTTGGATGAGTCCAGCTGTTGTTTAAATACGCGGCTCGCTCAGACTCAAGCACCCAAGCCCATTTCTCCTCAACAACACACAAGTCACATAGTCAAGGCAAGAGCTCCAGAATGGCGACTGCGCCGACCACCGCGCTGAGCATGAAGCTCCTCGTTGACACTAGGGCATGGCACGTGCTGTTCGCGGAGGCAAGTAAAGACGTGGTCGACTTCCTCTTCTCCCTCCTCTCCCTGCCCATCGGCACCTTCGTCAAAATCCTCGAGGAGGACTCCTCCATAGTCGGCTGCGTTGGCTGCCTCTACGACAGCTCAGAGAACCTCAAAGGAACCTACGTTCAGCTCGGCGATGCCCTCCTTCACCCTGCTGCGCTCTCGCCGGCGAGCAGCTCCTTCCATTTGATGCCCAAGATGTTTTACAGATGCAACCAGCAGTGCAACTATGGCACCCAGGGTACATGTGGCGGTTGCCGTGGCTACATCAGAGCGACTTACGCCACCACCTACCCGTCATGCAAGAACCAGATGACCACGCAGGCGCAACTGACGCTCGTGCCGTCGACCGAGTTCGGAGGGCAGGTGGCGGCCGTTGCTTAGGAGACCTCGATTTGGTTGCCACGGATGAAGCTCCGGTTGTGGGGAATATTGTGTCTTTACTCATTTGGTAGCCGGGGCTCTTCAATGCCACTCCACCCACACCGCACCACCACTGCACCGGAGGAGGAGCTCCCTCCATAAGTTCGAGCCTTTGCCCCTCCCTCTTCGTTCTTGGAAAAAGGGGCGGTTCTGCCGATGCCATATGGAGAGCCCTGGAGCGGAGAGGGTATTTTGGATGAGTCCAGCTGTTGTTTAAATACGCGGCTCGCTCAGACTCAAGCACCCAAGCCCATTTCTCCTCAACAACACACAAGTCACATAGTCAAGGCAAGAGCTCCAGAATGGCAACTGCGCCGACCACCGCGCTGAGCATGAAGCTCCTCGTTGACACTAGGGCATGGCACGTGCTGTTCGCGGAGGCGAGTAAGGACGTGCAGGGGCGGAGCTAGCAGGGTGGAAGGGTGGGGCCCTAAGATTTAGCCCATTAACAACCTATATTACTATATTTAACCTGAGAAAAAAATGACATAGGCCAGGCCGATGCGGTGAAAATCCCTTCCTCGAATTCTCGTTCCATCGTCCGCGAACTTCCCTCTCGCGGATCTCCCGCGCTGAGTTCGCAGTTGTGATCGATCTCAATTCTCAGCTCCTTATCCATTGCCAGAAGCACGGGGCTTGACCGTTGATTCATCGCAGCGCACGAACAAAAGAAACCAATACGGAGGGAGACAGTCGACGGCCGGCGGCTTCAGCGGCGAGCAAGTCTAGAGCCGCGGCCGGCGCCACTGCAGGAAGGTTGCAGGCACCGAACATGCAGTGCAGTTAAGGACGACTCCCAGCCGAGAGTTTCTTGTCAGCTTCCACAATTTCCAATCAGCCGATCGATCAGGTGAGGTGAAGCTTAGCTCCATGTCTCTTTCTATTCCCTGATTGTTAAATGTGATGTGCTTTTTCACTACTAGATATATTCAACATAATTTTACAGAATTTTTAAATTTTGTACATATACATTGGCATACTCCCTTCCTTTTTATGCCTAAAGCCACTGTTTTTCGACCTAAAACTTTGACCAATAATTTGATCAATAAAATATAAGTTATATGACATCAAAAATATATGAATCCAATTGTATACTTTTGGTAACATATAACTCATATTTTGTTGGTTAATTTCCCAAATTTTTTCTCAAAGTTCTAATGCACAATGGCCTTATATTTTGTGATGGAGGGAGTATTAAATTTTTGTTATTGAAAAATAGTATGTCTCTTTGCCCCACCCTAAAGTAAAATCCTAGATTCACCACTGAGGACGTGGTCGACTTCCTGTTCTCCCTCCTCTCCCTGCCCATCGGCACCTTCGTCAATTTTTTTTTGATATATTGCTCTCCAGTCCGTGCTCGACGCCCGCGCGTCTCGCCCTCTCGCCGTGCCCGTGTCCCGCCTCGACGTAGGCATCCACGCGACGCCGGGATCCTCTGCGGAACCGAGCGCGGCCCGCGTCTCCATGCTGCTCCGCGCCGCCGCGAGCCTCTCACCCAAGGAGCTCGTCTTCGTCCTCGACTCCGACGTGCGCCGCTCCTACGACGTCGACCTCCCGTGCTTTTACGGCGCCGAGTCGATGGAGCTGAGATCCCACTGCTTCATCCGCCTTAAGCTCCCCAAGCAGAAGAGGGCGCCGGCGCCATCCGTCGAGTTCCACGCGCTCGAGAGCCTCTCCCTCTCCGGCTGCAGCGTCGACCTTGCCGTCTTCCTCCCGCGGCTGCTTCGCCTCGACGTGAGTCCATTCCTCGACAACAGCTTCGCCGTGAAGATCCACTCCGCGTCGCTGAAGATGCTGACGTGCAGGCCTCCGGGATCCTCTGCTCTGGATCGAAGGTTACCTTCGACATCGAGGCGCCCTAGCTGAAGCGGCTCACGGTGGCGCCCGAGCTGAAGAGGTTCATGTGTCGCCGACGCCTTGTCGGCCGGACAGGTTGGTCTCTTTCCTCGATCGGATATTTCGTTTTCGGTAGCTCGTCGATCTCTATATATACAGATACATCCACAATGGAGACTTGCCTCTCTACGATTCCTGGAGAGGGTATCGCTTCTGTTCTGCTCGTCCTTGACCCGACGACGCTGTTCTCGAGGTCCTCGCCCGCCTCGGCTGCACCGGCTCCGCCGCGCGGGCCGCAATTTCAAAATATAAGATGTTTTAGTTTTGTGATGCTGCACGTCAGCCAATGGAGGGGCATTTATTGAGCAAAAGCGTCCTTATCAAACCACTCGAAGAACTGGCATCTCGTTCTGTCAGACTAATGCAAACAAAAAAAAAATATGAGCATATTAGACAAAAAAATGTCCGGAATCAACAAGGATCAAACAAAAAAACTTACTCGAGAAGTCATGCAGTTGAAGAACCTCCCAAAAAGCGCAAGCGGAACAAGAGGACGCCAAAGCCCTGCACGCTATCTGAAATTCAAAACAGCTGGGTGCTGAAATCTTAGCTAGGTTCATGTGCCGCTGACGCCTTGTCGGCCGGACACCACTCGCCTTGGAGACATTCATAACTAAACCTGGCATTTTAAGAAGTATTTTCCGCAGACATTACAGTGACCAAATAAACTCAGAACATGGTCACTTCCTAAACCGTAAACAAGGTTCTGAAGTACATATTACAATAAAATGGTCTACAGACCAATAAGCAAGGTCTACAATAATAGATGATCCATATGTTCTGTTCAGAGCATCACTTGCTCAAACACGCTAGACTAAAGAAGAAACGGGAGCACAACACAGGAAGGCATTACCAATCCAGAGACTCATTTGCTAATCCACAAACTAGTTCCCTCGCGCCATTTTCTTTTCCCTTCTCCTTTCCCTTCTCTTTTGAAGCATTTCAGTGAGGAAGTTTATCCTATCTACAAAATACTTTTTAACTAGAAACACACACAGATATTTGGGCTTCTTCAGAATCTGTCCATATTTCACTAACGTAGGGTCATCGACACCTTGTTCATCCAAATACGCCAGTGCAGTCGTGGAGTCAGTGGGAATTGTGTACCGCTTCTTTTCATTCCTCGACGTACTCTTAGAAAGTGAATAACTTAGGCCTCGAGGATATAATGACTCGTATTCAGCCTTACTGAGAGTGGCTCCTACACTCTGGAATGCAAAGTTTCATCAAGTTAACAAACAAAATGAAAAGAGCAGGAGTGAGGCAAAGAATGAGCAGGAGTGGGGTACATACTGTGTGTGGATGTTTAGCGGAAGCAAATTTGGTGCACATGAGCACTAGTGCTCTCAGTTTTTAAAATATTTAAAAACTGAATTTCTGCATTTCAAAAAATTATCACATTTATTCCATGAATACATACACATATTCTGAGTAATCATGCAAAGTTTCGGTAGAAATTGCATTGTATTTTGAGCTACAGGAAAATAACAAATTTGTAGCTACGTATAGAGGTATATGTTTGTCAGAAATTTGTCTTTTTTGTATAGCTTAAAATATAACATATTTTTCTTCAAAATTTCTACCATACCTTCAGAATATTTATATGTATGTGGGTATTGAATTTCATATTTTTTCAAATCCAAAAAAATTGATTTTTAAAAATCAGGAGCACTGGTGCTCATGTGCCAAATACACTTTTCGATGTTTAGCGTAGTATAGTCTTATTTGCTCCAGTAACTTTTCAGATTTTCGTTTCACCTTATCTTTATCCAACTGAACATATGGTTTCTCCTTCGATTTCCTCTTGCCATTCAGATTGGCTTGACTCGCGTCAGATAGACCGTCTTTGGCCTGCTGATTCAGTAAGGCTGCAACTTCCTCATAAAAGGACGTTTTGTGGGAAAATGCACGGGATTTGCTGCAGGGCGCCGTCGCGCCGCCGCAAGAACGCGTGTTCGCGGCGAGCGAGCCTTCCGATGTCGTCAGGTCGAGCTATGCAGCGATTCTAGAGGTATGTATGCCAACAAAAAATGCGACGGCAAATCGTCCGTCGTCCCGGTGTCTGATCGAGTACATTGTTCGTTTGCAGGCCGTGAACTACGCGACGCTCTCCCTGAGCTACACGCTGGAGCTGGAGGAGAAGCTGGTGGCGCGGGACACTGAGGTGGTCGCACTGCAGGCGCAGCTGGAGGAGGCGCAGGCGAAGCTGACCGCGGTGAAGCGGCCGACCGGGCTCGTCGACTAGAGAGGTTATGGAAATCTAACCAAGCAAAGGATTCCTTTGGCCAACAACAAAGTCATCGAGGAGGGCCTGGAAAAGTACAACAAGTGCCAAAGCGTGGAGGGTACGGACAGCTCCAGCTGCACCCGCAGTGCGGCCACCGCCGTGTCCCGCGCCACCAACTTCCCCTCCAGCTCTAGAGCGTAGCTCACGGAGAGTGTCGCGTAGTTCATGGCTTAGAGGATCATTGAGCTCAAAATCTCTGACCTCTCGAGTTGCAGCGTCTTGCTCCCAGCCGCCGCCTCTCGCTGCCGCTGGGCTAGAGTTGCTGGGCGTTCGGACTCTCTATCAAATGAGGACGAAAGAGGTGAGGCCTTGTTTACTTCTTTGATTTTTTTGTGAAAATTCTCTTTTTTTCCCACATAAACTGGCAGACCTAGGTACTTGCTGTTTCTTCCTTCACATGTTATTCATCAATTCCTCTTTTCATTTATCGGCTTTGCTTATGTCTAGTTTTAGGGCAACATAGATGTGGCTGCAGTCTTTAATTAACTGTCTACAGAAATACATTCTTGGAAAATGTGTTTGAGGTTCTTTGTATCATAACTGAACTAAATTTGCTCTTTCTTGCCTAAAATATGCAAGACATTAACTGGTTATATTTATTTTGTTCTATAGAGTGAGTGCGTTAAGTATGGAAAGCTCAGATAAGGAGGCAACTGTGGAACCGCAGAAGAAAAGCAATAGTGTGCTACACGACGTCTGCGATGAATCTAAATACCCAGCAGAATTCAACACACCATGAGTTGATCCAGATAAATAATCAGGAGGCAGGAGAGGCAGGAGACGGGGGAACAGGAAATGTCTACGTTCACATAACTCCATTAATCTTCATCCAAGTCGAGGTTCATGAGGCGATTCACTCATGGAGGAAAGCGGCGACTAGAGGGAGAGGGCAATAGCTCCCGTTCCACCGCTGTCGGGAGCTGGGAAGCTCGCATCTCGGCTGAGCCTCACAACACTCGCCTTGGAGACAGTCGTTGGTATTTGGTGTTGGCCTTGTGGGGATTTGAACTATGGAAGTGCCTTCTTGAGTTGGCCCAGCTAAGGCGGCGAGATGAAGTGGCTGACGACAGGAAATGCTCCATATGCAAGGGAACGCATTGCAGCTGAATTGAGGTGAAGCCCCATGCAGAGGGCTTGCAACTCGGCATCGTCTACCTAAGCTGCCGCAAGATTCTTCTTCGTGAGGTAAGTGCGGAGATCAACTGCGGCGCCGTACGAGATAACTCCGGCGTGTGGTCCGGCAGGATGCCGTGCTTCTTCCAGAGGGCTAATGTGCAGAGAGAGAAAAAACTCCGGCGACCTCCTCCAGTTTCCTCTTCTTAGAAAACTGTGTGCCCACCACACGTGCATCGGTCGCCAGCGGGTTGCGCGGCGAAATCCGGCGGAATGCCGTGCTTCTTCCAGAGGGCTGATGTGCAGAGAGAAAATTCCGGAACACGGCGAGTGACGGCGGCACGCCAGCAGTGCAGAATCGACACGAAAACCCCTGGTCGCCACGCTCGCTTCCGCTTCAACTGTTAATGGATCGCCCAACTCATACGAGGCAATCATCAAGCCAGGACGCATCTGCTTGGACGCTGCTTCCTGTGCTTGTTCCAGGGACAGGTTCCTTGATGCCGCCTCCTGCGAAGCATACGACGCCGCCTCGCTGCCGCCGGGCTGCGGGATCCAGCAAGCGTTCCCGGTGGCGATGAACCATCCCAGCGCGGGAGCGCCTCCGCCGCCGCAGGCGGTGGATCAAACCCGACACCCCAGGCGCAGCGTGACCAAGGAGGATGCCGGCCGCAGTCCGTATCTTCTCGGATGGTGGCGGATAGTGGAAGGGAGCTCCGCCGCAAGAATAAGGTGGCCGACGCGTGTGATGCGGCGCGGCGACTTCTTACGAGAAAAATGCGGTGTGCCCACACGCGCGCAGGTCGCCAGTGGGTTGCGCGAGGAAATACGGCGAGATGGAGAGAGAAAAAATTTCGGAACACGATTCTCGAAGACGGCGATACTTCCCGTCTTGTCTCAAGTGTTAATGGCTTCAACCAACATTGGTCCTCTATCGCAGGCACTGGCCGACGGAGATGAACTAGTGTGGCAGTGATAGACATCAGCAGCGATTCCGACCCTAATTCCGGCGGTGGTGGCGGAGGAGAAGGTGCAAGCACGACATCCCACCGGATTTTGCTGCGCAACTAATTAGCTGCTTTTTGTCGGCTGAGACAGTGGGTTTTAGACTGCCAGAAAAGGCAAGATTGATTCAGTGTGATTGTGCCTGTTGTCTGAACCCAACCAACAGGGCAAGATTTGTGTGATCAGCTTGTCGTCTGTAACACTGCCAGCGAGATGTTCAGTGCGTTTTACTTGATGACATCAGGGTGTTCTTGGAAGGTACCACCGTGGCCGCCGCTTGCTCCTCCACCACCGCCACCTCCTCCCCCAGGGTTGCTCCTCCTCGCGGGCAATGAATTAATCCACAGTCTTGTTTTTATTTGACTAATCTGATGTCTGATAATCGAATTATTTGAGGATTCACCATTTTTATGTGTGGCAACCTCACCGTTCTCTAGGAGGCTACTAATGTGACAATCTTGCTCCTCGTCCCATTCATAAGTAGCACCCTCACACCAATCATAACCTGAATGCCACCGGTAAACCTTTTCTTCCGCATAAAAACTCTCCGAAAGTGGCTTGATCTGCAAAGAAATTTCACTAACTCTTAATTGGAAAAACATCATAATCAAATATAATTCCCCTAAGAACTCTCCACCAAAAAGCACGCACCTTAGGAACAACGCAGAGCTTCCAAAGCCTTTTCCAAATATCACCATTGCTCTCAGATGACGACAACGCTGCACCACCAATAGCAACATCCTCCATCTGATTTCTCAGCGCCATCGCTCGGTAGGCAGAGCGGACTGAGTACATCCCAAATTTCTCTAAGGACCATGCTAGCCAATCTTCTCCCTCACTTGATCTGAGAGGAATTTGCAGTATGGACTCCACATCAGTCGTAGCGCATGCTTAGGGAGCTGTTGTTTCTCTATATATGTTGGGTTGTTGGAAGGATATCACATACTATATTATTTGTTGGAAATACACATGCTTTACTTAATTGTTAACAACTAAAATTGCAAGCAGAGGCATCTATGAGCCCATTTGCGAAAGCATCAGAACTTTGACTCGCTAATGTCCCCTAGAACTCGAGTTCTTGTTATCTGTTCCGAGATTGAGCGTTCTACTCGTACGTGGGGACAATTATCGGGACCCCCATCACCCATTACCTTTCCTCGAGTCTGTTTATTGGGAGCCACAACCTTGGTTTTATTTGCCTATGCCATGTATTTCATGCTTTACTTACTGTTGCCTTCCGTGTTTACTTAATGTTGCCTTCGGGTGTTTATATTCTGTATTGTACCTTGCGGGACATTTAGCGAAGCGTGTGGTTTGCACGCCTAGCCGCCGATGCAAACCTCTAGGTCCGTACCGAAGTACGGCCGAACTTCATCACGAGTAGCTTAGTTGGGTGGCTCCCATTAAACTTTCTGTTGCATTGGGAATGGTCTTGTTGTGAGACTCTACCTGTAGTAAGTGTGTTCGAGCATGCATATGTTATATTTGGGCAACCACTGGAGGGTGTACATCTTATCGATAAACTGTGTGCACGGTTATGGACGACTTGGAATTGTATAGCTCGATCATAGAACAACTTACACCTTTATGTTGATGTTAATAACTTGTGTAGCAATATAACATTACTACAACGGCTACCTAATAAAACTTGTCCATCGTGTGAGTGTCCTTGTCACTACTTCTTCTTTTATGAAGGGGGAATGCATCGGTTGTGTTATGCTTGCAGAGTATAGAACTGTTTATTTATGCGCTCTCTCACCTTCTCTGGTAGACGAATGTTGTAGAGTGTCTCTATAGATTTTTAGTGCTTGCGCGCTGCCGCTTAACCCCACCATATTGTCTATGATGTTCCTCTGACGTCCTCTAAGTCCCCTGCATGCCTCGAGTACAAATGACAACTGGTTGACGAATGCTTATACGATTTAAAGTCTTGTTAAGTATGAACCCGTACTTATTGCTGCTTTGGGACATAACCGGGCAGGTATGAAGACATGTTCGATGAAGACGACATTAGTACCCTTCCGGCTTGGCCTGGGCAGGGTTATGGACGCCACTGGTTACTATCAGGACTCTTAGTCCAATTTGTATTTTGTCCGTACTTGGACGTATTCGATCTTATGTATGATTTGGATCTTTGTATTGTATATTTGTATCTTGACTCGTTGGAGTCGTTGTTGTAATATATGTTTCTTGTGGGCTCTATTGTAATCATGTTGTAATGTTACCGCTCGTGTTAATTCCTCTGGCATCACGTGTGTGATTCGTCGTGCACGTCGTGTCGGAGGGCGTCTCTGAATCGATATCGTGTGAATTTCGGCGGGATCGCTGGAATCCTCATGGGACCGGTTTCAGAGCGTCACAACGGAGGGCATAGTCATAAATATAGGGTGCATCCTTAAAGATTTTCTATTTCCATAACCATACAACATAGATCTACTTATGCATCTAAATAATTGTAAATTGCAATTAGAAACGTGATGACAATAGCACTGAATGCATACCGTGACTATCAGCTTGGACATGTCTAACGCTGCATCCAGCTCCTCGTCCACCTCACCCACTAGGCCATCACGCCTAAGCGTCATCACAAACAACTTCAGTCGGTTTTACATGTATATGCAAAGATGCATAGACATAATCAAAAGGTGTAATTTTAACACACAACTGAACTCTGATCTACATTTCCTACGAATTATTTGTAAAGGTAGCAATATTTTAGATTTCCTACCGTGAAACCTCTATTGCACAGCATCGCGTGAATGTAAAGAACACACCAAAACTCATCACAGGGTGAGCAAACAGAGGGGAAAAAAGGATCCAGCTGCAAAAGATGGTTTCTTCATTGAAAAAGGCTTTCTCCCCGCTTTATAAATAACGCCAGACAGCCAAACCGATACAAAATGATGAAAAACCCTACTTACAAATAAAAGCACTAATAAAACAAGACACAAAGGAGTAGCTACATCCCAAAATTAAGGTGCTTTCTCAAAACTGGAATGGCACCACAGTAAGATCAATCGCGAGACAAAATGATAGCTTCTGAAACTCAAGGTTTATACGAGCACGACATAATCCGATCAGGGGAGGTTACATGAAAACTTGGCATTTGGGGACATGCGAGAACAGAAAGCCGAACTAAATATCTAAAAACACAACGAGGGTCTAAAAGCTAGTGCTCCATGATGAAGGTAACCGAATTTTTAGCAAAAGAGACCACCCTACTCAGTTCATTGAAAAAAGGACCATTTGTAAGTGCAATTGATAAAAAAAGACCACCTCCGCTGTGGCGGCAGCGCTCCCAGACACACGTGGGGCATGCTACCCTAGGCTGTGGCGGCAGGAGCTTGTCGTCCCGTGTTGTGGCGTCACGTTAGGCGTCGAGCAGCACCGTCCATCGCCCTCGGCTGTGGCGGGCCATGCCACCGGAGGCAATGGCAGCCGGATGACGTGGAATATGCCTCCACTCGGCAGGCCCCACCGCGCGTCGCACTTGCTCCCTATCGACGCTGCAGTTGCTTGCTCTCGGTACTGATTCCAATGAGCATCTCTTTCACAGTCAAACTATGCTGATTCTGAGGCACGCATATGTAGGAAAAAAACAACGTTGATTGCGATGATCCCGCTCGTTTTTATCAGTGAACACACTGTAGTGTAGTGTACATGAAATAGACCACCGACGATCCGTTCTAAAATATTGTGAGACGACTGTGTACTGTACTGGCCACTAGTGTACGAATGAACACTTAAAGTGATTAATTTGAATGGTTCAATGTTCATGCGATCGCACTTATTTGCGTGCGATAATAGTGGACAAACGCATGATGCAATGTGAGAGTTGCTTTAGTCTCTTCTTTATAAGTGCAGCACGCCGTCTCTTCCTTATAAATGCGATTGTGTTTCGTCTGCGCGTACTCACCCACTCACTCTCTCACGGTTTTGGCCTCTCGCTCTCAACTCACTCCCTTCTCATTTAGTGTACGATGCAGGAGCTGATATAGTTGCAGAGAAGATAGATCAAGGTAAGTGTAGCATGCATGTCGTACTTTTGTCATTTATAATTGTTGTAATTAGCTTTAAAATGTCATTAGCGCGTGTTGTATGTGATGGCTATAATTTGTGCATGTGACATGAGTAGTTTATTTGCATACAACATTCTAGAGTAGTATATTATGGCGGATAAAGCCCGGTGATCACATGGGTACGCGAGCACGCGGTGAGAGACTGACACGTGTCTAACGGTGTTAGTTGTCCGTGAGATGATATTTCTAATAAAAAAATTGTGTCACCCCGATAAAAAATCGCACGTCCCTCTTTTTAACCGCTGCGCTTTATCCTCTCCGCATCTCTCTCCAAGCCACACATTTCTCTGTCTCTCTCTCCTAACCACGACGGAAACACCGATCCAGCGGCGAAAAATTGAGGAGCACCGAGCTGGAGAGGTCGCTGTCGTCGCCGCGTCCGCATCGGGACGCTTCCTTCACGCGAGCACGCGCCCGCAGGGGAGGCCGCCGCTGACATAGGCATCCCCAATGGGCCTGCCGAAGAAGGTACCCGGGGTTTACTGAAGGCCCACGAGTCGACGAATATGGATCTCGGAAGCCCAATTAGTTATTGATAAGAAAAGATAGAATTGTATTAGGAAATAGAGAGATTTGTAACTTTACGGGTTACAGGAAATCCGGTCTATTGCAACTACTTATTGCAACGGCCAGTTTTCGTTGCAATAGAATGCAATATTGCCATGAAACCCCCATTCGTGGTGATAGCCTCCACATATTTCCACAATTTAGTTTTGTCGTAGTAGCCACATTTTTTGTTGCAAAAGATGGCGTTTATTGCAACAAAACATAGCGACGTTGTAATATGGTGCTCCTATTGCGACAATTACGCTTCGTTGCATAAGCTTGCCACCTTGTTGCAATAGAGACTAGCTAATGCAACAAAAACATAAACTTGTGGTAATATTTGAAAAGATATTGCAACATTTTCCCATGTTGCGCTAAGTACTCACATTGTTGCAAAAAATAGCTTGTATTGCAACAAAATACTAATTTGTCGTAATACTAGTATTTTGCCTCAAACCCATTTCGTTGCAATAGTTTTTTCTTGTGTTCAGAAATTATGTCTGAATTATAGATTACGTACAATAGTTTTTTTCTTGTGCTATCAACTGTTTACGCAATCTTCATGTCAAATTTAAGAGTGAAATAATTCACTTTATATTGATTCAGGGTTACTACATATCATATCACTACACACTTGTTCTATAGCTCTTTCTCTTTTCTATGTAACAGATTGTCCTATAGCATTTCATATGTTTATAATAGCAACCCTAACATGTTTGTAAAACTTTCAGAGGCAACAAGCCTTGTTTGATTTTTCTAGTTAGTTCATCAGACGAGGTAATTTTTAGTTATAGCATACATTACTTCCCATGTCTGTGCCTATATTGAGAGTATTGGGATTTAGACGTATATGCAGTACCTGAAGCAGTTGGTCCGTAATTTTGGCAGGTAACACGAGTACGGCGCAAACACTGCTCGATGCACCCCAAATCAAATCCGATGAGTAGAACGCAAGGAATAACGAAATCCATCCCAGACAGATGAAATTGCACGTAGGGCCTCACTTTGTCGTTTGCGGTGAGGAGGACGCACCGCCGTTGAAGAACCCTAGCGGCGGCGCTGTAAGACGAGGGAAGAGCGGCCACGGCGTCAAAGACGAAGGGCAGGAGGAGCTGTCATTGGCACTTTTGTTTTTTCCCTTAATGTCTAATTTGACCCTCAGCCCAAAGTGTAATAAAGATTTTTTTAATAGTAAAATTCACATACGGTAACTGAACTTGTCTGAAAAACTTGTCTGAAAAGTTCAAATTGGTCACTAAACTCTGAAAACAAATTAAGCTAGTAGACCAACTTGTTCTGGCGTACGATCACTGGGACGCATTGGCTACATATTCTGCTGACGTGGTGTGGTGGGGCTCAGTATTTGGCAGTTTGACGGACTGAGCGTGCGCATCAGGAAAGTTTCAAGGTTTTTTTGAAAGATAAACATACAGTATGATTGGTGGCAAGTTAGCAACTCGGAGATAATCCCCCAATCGCCCTGCTCCAATCCCTAACCCTGCTCTTTTGGGAGGCGCCCCGATTCATAGCTATTGTCACAATGTTTGCGTGAGGTAGCTTGATCGGTGGCGGCGGCATCGGCGCCCTCTCCAGCGCCAACTCAATTGGCAGCGGCGGCGTCTCCCTGGCTGGCACCAGCTCGCCAGATGTGTGTTCGCTAGCTGCAGCTGCGTGCAGGTCGCCGAGGGTGGAGATGAGTTGTCCAGTTGATGGAGGGCGGAGGCGTAGCTGTGTGCACACTAGCTGACACTGCGATTTTTATGCTGACGGACACACGTGCGGGATCACGATCGATCCATCTCCAGGACGGCGTGACGATATGAAGTGTTTCCATCCTTACAGCATCATGACGGCGTCAACACAACGAACAACACTGCCCGACGGTAATTCACTTCCTATCTCCTCCCATCCAAGAACTATACAACTAGATCGCCGGCGGCAGAAATAATTTTAGTAACATTATTTTTAGCAGCATATATATTTCATATTGCTCAGAAATATTATTTTTCAAATTTATTTTTTTACTGCAAACATTCTCTCCAAAAAGAATTACTTTCCCACCACCTAATTAGTGTTTACGCCAAAAAAAATCAAACCTCCCGCTAAACGCCCGAATATTTTTGTTCCCACCAAAAAAATAGCCTATTTAACCTTCCCGATAAAGGCAACTGACAACTACTCCCGATTAGTACTGTAGCGAAATCACAGGGTCATCACGGTGGCGATTGGATCTGAGGTCTCGTCTTCGTCGGTGCTCACGGTGTCATCGCGGTATCAACACACCACCGCCGATCGGGAGTACAATCTCTCAGGTTATTTTCTTCCAATCCCCTCCCATCGTCATCAGGCTCCTCCACATCGCCCACTCACACGAACCACGCGTTTCAGCACCGCCGCCAGCGCAGCCGTTGTCGCGCTGCCCCACGTCGCCGCTATGCCCTGTATTGTCGGGGATGGTCGCATCTCTGCCTCTAGTGCCGTTGCCGCGCTGCCCCGCACTGCCCCACGCCGCCACCCTGCCCTCAAATGCGCCTGGGAATGTTGCCGCGCTGCCACTGCCCTCGACTCCGTCAACAACCTGGCGCAAGGGGCGGAGGCAGGGAGAGCAGGAGCGAGACCAATCGATCGAATCCGCAGTAGCTACTGGTATGTGCGCTAATGGCCGGAGATTAGCACTAATTAGCCCATGATCAATTGATTTAGATTAAAGCCCTGTAGCCCATCTCTCCATGCATAGGGCCTTAGTTTTCCTGGAATTAGCAGATGGATCGTGCCTTCTTGGGTTGCTTGAACCGTGCCTCCCCATGAATTAGCAGGACGTCGTTGTCACATTGTAATATTTTGCTAATGATCTATATTTTGATATTACACTAGAAAAATCTGTAGTACTGTGTGCGTGATTACATTAGAAAAATCTAGTCTCACAAGTAAATCGAGTCTGACTAGTTGTAGATTGATGAATGCTTGTACTGAATCCTTTTCTGATTGGTGAATCATTGTATTAGATGCTCTACATGGATTCTAACTTTAATCCTTTTCTGATTGGACATTGTACTCCCAATGATTTTACTGAATCTAGTCTCAACATGTATGTGGTTTATTCTCATCTGAACTGAAATAATGTTCATCTGAACTGAAGCATTTTCAGTATTCATCTAATATATGTTTTTGTCATTAGAAGTTCAGCATATCTTCGCACATAAAAAGGTCATTGGTGTTCGTACAGTACACATGCTTCTGCTTCAAAGCATGTTCAGCATTTTTGTTTTTGATGATTGGTAATTGAAGTTGTAATGATTCTAACTGAAAAGGTGTGCTTAATGCATGTTCTGGATTAAAGCGTGCTTCTGACCATTTTGTACATTGTGAGTTTGTGATCTATTATAATTCCAACATGACACTATCCAGCTGATTGTGCTTGCCTTCACAAATGGCAATTCAATGTGTGATAATAACTATGTGATGACAGACTTCTGTTGTTTATAAGATGCTTTCAAATTCTTGTATAATGGTATCAGGATGATGACCTGCTGTCCAAATACTCTGTAAAATCTCCATGTGCCTGCAATCATACTATGGAACTCTGAATAGTTTTGTCATCTATTTGACTAAAGCAATGTTAGGATGCCTTAATTTTCTCCTTTGGTTAGGCCATAGATGCACACGGAATCCTGCCAGTAGGTGATTCATGCTTTGGACTTGTGCCTTTTCTATATGTAATGCTACCTCTTCAAGGTAGTTTGGCTTGACACGACTAGTTAGTAAGAGAGCTACGCGTAGGCGCTAAGATAAGGTTTCTGAAAAATATTTGACAGTTATGTGCATTACTCTGAATCTGAGGTGTTATGTTCTCTTTGTGGTACCTCTGGTGGAAACAAAATATGATCCATTCAGCTTGTCTATATTTTGTTGGACAGGCATACTATCATAGTCATTCTTGCATCCTTTTATTCAAAAAACTCAACTGGCTGCATATTAAGCAAGAGAAATAATACAAGACATTCTAAAAGATTGTTTCCAAGATATTGAAGTGCTAAAGTATGCCTGCTTTACGTTTTGTGTTTTTTCTGAATATGACTCAATTTCTGATCGTACCTACTCAAGGGCACAAGGATGAGTTCACGGTGGATACTGCTGGTACACAACATATTTACTTCTTGATCAAATATATGAATGTGCACATCAAATATATATGGTTTGTTAATGCTATGTCCCTTTATTATTTTTTGTGTGCAGTAAGGAAAGGCCCCGTTGTCTTAACAAAGATGGAAAGTATAACAGAATACATAAACAAGGGTGAACAACCCAGATCTAGTAAATTGTTTATCTCACTTAAGCTGTCCATAGCATTTGCTATAGTGCATAAAATCCTTGTATGGGTTAAATTGCTAAATCTTCAATATTGCTAAATCTTGTACAGGTACTCAAGGACAATCTGACACTCCAGTATCTGCTAATGACATGTGTGCCCTGGATGTTGTGATAATAAATTGCTACCACATTTTATCTGCATGTTGTGATAACTATTTGGCGCTACGGAATAAAACTTTATTGAAATAGAGTATCGCCACAAAAACTTCAAATTGTGGCGGTAGCTTCTTGCTACAAACATTTTGGATGCTGCAATAAGTATGTAGCACCATAACAGTGAATTTTGTTGAAATAGAGTATCTCCACAAAAAGTTAACATTGTCGCAGTAACTTCTTGCTACAAGTATTTTCCCAGTTGCGATAAGTATTTGGCGCCACAAAACTGGATTTTATTGAAATAGAGTATCGCCACGAAATGTTAAAATTGTCGCAACACCTTCCTGCCACAAAAAAATTACCTTTGCCATACCTATTTATCGTGACGAGTGGAATGATTGTCGCCATAAGTTAATACCACGAGGGTAGCGATCCGTGGCAAATGGCTAATGCTACAAACTAGTAGATGTTGCCATAGGTTATCGCCACGGCTCGGTATTGCCACAAAAGAGAGTGTGCCATGAAACGTAGATCCTTGGTATAGGTTATTGCCACAAATGTATATCACCACAAACTGGCAAACGCCACGACACGGTTGCATGTTGCGACAAGTTATCTCCACAAACCAAATTGTCGAGATAAGTGAGTGCTGCCACGGAAAAACATGTGGCAACTTCCCACATAGTTGTTGCAATAAATCACATTGTTGCCACAATCGCGTTTTCGTTGCAAAAGCGTATTACCATACATGTAATTGCAACGCTTGCCAACGAACGTCATTTCGTGGCAATACATGCTTATTGCCACAAAACGACATCTATCGCGACAATTATTTTTGTTGCAATAGACCCGATTCCTTGTAGTGGTTGAACTCAAAGAGTCTCCCGGAATCTGTAAACTTGTGTAATACGAAACTCTCGGCTCTGCCTCCTATATAAGGGGGAGTCGAGGGACGAAGAGAGGATCGACTCTATTGTTAACACAACCCTAGTTTTTAGCAGTCGAGTACTTTTCCGGCTGAAACCTTCGAGATCTACTTGCCCTCTACTTCCAACTAAACCCTAGTCTACAATCCGTAGGCATTGACAAGTTAATACCTTGTCAATTGGCGCCGACAGTGGGGATTAGAGGCGTCAAGGAGCTGATCTCGATGGCACGTTCAACATCGTCAACATCATCGACAACGTCTTCGGTGGCAAGCAACACGATGGATAGAGGTAAACAGATCGAAACTGGTCTAGTCGATTTTATACCTCACCCGCCCTCCCGTTTGGATGCATATGCACATATGGAGGAGCCCATGGAGATGACATTCGGAAAGTTCCACTTCCGCGTCGGAAAAACCGGATCGCATCGCCTCGAGGTTCCGGTTTCGTCGGTGATGGATTCCGATCTATCGGATTCCTCCTCATCGTTCGAGTCAGGCGCCGACGAAATCTCGTCGCCATGCTTCGGAAAACCTGCGACAAACGATCAACTCGTCAAACTCTTCGGCAACAGATCCTTCGTGTCGTCTGCGGACTCTAGTATAAGCAGCGACTCGGACATCATCGATAGCTCTAACTTCATCGACAAGTCTACTTCTGTTCGAGAGGTCTTCGCCGATCTATACGACGGTGTCACCAACTTCGACAAAAGTCGGAAGCTGAAAAATCACCAAGTTTATGTGGTTGGAGAAACAAGCCGAGCGCAGTAAGAAACATCAGAGGCTTTCGATGATGTGGGTAATCCATACATCGATCCCGCTGATCTTACGCGAGGTTTAGGCACCAAGTATGCGGGACATACAACACGTCATATGGTGCAACTTCCGCAGGCAGTTTGGGATAGAGTTGCAAGAGCTATTGATGACACAGAACCAATGACTGTAACTGCAACAGCTGAAGAATTGCAAGAATATCAATATAGACTCGCCCATGCTAGACGAGAGCTCGAAAAAAAGAAAGTGGAACTGGATAGGAGGCAAGCCGTGGCTTCGGAGTCAAGCAGGCGAAGAGCAGATTTGAGTCGACACTCAGGTACCTCGGAAGGAAAAAGTCACAGAGCAGCTCGGAATAGGGCAAGGTCTCGGTTGCAACATATACCCAAGGCCGAGAGGGAGAACCTAGTTCAAAACCTTGACATGTCCTTTATGTCGATTGACACGAGGGGGAATATTGTTCCCAAAACACCAGAAGCTGGATATATGGCGACATAAGCTTTCATCCTGGCATCCAGGCCACCTCCCAGAGATCCAAGAGAAGCGGTGTATAACATGTCCACGGCGGGAGTTGGAGCCGTGGGAATAGCGTTCACAAGTACGCCTCCCGAAGGATCTGCAAGGCAAAATAGTCCATGGCCTACTGCAGCGGTGCAAGATGCTGCAAGAACAAGTGGGGCAAGAGGCACAGCGACACACACTAGTAGGAAAAGCCTCATCAGTGGCGCACCAAAAATGGATTCTATGGCGCATGGGAGGTGCGCCACAGAAACGTCGCCACAAAAATAAGCTTTCTGTGGCGCACCAGCCCATGCGCCACGTAGTTAACGTATCTGTGGCGCACGTGCTCTTAGGTGCGCCACAGAAAAGAGTGCGCCACAGAATTGGTTTGCAGTGCGCCACAGAATTTGCTTGTATTATACACGATTTTGTGCTGCCTCCTGTACACATGCAGTTTATAGACAGCAATATACAGATATACAGGTTATATACAACAACATTCAGATATAATATAAATATCATGTACATTGCACAGATATAACATAGACATCATCATCACATTACTTAGATCCCGACCGAGATACATATATAGTGGCAAGTGTCAAATGTTTTGCATACAACTCTTAATTCATACAAAATTCACAATTTCGAGATACAAAGTAGTCTTCATCCTACAAAGTAGTCTTCATCCGGTTCCTCCTTTGCTCCCTCATCTCTACCCACCAGGCTCGCTTGCATCGGGGTCCTTCATCCAGTTCCTACTATGATGAAAATGGAAGAAAGTGAGACCAACAAGTCCGATGCACAAGAGAAATTGAATAAATGCCTCATACATTGTTGGTCAACACAAATATTAACATTCAGGGACGGTGTAAGTGAGACCAGTCCGATGCACAAGAGATTGATATTTGTGATATCTTACCAGGCTCACTTACGCCGCTCCCGAGTGTACGGTGACCAAACATTTTAATCATCGGCATTTTGAAAATCTCAAAGCAAATGGAATGACAAAATGGAATAAGTGCCTCATACATTGTTGGTCAACACAAATATTAATATTCGGGGATGGCGTAAGTGAGACCAAGTCCGATGCACAAGAGATTGATATTTGTGCTATCTTACCAGGCTCACTTACGCCACCCCCAAGTGTACGGTGACCAAACATTTTAATCATCGGCATTTTGAAAATCTCAAAGCAAATGGAATGACAAAATGAAATAAGTGCCTCATACATTGTTGGTCAACACAAATATTAACATTCAGGGATGGTGTAAGCGAGGCCAGGTAGGATGCACAAGAGATTGATATTTGTGCTATCTTACCGAGCTCACTTACGCCACCCCCGAGTGTACGGTGACCAAACATTTTAATCATCGGCATTTTGAAAATCTCAAAGCAAATGGAATGACAAAATAGAATAAGTGCTTCATACATTGTTGGTCAACACAAATACTATGGTCAGAAACCATAGTTGCAGTATACACCGCCGTATACTTTGCAGAAGGGCCCCCTTTCCCCGGTCGGCGTTCCGTCAACGGGTGCTTGACGACACAACAACGCCGATCTGCATCTCCGGCGCAGAACCACGCCGGTCCCTCGCTGTCCGGTGAACGAGTCCTTGATGCAAAGACCGTGCCGGCCTGCCCAGGCATTATGCCGGGCCGTGTTGCCGCGCTTCAAGCCGTGTGTCCCGCGCCTCGTCATCGTTCGCCTTCTTGCCCGGTGAACCAATAAGCTGATCGTTGGAATAAGGAAACCGATGACGGCCGGTCGCAAGATTAAATTGCGATCGGCCGTCATCGGCTTCCTTATTCCAACGATTAGTCTATTCATTCACCGGGCAAAAGGCGAAGAGTGCGGGCGCGTGATCGACACGGCCCGAAGCGCGACAACAGGGGTCGGCATGATGCTAGGGAGGCTGGCACCGTCTTGGCATTAAGGACTCGTTCACGCATCGGACGGCGAGAGAAGAAAAGTGGTGCTGCGCCGGAGAGGCATGTCGGCGTTGTTGTCTCGTCAAGGACTCGTTCACGGAACGGCGGCCAGGGAAAGGGGGGCTCGTCTACAAAGTATATTGCGGCGTATAGGTGACCAAAAATTCTAATCATCGGCACTAAAATGGAAGAAAGAGCCAAGTGGTATCTCAACTAGATATCATATGCCTCATACTTTGTTGGTCGAAACAAATATTAACATCCAGGGATGGAGTAAGTGAGGCCGGGTAGGATGCACAAGTTGATATTTGTGCCATCACACCAAGCCTCACTTGCTCCACCCCCGAGTGTACGAGTGATCGACCAACCATCTAATCATCGGCAAGTACAAAAACACCAACAAACCAGCAACCATGGTGACATAAGTCAAGATGCTCAAACACACATAGCATGCATGGAGCGAGATGCTCCAAAGGGATTATTCATCACTTGGTATATAGACCAAGTGATGCTGGCAAAAGAGAGGCCAATCAAGAACCAAGTAAATCCAGTAAGTGATAGATATGCCTAAACAAGCAACAACACATAGCATATCCCAGCTAACCGGATGAGACAAGTCTTGGTAGCCAACCGAATCACCTAGCACCACCTAGCCTTTTAAAACCATCGAAACTGATCTTTTTTCTTCAAAGGATACCACGGTGGCATTCATTTACATGATCCCCTACTCGTGGATATCTCTATTTTCATCAAAGCCAACAAAAAATAGAAATTTATCATTACTCGGTTGAGTTCAAAACAAAGCTGGGGTACCATAAGGGATTATTCATCACTTGGTAGTAACCAAGTGATGTCGGCAAGAGAGAGGCCAAGCCCGAGCTAGTCAATCCAAGTAGAGATGGATATGCATAAGTAAGCAAGAACACATAGCCTATCCAAGTTAACCAGATAAAACCAACCTTGACAGCCAACTTAATAACCTAGCATCACCTAGTCTTTTAAACCATCGAAACTTTCCATTTTCTTCAAAGGATACCACAGTGGCATTCATTTACATGATCCCCTACTCGTGGATATCTCTATTTTAGTATACATTCATTTACAGCTTTTGCCTCAGCCTTTGCATCATTGGCTGAGCCAAGACATCAAGCATCCGGCCAGGGAGCATTCTTAGGCCAACCAAGAGCAACTACAAATATGTATGTATACAAGCCCACCAGGTAGCATAGTAGCATACCATAAGCTCACAAGAATCCATCAAGTAAATATGTACGGAGACATAGCAACAGACCATGTCAAACACAAGCACATAGGGTGGAATAACAATGTTTGGTCATCATTTAATCATAGACCAAGTGAAGCCTGGTACAAATGGCAAGGACCAGGAATTTGACCAACTCAAGTCACCATGGTTATGCCAACCAATTGAATAGTAGCATCTTCCAAATGGAACTAGGAAGGAAACCATCCCGGATGATTTACCAAGCCAGCCAGTTCATGACCGCAAAGGCCAATTCAACCACCAAACCATCCAAACCACCAAGCCTACACACTTATCATTACCCAACAGGATTCAAAATGAAGCTAGGGTCCCCAACAATAGTTGGCATCCATCTAGCTTAAGTAAATACGATAATAGAATCATTACCGCAAAGTAGTTCATCTCAATTATCTACATTAACAAGATAAAGTTTCACGGATAAATGAATTAGTCAACTGCTAGGCAACGAGGATGCTTGGCAAGCATCATGCATCCATTCATATGCTTTTCAAAGCATAAGCAACCACCGAGTACATGGTGAGAAGCTATACAAATCAAGCAACAACACAGTATATCAAGCAACATGCATAGATAGAGAAAGTAGTAAGTAATTATCAACCAATTGGTGATCAAATGATCACCGAGCTTGCAAACACAAGCCATAGGGGCAGCGGAGGAGGAATTAAGAGGGAGAGGAGGGGAGGGGAGAGAGAGCACCGATGACAGGGGTGGAGGACGAGCTTGAAGATGACGGCAGGGGTGGAGGAGGAGGAGGAGGCGGCGGCTCCTCCACCTTGCCGCGACGGCGGCCCCTCCTCGCGGCGGCCCCTCCTCGACGTAGGGGCAGCTTGTGCTGCAGGTGGCTGGGATGGGAGGACCGCGGTGGCATGCACCCCTCGCGGAGGAAGGCGGCGGCGACGGCGGTGGCGACGACCATGGAGGATACAGGCGACCACGGAGGAAGGCGGCGGCGGCGGATCCAGGCGACCACGGAGGAGAGGGGAGAGGGGAGAGGGGAGGGGCTCGATCGGGAGGGGAGAGGTGAACAGGCGGGGGAGGGCACGGCCGGGCGAGATGATATAAGTCCCTTAATTCTGTGGCGCACCGGAGAAGGTGCGCCACAGAATCAACTACTTCTGTGGCGCACCTAAGCCTATGCGCCACAGAAAGAGTTATTTCTGTGGCGCAGCACGACATGTGCGCCACAGAAATACCTACAGTAATAATTGGTGGTGGCAGGATGTGGGCCCCACATAGTTTCTGTGGCGCACTACCCAAGCGTGCGCCACAAAATTAAGCTATTTCTGTGGCGCACCCAGAATAGTGCGCCACAAAATAATATTCTGTGGCGCATTTTTAGTGGTGCGCCACAGAAATAAGCTCCGCCTATAAGGGTTTTCCTACTAGTGACAAGCAAGGGTGGACAGAGCACGACATCAAAGAAGGGAACGTCGGCACACACCAGAGCTTGACGAAGAGGATATGTGCGGGCTCCCGTGCTTTACGAGACGAGTCCGCAAAACTCGAGTTCCATCAGGGTTTAAGCTACCCGATAATTACAAAAACTTCGACGGCCTGCAAGATCCTGAGGATTGGCTAGTTGATTATCTTGAGACGGTAAAGCTGATGGGTGGAACCAGAGCAACAGCCATGCAGAGTATCCAAGTACACTAGAGTGGAGCTGCACGATCATGGATAAAGAAGCTGCCTCCTGGCTCTATCGACAACTGGGAAAGTTTCGAGGATATATTTTTGAAAAACTTCCGATCCACCTGCAAGAAACCCGCGTCATTAGAGCAGTTGAGGGCTTGCAGACAAAAATACGACGAACCAATGAGGACGTATATCCATAGGTGGAACATCATCAAGAACTCGGCAGAAAACATATCCGACGAGAGAGGAATAGACGCATTTGTCGCTGGAATTCGAAGGAGAGACTTTGTCGAGGACTTGGGAAGGACCAACCCGAAAACAATAGCAACACTCATGGAAATAGAGAATCGATGGACGGACGGAGAAGATGTTGTTCATAACAAACGGCACAGATCACCTGAAGATGAGCGTAACCGAAACTTTCAAAATAGGCGACGATTCCCTCGACAGTTCTCAGATTATGATGCTCCCGGCCAAATATCGGCTGATTTTAGAACAGCTGGTGGCAGTAACAATAGGGATGATCATCAGAGGAGTAATGAGCAACGAGGTGATCAGCGGGATGGTCCTCGTCCCAATAGACAATATAGTGGACCAAGGTATCAAAGGCCATATATATCACCCGAGGAACTCTTAAACGGACCATGCCAAATGCACTTTTTCGTCGACAATAATGGAAAAAGGCAATCAGGACATCTGCAGAAGGACTGCCGGACGTTCCTAGCACTACATCGATATGCAGGACATGCCGGCACCCCGACAACACAGAGGAACCCTCAAGGGCCGAGGAGTGAGATCCACCTTCCACCTCCACCCGCAATTACAGATGAAAATCGACACCATTTACAAATAGCGGCAGCTCCTCAGCCAGGTCCTTACATCGACACCAATGGTGCGGTCTCGATGATTCAGAAAGGCAGGCCATCCAACAGAGCTCAGAAAGTAATCTCGCGACAAGTTTTCATGGCAGAAAAGATGCCTCCACCAACAATCGAGTACCTGAACTAGTCAGGACAGGACATCGGCTTCACCATAGCTAATCACCCGCAACAAGTTCCGTGACCAGGACTGTCTGCTTTGATTTTACCAGCAGTGATCGCAGGATACGGCGTTTCACGAGTGTTTATTGATGGAGGCAGCAGTTTAAACCTTATGTATGCGGACACGCTGAGGAAGATGAACATTGATACGTCTCCAACGTATCGATAATTTCTTATGTTCCATGCTTGTTTTATGATGATACACACATGTTTTATACATACTTTATGTCATATTTATGCACTTTCCGGCACTAACCTATTAACAAGATGCCGAAGAGCCAGTTGCTGTTTTCTGCTGTTTTTGGTTTCAGAAATCCTAGTAAGGAAATATTCTCGGAATTGGACGAAATCAATGCCCAGGATCTTATTTTTCCACAAAGCTTCCAGAAGTCCGAAAGGGAAACGAAGTGGGGCGACGAGGTGCCCACACAACAGGGCGGCGCGGCCAGGGCTTGGGCCACGCGGCCCTAGCGTGTGGGGCCCTCGTGGCGCCCCTGACCTACCCTTCCGCCTACTTAAGCCTTCGTCGATAATAACTCCAGTACCGAGAGCCACGATGCGGAAAACCTTTCAGAGACGCCGCCGCCGCCAATCCCATCTCGGGGGATTCGAGAGATCGCCTCCGGCACCCCGCCGTAGAGGGGAATCATCTCTCGGAGGACTCTTCACCGCCATGGTCGCCTCCGGAGTGATGTGTGAGTAGTTCACCCCTGGACTATGGGTCCATAGCAGTAGCTAGATGGTCGTCTTCTCCTAATTGTGCTATCATTGTCGGATCTTGTGAGCTGCCTAACATGATCAAAATCATCTATTTGTAATGCTACATGTTGCGTTTGTTGGGATCCGATGAATATTGAATGCTATGTTATGTTGATTATCAATCTATCATCTATGTGTTGTTTATGATCTTGCATGCTCTCCGTTATTAGTAGAGGTTCTGGCCAAGTCGTTACTTGTAACTCCAAGAGGGAGTATTTATGCTCAATAGTGGGTTCATGCCTCCATTAAATGCGGGACAAGTGACGGAAAGTTCTAAGGTTGTGGATGTGCTCGTTGCCACTAGGGATAAAACATCAATGCTATGTCTAAGGATGTATTTGTTGATTACATTACGCACCATACTTAATGCAATTGTCTCGTTGTTTACAACTTAATACCGGAAGGGGTTCGGATGATAACCTCGAAGGTGGACTTTTTAGGCATAGATGCATGTCTGGATAGCGGTCTATGTACTTTGTCGTAATGCCCAATTAAATCTCACACTACTCATCATAACATGTATGTGCATTGTCATGCCATCTTTATTTGTCAATTGCCCAACCGTAATTTGTTCACCCAACATGCTATTTCTTATGGGAGAGACACCACTAGTGAACTGTGGACCCCGGTCCATTATTTTACATCGAATACAATCTACTGCAATACTCGTTCTTACTGTTCTCTGCAAACATCATCATCCACACTATACATCTAATCCTTTGTTACAACAAGCCGGTGAGATTGAAAACATCACTGTCACGTTGGGGCAAAGTACTTTGGTTGTGTTGTGCAGGTTCCACGTTGGCGCCGGAATCCCTGGTGTTGCGCCGCACTACACTCCGCCGCCATCAACCTTCAACGTGCTTCTTGACTCCTACCGGTTCGATAAACCTTGGTTTCTTACTGAGGGAAACTTACTGCTGTACGCATCACACCTTCCACTTGGGGTTCCCAACGGTCGCGTGTTGTACGCGTGTCAAGCTAAATTTCTGGCACCGTTGCCGGGGACGTGAAGGAAAATTACACCACAGAGATTTCTAACTCCCACGTCAACTGCACGCCAGCAAATAAATTTCTGGCGCCGTTGCCGGGGAGATCAAGACACGCTGCAAGGGGAGTCTCCACTTCCAATCTCTTTACTTTGTTTTTGTCTTGCTTTATTTTATTTACTTCTTTGTTTGCTGCACTATATCAAAATACAAAAAAATAGTTGCTAGCTTTACTTTATTTACTGTCTTGTTTGCCATATTAAAAACACAAAAAAATTAGTTACTCGCATTTACTTTATCTAGTTTGCTTTATTTACTATTGCTAAAATGGGTACTCCTTAAAATACTAAGTTGTGTGATTTCACAAACACAAATAATAATAATTTCTTATGCACACCCATTGCTCCACCTGCTACTACAGCAGAATTCTTTGAAATTAAACCTTCTTTACTAAATCTTGTTATGAGAGAGCAATTTTCTGGTATTAGTTCTGATGATGCTGCTGCCCATCTTAATAATTTTGTTGAACTATGTGAAATGCAAAAGTATAAGGATGTAGATGGTGACATTATAAAATTAAAATTGTTTCCTTTCTCATTAAGAGGAAGAGCTAAAGATTGGTTGCTATCTCGTGCCTAAGAATAGTATTGATTCATGGACTAAATGTAAGGATGCTTTCATTGGTAGATATTATCCTCCTGCTAAAATTATATCTTTGAGAAGTAGCATAATGAATTTTAAGCAATTGGATAATGAGCATGTTGCCCAAGCATGGGAAAGAATGAAATCTTTGGTTAAAAATTGCCCAACCCATGGACTGACTACTTGGATGATCATCCAAACCTTTTATGCAGGATTGAATTTTTCCTCGCGGAACCTATTGGATTCAGCTGCTGGAGGCACTTTTATGTCCATCACTCTAGGCGCCGCAATAAAGCTTCTTGATAATATGATGATTAATTACTCTGAATGGCACACGGAAAGAGCTCCACAAGGTAAGAAGGTAAATTCTGTCGAAGAAACCTCCTCCTTGAGTGATAAGATTCATGCTATTATGTCTATGCTTGTGAACGGTAGGACAAATGTTGATCCTAATAATATTCCGTTAGCTTCATTGGTTGCCCAAGAAGAACATGTTGATGTGAACTACATTAAAATAATAATTTCAACAACAATGCTTACCGGAATAATTCTAGTAACAACTATAGGCCATATCCTTATAATAATGGTAACGGGTATGGTAATTCTTATGGGAATTCTTACAACAATAATAGGAATACACCCCCTGGACTTGAAGCCATGCTTAAAGAATTTATTAGTACACAAACTGCTTTTAACAATCTGTTGTAGAAAAGCTTGGGAAAATTGATATACTTGCTTCTAAAGTTGATAGTCTTGCTGCCGATGTTGATCTTTTGAAATCGAAAGTTATGCCTAATGAAAATAAAGATATTAAGTCATTTGCTACAGCAAACGCCATCCAAGTTAGAATTAATGAGAATATTAGATTGATGGCCGAATTGCGTGCTAGGTGGGAAAAACAAGAAAATGCTAAAGATAACAATATAGCTATAGTTTGGACTATTACCACCACTAGCAATGCTAATGCCTCACATGTTGCTACACCTCCTACTATCAATGGTAAAATAATTGGTGTTGGCAATGTTTCCACTCCTAATGCAAAGCTTGCAAAACTGCCGGAACCTGCTAAAACTGCTGAAATTGCCTGTGATAAAACTGCTGAAATTTTTTCTAATGTTGGAGACAATGATCCCATTGCTTTAGATCATAATAGTTTAGATTTTTATGATTTTCACATCTCTGAAGGTATAAAGTTCTTACAAAAACTTGCTAAAAGTCCTAATGCTAGTGCTATAAATTTAGCCTTTACGAAACATATTACAAATGCTCTCATAAAAGCTAGAGAAGAGAAATTAAATCGTGAAGCTTCTATTCCTAGGAAGTTAGAGGATGGTTGGGAGCCCATCATTAAAATGAAGGTCAATGACTTTGATTGTAATGCTTTATGTGATCTTGGTGCAAGTATTTCCGTTATGCCTAGGAAAATCTATAATATGCTTGACTTGCCACCATTGAAAAATTGTTATTTGGATGTTAATCTTGCTGGATAACTCTACAAAGAAACCTTTGGGGAGGATTGATAATGTTCGCATTACGGTTAACAATAACCTTGTCCCCGTTGATTTTGTTGTGTTGGATATTGAATGCAATGCATCTTGTCCCATTATATTGGGAAGACCTTTTCTTCGAACTGTTGGTGCTATTATTGATATGAAGGAAGGTAATATTAAATATCAATTTCCTCTCAAGAAAGGTATGGAACACTTCACTAGAAAGAGAATGAAGTTACCTTTTGATTCTATTATTATAACAAACTAGCACAGTGGCCCTCGCAAATGCGAGGGCGCATTTTTAAAATATACATTTGGTGTTGCCCTTCTTTCAACAAAATATTTGCATCCACGCTGTGATTTAGAAAATAATAAGGATATGCACTCAAGAGCACATTAAATAAGTGAGATGTTAAAATGCTTTATTATTGACACAACACGATTATCTATGGCAGCTTCTAAGCACCTATAAATACAACCATCGCCTTCAGCTCCGTGGTTTCGGCGTTTAAAAGTGTCAGGTAAGTGTACTTGTATTTATATCTTTTCTTTTTGAAAATGTATCGTCTCATATTTTTGAGAATAAATCGTCATCAGGTGTCCAAGCTAAACAGGTCCGTTGACACTAAGAAGTTGACTGAAGAATAAATACTACTTTAGGGTGCTTGAAAGATATGTGAGATTAATTAATGGTACGATAATAAATAAGACTATATAATGATTGAGTGGAATTGTTTTAACAGACAATCAGCTAGAGACTATCGAATGGAGTGACTTGAACTTATCTACATTCGCAAGTAGACATATATTAGTGTGTAGATAATATATATTTCTTTTGAAAAGATATTCTATGCATGAGTGCATCACCTGCCCGCTATTCGTTTGAGCAAAGTTTTCCCAAGTACAATGCATGTTGTAATGTGTTGAAGATGATTAACCTTGTATATGTATTTTACATCTCATCTTTTAATTACAGATTCAATTGTTTAAATAGTTCAGGTAAAGTGGATTAACCCGGATTCTTTCTGTGTCCATATAGAACACGTCTATATTTGGCACCAGCTCTTCTTTAACATGTATTAGGCACTTATTTCATAGATGCAAATCCATGAAACATAATTACTTTACCCTATAATATGTGAGTAATGATTATGCTCGGTGAATTAGTACTTGTATAATACTACAACTAAATCGTCCAGCCACGACTTTTAGATACAGCTGCTCAAATAATAATCATGTTATGAACTACCGTGGTGCATAACTAAGCTGAAATCAGACCCTGATCTCCAATAACTCAAAATTAGGAATGCAAATTCTATTTCTGAGGGTTCCACTATGCCTAAAGATGTCTGAAATTTGAAGATGGTAGCAACATTTATGCTGAACAGCCTAGATGACCGGTCTATTTTGGCTTTTCCTATACATACATATTATCAATTTTGGATTCTATTATTTTTTTCACTCATCAATTTTAATTTAGTTAGCTTCATATAGGACCAGCACCAGCGACCTTCCACGTTCGCCCTAACTATATAGCTTCTATTTAACCCTAGCAGTGAACTATTTTAAGTTGGATAGACTAATGGTAAATCGGACAACATATTATAGGATGTTGTATTTAGCGGATCCACGGGAAAACTATTATACCAGGCAAAAGTAATAGGAAATCACATAATTAGCTTAAATTTAAATAGTTTTAAACAAAACTTTCCAATTTATTTGACAAATCTCATGGTGTATCTTAGCTGGTATTTCCATTGACCGTATTTACCGATGCCCATTAACGAAATTTACACTAAAAGGTCGGTGTGGGCGTCTTATATGCCGGCCTACATAGGATGTCTGAGGCGCACTTACCACCGGCATGGCGAGATGGCTCTCTATTTTCACCCATATTTTACAACGTATTGCTGATGCATCAGGGTTAGGGATGTTTCGCTCGGCCGATATTTCTGAAATCTGAAAACTACAATGCTGGACAAAAGTTACCGGTATTCAAATAATTAGCTCAAAAATTAAATAATTTCAGATGAATTTATATATTCATTTGACAAATCTCGGACGGTATTGTGACCACTATTTCCGTAAACTATATTTACCAGCGCTCACCAGTATTCTTTTGCTACCAAGAAGAAAAAACCCCAAGTTGCTATGCTAGTATGCTATATATGATTTGAACATCCATACAGTCCTGTAGTCTCACGGTCGGTCAACTTTGAGCTTGCATACATGATCTTTTTATTTTAAACGGACTCACAAGGAGTCCTACTAACACACGGGAGGCACTTCTTTTCTCTTTTGGTGTTCACGTCTATTTTATCTTCTGGTGCGTAGATCAGTTTTGTTTTTTTTTTTGTTACGGACAGTTTTAGTCATCTTCGTGTACGATCGACCACCAGCACGGATGACCTGTCACGTTGGTCCGGGTTACGTAATTATATAACTTCTATTTAATCCTAGCTATAAATTATTAATCTAACTGAACAAATAATTTAGATGATGTGGATTAACCTGGTGTGAAAAACACACTTATTGTACAAATAAATCTAACCCATCAAAAACTATATGTATTTTACTCCCTTCGCTTTAAATTCGTTTTAAATTAGTTGGCACGGATTTATATAGATAATCATATACCTAGATCCATTTTAGTGCATAGATACATGCGAATGTAGATGACTATACGGCAAAAAAATTTAGAACAAAGTGATTAGTATATTCACCGGTTTATATGTAATTTATATCACGGTAGAAGTGAAATGCGGCAATTTTTTTTGGAAAGCTAGAGAGCGAGTACACCAACTTTTTTAAAAAAAATCCATTTGATTATTTGTATCGGCATGACACCATGCTGACCCTTAGTATGCGATCCTCGCCGTGGATACCATGCAAATACGTACATAAATATTCGTGATATCCAAGCTTACCGTAGAAACCATGGGCGTGTAGAGCGCAGATTTGCTAGCTCGATCGATTCTGGTTGTGCTGTTGGCGTTGTGCGCATAATATACTGACATCGTCAAAAGCCGATGTGCGATTCAAGTGAAAGTTAGCGGCCACCTATGACCGCACGGTCAACACCAGTGGACCAGTGGTTTTGCGGGTCTTGCACGCAGTCAAAAGCTGGCGCGCGATTCAACTAAAAGTCGGCGGCCGGAGGTGCTAGTAAATCGGGGGTCGGCATGGGTTGTGCATCCTCAAGTTGCCACCAATTGAACAATCTGAAAAACTTTCTTCATTTCAAAATAAGTATCGTGGATTTATCTCAATTCAAAAGTATCTACACACTAAAACATGTCTAGATATATACAATTGTAGATAAATTTGCGATATTTATTTTAAAAGAAGGTCTAGCATATCACCTTGCAAAGCTTCGAGCGGACTGGATGCAACGTGCACTCTAAAATATTTTTTCCGGAGGTGCTAGTAAATCGGGGGTCGGCATGGGTTGTGCATCCTCGAGTTGCCGCCTATTGAACAATCTGGAAAACTTTCTTCATTTCAAAATAAGTATCGTGGATTTATCTCAATTCAACAGTATCTACACACTAAAACATGTCTAGATATATATAATTGTAGATAAATTTGCGATATTTATTTTAAAAGAAGGTCTAGCACATCACCTTGCAAAGCTTCGAGCGGACTGGATGCAACGTGCACTCTAAAATATTTTGGGACTGTCTAATTAACAGCTGACTGTTTTTCAATTCACGCACAGTCATATTTTTCAGCGCACTTGTTATGAATCTCATTAGTAAGTCCCGCGTCAAAAACCACCAGATGACAAGAACGGGCCTGAAAGCGGCTAACGGGTCGTCATTTGAAACTCTAGACGCCGAAGAACCAAAGCAGCCTGCTGTTCATCCGTTGTCACTTGTCAGTGTGTGGGAACAGGAAACCAGAACCCATTCTCCCAGCCGCAATTTGCTGTGTCCAAGAAGAAAGACAATGACGTAAACTCAGAAAAGGAAGAAGAAAACAGATAGCATGAACAAATGTGGCCTACGCAACAGTCATTGTTTTTCGAGAAAACGCAGAAGTTTTGATCTTTGATTCATTGAAGATTTAGAGTTTAGAACAATCTCCCAAGAGGCCACACCTGATGATACAACTCAACACCGCCGGTAGAAGAGTTGCGAGACTGGCTGCTCCTGTTGTCGCCAACGCTCTGGCTTCCGCCTTGATTGTGACTAGTAGGCTGGCAAAGTTGGGTTGCACGCCATCAAAGATGATCACACTGCGCCTCTTCCCAAGGCACCATGATGTAAGCATGATGATCAATGAGGTGCCTCTAGTCAACGGATGTGTCTCCAACAGCCAGGATCCGGGCAGCCAACCATACCAGGGCATTGTGTAGTGCGAGGTGACCCAATTGAAGGGGCATCCCGTGAGGATGTGTCATTATATGATGCCTACGCCAACTCAGAGGCTGCCACAACAAAAGAAACAATGACTCGTGTTATTACAAAAAAAAATTAAGAAATAGTGATGGTTGTTTAAACTAGAAGTGGTGTTCATCTACTAGAAAATGTATCTCTAGACAAAATATTGATACTAAGATGTAGACTTGGATAGAATAAAAAACATCCTCAGAGAAAGAGGTCACACCTTATGTTCCATGTCTGATCTCCCTCCAGTTGTATGGCAAAATGTGTACCTGTATCCTTATACAAATGAAAACATACTTCTTATGTTCTCGATCTTACCTGGTAACTGAAGAGAAGAACTAGTGAAAACTTGCTGAAAACTTAGAGCCTCAAGAAATAGACACCAATGATTGAACAACAAGAGTTGATGCAAAAGAAAAATGTTTGGTGCCAGTATTTGGGGTTTCCCATCATTTTACTTATCATAAATGATAAACTAAAGAAATCGACTAAAATTGAGATAAACTTGCAAATCATAATAAACATAAATATACCATGGAATACCCATGCATGGTTACTGAAGAAAGAGACTTGCTATGACAAAACGGACAATGCATCCAAATTGAGAAAGGAATGACGTACATACTGAAAATCAAAACCAAAGTACGAGACTAACAAGACTGAAAATCATAACTAAAGAAAAAGCTAATAATGACAAGAGGACATATGCAAAGCCGAACTCAGAAAAGAAGAATGACAGACTGAAAATCAAAACCAAAGAATGAGACTAACAAGACTGAAAATCAAAACTAAGGAAAGAAACCAACAATGAGAAGAGGGAAAATGCAAATTTAAACTGAGAAACGAAGAATGAAAAACTGAAAATTAAAGAAAATGAAGAAAGGGACTAACACTAACAAGAGGGACAGTGCAAATCCAAACTGAGAAACGAAGAATGACAGGGTGAAAATCAAAAAATGAAGAAAGAAACTAACAACGGCGCAAGATGGGTAATGCAAAGGACTGAAACAATAACAAGAAAAAATGGAGACAGAAGAAGTAGACTAACATCGACACCCCATGAGAACCAAGATGACAAAAAAAATATTGAAACTACACGAAAGACACAATATTAAAATGAAGAAATGAAAATGAAAACTCAAAACATAAAAAAACGGCAAAGAACTGAGCATGAGCATGAACAGACAAACAATGAAGAAATAAGAGAATGAAAAAGTCAATGAGTAACATAGAATGAGGACTGAAGAAAGAGAAGCGACTGACATGATTAAACAAAAAATGAATGTACAAATTTTAACTCGCATAAAAACAGCTATGAGATGAATATGCCAAACAAAACAAATGAACTAAGAACAATTTATCAACAACTAGGGTTCGGTTCAAACTCATCATCTACACAAGATCAAAAACCGTTTTTAGGTGGAGCAGCTCACTCTGAACAAGCCTGGACATTGATATGAGATTGGGAATACTACGAGCACTACCGCCTCACCCAGCAGCCACCAAGAAGACTGCCGCCGCCACAACACCTACCACAAGGCAACGACCCAAGCTGTTGGAATAGGACACCACCGAAGATGAGGTGAAGTTTATGCCAATGCCAAGGTCTGACCAAGAAACACGGCATACTGATTTGTAATGTTGCAGATATCTTAATGCGAAAAATATTACTCCCTCTGTCCTATAATATAAGATGTTATTACAACCAATATAGGAGTGATTGGTTGTGATAGCATTTTATATTATGAGAGGGAGGGAGTACCTAACACCATGAAAAAACAATAGAGAAAACGCTCACATTGTCATCGCTGGATAAACAGTTGCATTCACCATTTCCAATTCCGACATATCCCAGATCATCAACTGAATAAGTTAAGGCAGGGCGGATCCTACAAAAAATATGTATACATTTGAAAACAGACTGTGCATTACTGTATAAGAATCCGGTAAAAGGTAACCTCGTTTAGCATCAGGCATGCAGCAAAATAGGCAAAAGCCAACAAAAAGGTTAGAACCTTGTGACAACTGACAAGCAATAACGCACAGAAAATTGTGTGACAGAACTACCACCAGGTAGACTTATAACATTGGAAACAAATATGTGCAGAAAATGCATCACTAATGCTTTTGGAAAACAAAAGAGAAGGATTCCAAAGCCCTTATTATACAAGATCTAGCTGAGTTCAAATCTGCAAAATTCTGAATATTACACACTACAGTATAGCATGCGCATCATAGAGGTTATGATTGCAGCCTTCGATTGTGGACATTTCGACAGACTCAAAATACATTCTAAATGAGATAATTTACTCATAAAACAAGAGCAAACGCATAGCACATCATAATATTTTTTCGATGGAGAAGCACATCATAATATGAATATGAACAATAGAAGGCGAGAAATCAAAACTAACTGCACATCCCCAGTATAATTTGGGCCACGTTTGCAAGGCTAATTCGCCCAGAAAAATCTGAAGAAATCAACACTGACCATGCTTCCAGTCCACACAATCCATCAGCAATGATAAACTTGCGCGAATCACAGAATAAGAGCTCAGTAGTTCGCACCAATTTCACTAACAAAACCAAAAATCACAAGACGTTGCCCCTCTGTAACCCAATCCACTACCCTGATGTCCTGCATACGAACGCCCATCGAGCAATGCACATAATCGATCCAAACATGACGCATCTAGAACCTAAACTCACCTCGATCCACCCTGAAAACACAGAAGTTCACTTGTGCGCGTGGCAAAACACACAGACAGAACGACGAAGAGGCGCGTGAACGGGCGGACCGTAAGCAAACATCCGCCGCCGGCGAAGTCTCCTTCATCCTCTTCTGGTGCCTCCTGATTTCTCCACTGGCCAGTGCGGCGTGGTGATGAGCACGCGGTGGCTTTGCTCCTCTCTCTGTCTTCTCGGAAACGATTTGCCTCTGTCTGTCTTCCCGACACGCGGCACCCAACACGAGTAGAAAAAATGGCGAGCAATGACTAGGTGAAAATAAACGGGCTAGTCACCCAAACACCCGGTAAACAAACAGTCGGGCCTGAAAAAACCATAACACGCACCTGCCCCGAAACACGAATCTGAAAGACCGAAACGAACGGCCAAAAAAACGAGTGTGCACGAATTGTAAAACAGCTAGCTGTGAAATAGCAGAAATCAATATTTTTTCTGAAGTATATAATTGGGAAGACAATTCAAGTTCCATCTAGTGTCAAAAGAAAAAAAAAAGATTGATCATGTCATCATGTCATCATCGTATACAATGGAGTTGGACTCTTTCACGGCAGTTTCCAAACCGTGATCTCCTTATATGGTTGTATCCTGATCCCTCAATCAAATTAAATCTTTAATTGGTAGATGGCCAGCAGGCTAGCGCACGGTTACATGTCAAACGTTTATATGTGTACGTGTCAAACGTGTATATGTCAGACTATCGCGTTACATAATGTTTTGTTTAATCATAGCCATCAATTATATATCTAAGAGTCTTCATAATTTAGATGATGTGGATTAACGTAACGCCCTCGAAAAACACCTTTATTTTGCTTTTAGTATATAATAGATTATGATGTTGATGCTTCGTCTCTTGATAACACTTGATTCACACTTTCTGCGCCTAGCTGAAAGGCGTTAAAGAAAAGCGCTTATGGGAGACAACCCATGATTTTACTTCTGCACTTTTGTTTTATATTTGAGTCTTGGAAGTTGTTACTACTGTAGCAACCTCTCCTTATCTTAATTTTGTTGCATTGTTGTGCCAAGTAAAGTCTTTGATAGTAAGATTCATACTAGATTTGGATTACTGTGCAGAAACAGATTTCTTGCTGTCACGAATTTGAGCAGTAGTCTCTGTAGGTAACTCAGAAAAATCTGCCAATTTACGTGAGTAATCCTCAGATATTTACACAACTTTTATTCAATTTGAGCATTTTCATTTGAGCAAGTCTGGTGCACCTAATCGTCTTTACGGACTGTTCTGTTTTGACAGATTCTGCCTTTTATTTCGTATTGCCTGTTTTGCTATGTTTGATGGATTTCTTTATTCTATTAACTTTCAGTAGCTTTGTGCAATGTCCAGAAGTGTTAAGAATGATTATGTCACCTCTGAACATGTGAATTTTGATTATGCACTAACCCTCTAATGAGTTATTTTGAGTTTGGTGTGGAGGAAGTTTTCAAGGATCAAGAGAGGAGGATGATACAATATGATCATGGAGAGTGAAAGCTCTAAGCAGGGCCGGTCCTGAGATTTCGAAGGCCCGAGCGAAACTAAAATTTTGGGCCCCTCTTACTACTTTTTTTCCGCATAAATGAGATGATGAAAAATAAATACTTTTAAGTATACACAACTTCAATATTCATATAAAATAATATTTATATGATACCTTAAAATTTTCTCCGCCAATTTCTAGAAGCAAAATACGTGACGATGGAATCAATATTAAACTTGTCCATTACCTTCTTGTCGATGTATAGAGTTGCCAAACCAGTTAACCCCGCTCCTACAAATAAGAACAATGGATGCTAATCAAAATTCAGAACCTGAATTATAGGCGAGCATATAGTAGAATTCCAAGAGAAATATTAATCTAATACGCAGGTTGGATGATTGCCTGATTGACGATGGTCGGGCTGGGACTGCCAACTGCGATGACCACTGACCGACGGACTAGCAGGCAACACTGTAGTTCATAGGAGGGCAACAATCAACAGATCATCTCGCGGTCGGCCGGTTGCGATCGACGAGAGCGAGGGCAGGAACCACGATAGCCACGAACCGCATGAGGGCAGGCAGGGAATCGAGGCGTCGGGCTCGGGCAAATTGGCAATGTTTCACATATCGATAGATGGAACGGATTTCAGGCGCTGACGCAAGTCGTAAAACTGCTTTTTTTTGCAATGTATAGTAAGCCTATACAGAAAATATGGGCCCCCAATTTTTCTGGGCCCGGGGCGGCCGCCCCGCCAGACCCTCCCCAGGGCCGGCCCTGGCTCTAAGCTTGGGGATGCCCCGGTGGTTCATCCCTTCATATTTCAAGAATACTCAAGCATCTAAGCTTGGGGATGCCCAAGGCATCCCCTTCTTTATCGACAACATTATCAGGTTTCTCTAGTGAAACTACATTTTTATTCCATCACATCTTATGTGCTTTACTTGGAGCGTCTTTATGTTTTTGTTTTGTTTTGTTTGAATAAAGTTGGATCCTAGCATTCATTGTGTGGGAGAGAGACACGCTCCGCTGTTGCATATGGACAAATATGTCCTTAGCTTTACTCATAATGTTCATGGCAAAGGTTGAAACTGATTCGTTAATTGTTATATGGTTGGAAACGGGAAATGCTACATGTGGTAATTGGTAGAATGTCTTGAATAATTTGATACTTGGCAATTGTTGTGCTCATAAGGATCATGTTTAAGCTCTTGCATCATATACTTTGCACCTATTAGTGAAGAAATACACAGAGCTTGCTAAAATTTGGTTTGCATGATTGGTCTCTCTAAGGTCTAGATATTTTCTAGTAAGGGTTTGAACAACAAGGAAGACAGTGTAGAGTCTTATAATGCTTGCAATATGTTTTTATGTGAGTTTTGATGTACCGGTTTATACTTGTGTTTGTTTCAAACAACCTTGCTAGCCTAAACCTTGTATTGAGAGGGATTACTTCTCATGCATCCAAAATCCTTGAGCCAAAAACTATGCCATTTGTGTCCACCATACCTACCTACTACATGGTATTTCTCCGCCATTCCAAAGTAAATTGCTTGAGTGCTACCTTTAAATTTCTATCCTTTATACTTGCAATATATAGCTCATGGGACAAATAGCCTAAAAACTATTGTGGTATTGAATATGTACTTATGTATCTTATTTCTTATTAAGTTGCTTGTTGTGCAATAACCATGTTCCTGGGGACGCCATCAACTATTCTTTGTTGAATATCATGTGAGTTGCTATGCATGTCCGTCTTGTCTGAAGTAAGGGTGATTTATCATGAGTTGAATGGTTTGAGTATGCATATTGTTAGAGAAGAACATTGGGCCGCTAACTAAAGCCATGATCCATGGTGGAAGTTTCAGTTTTGGACAACAATCCTCAATCTCTTATGAGAATATTATTTGTTGTTGAATGCTTATGCATTAAAGAGGAGTCCATTATCTGTTGTCTATGTTGTCCCGGTATGGATGTCTAAGTTGAGAATAATCAAAAGCGAGAAATCCAATGCGAGCTTTCTCCTTAGACCTTTGTACAGGCGGCATAGAGGTACTCCTTTGTGATACTTGGTTAAAACATATGTATTGCGATGATAATCCATGTAAATCCAAGCTAATTAGGACAAGGTGCAGGCACTATTGGTAATCTATGCATGAGGCTTGCAACTTGTAGGATATAATTTACATAATGCATATGCTTTATTACTACTGTTGACAAAATTGTTTCTTGTTTTCAAAACAAAAGCTCTAGCACAAACATAGCAATCAATGCTTCCCTCTGCGAAGGGCCATTCTTCTACTTTTATGTTGAGTCAGTTTACCCATTTCCTTCCATCTTAGAAGCAAACACTTGTGTTAACTGTGCATTGATTCTTACATACTTGCATATTTGCATTCATCATATTACTTTATGTTGACAATATCCATGAGATATACATGTTACAAGTTGAAAGCAACCGCTGAAACTTAATCTTCCTTTGTGTTGCTTCAATGCCTTTACTATGAATTTATTGCTTTATGAGTTAACTCTTATGCAAGACTTATTGATGCTTGTCTTGAAAGTACTATTCATGAAAAGTCTTTGCTATATGATTCAATTGTTTAACCATTGTCTTTACCATTGCTTCGAATCGCTTCATTCATTACATGTGCTTACAATAGTATTGATCAAGATTATGATAGCATGTCACTTTAGAAATTATCTTTGTTATCGTTTACCTACTCGGGACGAGTAGGAACTAAGCTTGGGGATGCTGATACGTCTCCAACATATCGGTAATTTCTTATGTTCCATGCTTGTTTTATGATGATACACACATGTTTTATACATACTTTATGTCATATTTATGCATTTTCCGGCACTAACCTATTAACAAGATGCCGAAGAGCCAGTTGCTGTCTTTGGTTTCAGAAATCCTAGTAAGAAAATATTCTCGGAATTGGACGAAATGAACGCCCAGGATCTTATTTTTCCACGAAGCTTCCAGAAGTCCGAAAGGGAAACGAAGTGGGGCGACGAGGCTCCCACACAACAGGGCGGCGCGGCCAGGGCTTGGGCCGCACGGCCCTAGCGTGTGGGGCCCTCGTGGCGCCCCCTGACCTACCCTTCCGCCTACTTAAGCCTTCGTCGATAATAACACTAGTACCGAGAGCCACGATACAGAAAACCTTCCAGAGACGCCGCTGCCGCCAATCCCATCTCGGGGGATTCAGGAGATCGCCTTCGGCACCCTGCCGGAGAGGGGAATCATCTCCCGGAGGACTCTTCACCGCCATGGTCGCCTCCGGAGTGATGTGTGAGTAGTTCACCCCTGGACTATGGGTCCATAGCAGTAGCTAGATGGTCGTCTTCTCCTAATTGTGCTATCATTGTCGGATCTTGTGAGCTGCCTAACATGATCAAGATCATCTATTTGTAATGCTACATGTTGCGTTTGTTGGGATCCGATGAATATTGAATGCTATGTTATGTTGATTATCAATCTATCATCTATGTGTTGTTTATGATCTTGCATGCTCTCTGTTATTAGTAGAGGCTCTGGCCAAGTCGTTACTTGTAACTCCAAGAGGGAGTATTTATGCTCGATAGTGGGTTCATGCCTCCATTAAATCTGGGACAGTGACAGAAAGATAAGGTTGTGGATGTGCTGTTGCCACTAGGGATAAAACATCAATGCTATGTCTAAGGATGTATTTGTTGATTACATTACGCACCATACTTAATGCAATTGTCTGTTGTTTGCAACTTAATACTGGAAGGGGTTCGGATGATAACCCGAAGGTGGACTTTTTAGGCATAGATGCATGCTTGGATAGCGGTCTATGTACTTTGTCGTAATGCCCAATTAAATCTCACACTACTCATCATAACATGTATGTGCATTGTCATGCCATCTTTATTTGTCAATTGTCCAACTGTAATTTGTTCACCCAACATGCTATTTCTTATGGGAGAGACACCACTAGTGAACTGTGGACCCCGGTCCATTCTTTTACATCGAATACAATCTACTGCAATACTCGTTCTTACTGTTCTCTGCAAACATCATCATCCACACTATACATCTAATCCTTTGTTACAGCAAGCCAGTGAGATTGACAACCTCACTGTCAGGTTGGGGCAAAGTACTTTGGTTGTGTTGTGCAGGTTCCACGTTGGCGCCGGAATCCCTGGTGTTGCGCCGCACTACACTCCGCCGCCATCAACCTTCAACGTGCTTCTTGACTCCTACTGGTTCGATAAACCTTGGTTTCTTACTGAGGGAAACTTACTGCTGTATGCATCACACCTTCCACTTGGGGTTCCCAACGGTCGCGTTCTGTACGCGTGTCAAGCTAAATTTCTGGCGCCGTTGCCGGGGGTGTGAAGGAAAATTACACCACAGAGATTTCTTACTCCCACGTCAACTGCGCGCCAACAAACATCTCGTTGGCAAATTTGTTACCAACCGACACACGTTTTCATGGTATTACACCAGAAAATCCAAGTTACCCATTGGGGAGGATCAATCTCGACGTTCAGTTTGGAACCCAAGAAAACTACAGAAGAGAGAAGTTGGAGTTTGAGGTCGTGGATTTCCCATCACAATATCATGCTTTGTTAGGGCGACCTGCCTAAGCCAGATTCATGGTGATACCTCATTACACATATCTCTTATGGAGGCTCCCTGGACCCAAGGGACCGATACTATGAAGGGTAGTTTCGTGTTAGCCGATAAGTGCGACAAGGATTTTCATCTACTATCAGAAAATTTCGGGATGCAAGCAGAGTATATGACATCAAGGCTAACAGCTGACTATGACGTGTTGCCAGATGTAGGGAGACCGCTCAAGGAGCCAACCTTTGACGCTACCAAAGATTCCAAGGAAGTACAGATCCACCCGATAGATCCCAAGAAAACGATGTCCATTGGAACACACATGTTCCTTGCATAGGAAATCGCGCTCGTCGAGTTCCTCCGTGAGCACTGGAAAATCTTCGCATGGTGTCCAACTGACATGCCAGGAGTACCCAGGGAACTTGCTGAGCACCACCTTAAGTTGGATCCAGTAGCAAGACCAATAAAACAACCTTTCCGGCGTTTTTCGGAACCAAACCGCAAAGCTATGCTGTCAGAAATCAATCGACTTAGAGAAGCTAGCTTTATCAAAGAATTACATACAGAGGCCACATGGGTAGCTAACCCAGTACTGGTCCCGAAGAAAAACACAGAGGTCCTTCGCATGTGCATCGACTTCACGTGTCTCAATAAACATTGTTCAAAGGATCACTTTCCCCTCCCAAGGATCGATCAAATCATCGACTCCACGGCAGGTTGTGAACATCTTTCCTTCCTGGACGCATATTCTAGTTATAACCAGATGAGATTAAAAGAAGAGGACGAGGTCAAAACAGCTTTTATAACACCTTACGGCGTGTTCTGCTATAGAACAATGCCCTTTGGATTGAAAAACGCGGGAGCAACATATCAGCGGATGATGCAGAAGTGTCTTGCCACACAGATTGGCAAGAACGTCCAAGTATATATCGACGATGTTGTCATAACAACAAAGAAGGGGTCAACCTTGATCGAGGATCTGAAGGAAACTTTCGACAACCTTGACAAGTTCCGCCTCAAACTAAACCCGACGAAGTGCTCGTTTGGCGTCCCTGCAGGGGAACTTCAGGGTTTTTTGGTTTCAGCAAGAGGAATCGAGGCCAACCCAGAGAAAATACAAGCCATCGTGACAATGCGGAAGCCAACAAAGTTGAAGGAAATACAACAGTTAATTGGGTGAGTCACAGCGTTAAGGAGATTCGTCGCAAGGCTGGGAGAAAAGGCGTTGCCGTTTTACGCTTTGATCAAACAAGGAGAGAAGTTCCAGTGGAACGAAGAAGCAGACAGGGCTTTCGAGGACCTTAAGCGCACAATCTCAACACCGCCAATCTTGGTGGAACCCAAGGAGAAGGAGCCTCTCTTGTTATACATTGCAGCCACGCCTCAGGTGGTCAGTACGGTCCTTGTGGTCGAAAGAGAAGAAGAAGGAAAACTCCACGGAGTACAGCGTCCGGTATACTTCGTAAGCGAAGTTTTATCGCCTTCAAAACAAAGGTACCCGCAATACCAGAAGTTAGCATATGGAGTGTTCACAACCGCAAGAAAACTCCGACACTATTTTTTGGCGCATCCGATAGTAGTGGTCGATGAGGCGCCTTTATCCAATATATTAAACAACCCAGAAGCTACGGGCCGTGTCTCCCTTTGGGGAATAGAACTTTCCCCTCGGGACATCACATATGAGAAGAGAAGAGCAATAAAATCGCAGATCTTACCAGACTTCATCGCAGAGTGGATGGAGCTAAAAAATACGGGACCTCCAGATTTGTCGAGGAATTGGAGTATGAATTTCGATGGGTCCAAGAGACTAGAAGGAGCTGGACCAGGCGTAATACTAGTATCACCTCAAGGCGACAAGTTGAAATATGTGCTACGGATGACATTTCCCAACGCATCTAATAACGAGGTGGAGTACGAAGCACTTATACACGGGATGAAGATGGAGAAAGCCTGTGGAGCAACTCGATTAAAAATCTTTGGTGATTCACAATTGGTGGCTCAACAGGTGATGAATCAATGCGACGCAATCAATGACAGTATGATAGCATACAAGGAAGTATATAACGAGCTCGAGAGGCTATTCGACGGGTGCGAAGTAAATCACATCAGCAGGCTCAGCAACGACGAAGTCGATGTACTTGAAAACATCGGGTCGCAGTGTCTAGCAATACCACCTAGCGTATTCTGGGAAGAGATAGCTGAAAGGTCAACCAAGGCGAAGAAACAACAGAAGAAGGGGAAGGATGAGAAAGCCTCGGGGGCTCCGGCAGCACTAGAGGAAACTACATCAGAAGATGAGGAGGAACCACACATGGTAATGATGGTACAAATTCCTTGGATGCAGGCTTACATAGCATATATCCTAAGGAAAGAACTGCCCGACGATCCAGTTGATGCAAGGCGAGTTATTAGACGTTCCAAAGCCTTTACTGTGATCAAAGAGGAGTTGTACAAACGAAGCATTTCAGGAATACTACAGAGATGTGTCACACCCGAGGAAGGAAGGCTTATTCTGAAAGATGTACACGAAGGGATGTGCGGACATCACGCAAGCAGTCGAGCTATAGCAGCAAAGGTTTTCGGAGCAGGATTCTATTGGCTAACAACAATTGAGGATGCAAAGGACATAGTGCGTACTTGTGATGCGTGCCAAAGGTTTGCCGCGAAACCTCATTCTCCGGCAGTAGAACTGATGCCAATACCACTGTCATGGCCCTTTGCTCAATGGGGTCTTGATATGGTGGGAAAACTACACAAAGCTTGGCCAGGAGGATACGAGTATATGCTAGTAGTTGTCGATAAGTTCACGAAGTGGATCGAAGCGAAGCCGATAAACTCACCAGATGCAGCATCCGCAATCAAGTTTGTCAAGAGTATCTTTTTTGATTTGGAGTTCCTCATAGCATCGTCACAGACAACGGCAGCAACTTCACATCCAAGGAATTCAAGGCATATTGCGCAGAGGCAGGCATCAAATTACAATTTGCCTCAGTTGCACACCCGCAAACCAATGGTCACGTCAAAAAAGCAAACGACATCATCTGCAACGGCATCAAGAAGCGCTTGTTAACACCATTGGAAAAAGTTCGACACATATGGCCAGAGGAGTTTCCTAGCGTATTATGGAGTATTCAAACGACACCAAATATAGCGACACAGGAAACTCCGTTCTTTCTAGTTCATGGAGCTGAGGCAGTGCTGCCAATAGAGATAGAACACAATTCCCCGAGAGTGGTAGAATTCAATAAAGAAACTTCGAGAAAGGCGCTGGAAGACGACGTTGATGCACTCGATGAAGCTCGAGATGAGGCATTGTCAAGAGTCACCAAATACTAGCAAGATATGAAAAACTACCACCGTCGATGTTTGCGACCAAGATCTTTCCAAGTAGGCGACTTAGTTCTCCGGCTTACACAAAATAGCCATGAAAAACTCGAGTCGCCATGGATTGGCCCGTACATCATCACAAAAGTAATTGAAGGAGGAGCATAGAGGATAAAGGACAAGAAGACATGGATAGCCGAGCCAAATCCCTAGAACGTGGCGCAACTTAGGCGTTTCTACGCCTAAAGTCGAAATATAGTCCTCCTTGTAAACATACAATATACTGAAATGCCCACGAGTTTTCAGACGCACTCTTTTCCTTTCAGGGCACCGAGTGGGGCTGAAAGGTTTTTAATGAGGCGGACTCGCGGTGCTGCAATATAGTAAAGATATTGATGATATACATCTTTTTCGTCGACAGTCTTGGGGGGCTCGTAACCCGCAATAACAATATAGATATAAACCGCTGCAAAATACAGTGTACAAAGTTATTTGATCTAGTGCAAAACACCTCACAAACCAATACAGACACCAACATCGGCCAACACAAAAGCTCGGGGGCTTGACGGAAGAAAAAACGTATAAAGTTGTTTTACAATATACATAATGCTTACAATACACCGACTGTTACTATCAAGAAAAATCGGCAGGAAAAAAAGGAAACTCAATTATCTCCTATCAGGTTGTGTATGTTTACTCTATGATCAGCATAACTACCCCTCACGAAGAATTCAGCGACTAGTCGAAGTAATTCATCCATCATCTCCTCGGCCACAGGACTTACAACATCGTTGATTTTGTCGATATTCCTCTTCCTCTTTGTCAGTTTGGCTTGACACCTTCCAACAATTTTGGTCATATCTAACTTCGGGTAGCAGATTTGCAACATGATCATGGCAAACCTTGCACCAGCAGCCAGTTGGGCCTTCACAAACTCATGGATCCGAGGAGCATCCTGAAATTTTTTCATCAGATCAGGAAGAGTCTTCGGCGGGGATTTGTGAGGAAACATGGTATTGTAAACCAGGGCCAGCGTCTTTGCGCAGAAATCAAGAAAATCACGGACCTTACTGGCGCGATCTTGGAATCTAACAATTTGTCGGGTACGATCAGGCGTAGCCTAAAAATTTGATCCATGTTGAAGAGCAAGTTTGATGAGTACATTGGACCTGGCTTCAACTCGTTCATCCTCAGCAGCAGCATCCAGAAAAGAATCTACTCAGCAAAAAAATCTCAGTGAAAACTGAAAAGAGAATAAGGTAGACAAGTTCAAATTCACGAGGCACACCTGCCATATCCAAGCTTGCGTCAGTCATCAACCGAAGCATGTAATCTTCTCGCAAAGTAGCTTGTGCAGCTTTAGTAATCGCAACCTCTTTTAAAGCTAAGGCTACCTGGGCTTGTTGAAGAGCAATTTTCTCCTTCTCGGAAGATCTTCGAGATTGCTCCATTATCACGAGAGCCTGTTTTTTCATCGACTGGAGCTGTTGTCGAAGTTCGATCAAATCTTCTACTGAATCAGCGTTCGAAGAATCTTCAATAAACTTGTCAATGGAAGTGTTCCTCGAGTAGGATGAAGCGAGTACAGCATCCGAAGAACGAGGGACCGCGGTATAGTTGTCAAAAACCAACTGGAAAGAAAATCTCGACATCAATTATTTGGCAAAAGTACTTCATTAATTCATTCGGATATTTACATAACCATTACAAGGTGGTTCCTAGTGAACCAATAGAAGGCTGTCACAAATGTCTACCAAGGCAACAGCATCAAAAGAAGGAAGAAACAACAAATACAGGGACAAGATGGTCTACTTGACCTCCGGCTTTGCAGAACTGGGGGAAGGAGCTGGTTTATATCCGAGGAAGGAAAGGATTTTCTTCGAATGCGGTTTGGCGGCCCTAATCAAGGATTCCCACCTCTCCGTCTTCATCTTCTTCACTTCTCCAACCTTTGCCCAGTCGACGTTTTGTTGGCTTTCGGCAATGATGTCTACGGGTGCTTCTATTCTTGTAGACAGTGTTGGGCCTCCAAGAGCAGAGGTTTGTAGAACAACAGCAAGTTTCCCTTAAGTGGATCACCCAAGGATTATCGATCTCAGGGAGGAAGAGGTCAAAGATATCCCTCTCATGCAACCCTGCAACCACAAAGCAAGAAGTCTCTTGTGTCCCCAACACACCTAATAGGTGCACTAATTCGGCGAAGAGATAGTGAAATACAGGTGGTATAATAAGTATGAGCAGTAGCAACGGCACCAGAAAAGTGCTTGCTGGCGTGTAGTTGACGGTGGTAATATTGCAGACAGTAGAAATGCAGTAAAACAGTAAACAAGCAGCGATAGCAGTATTTAGGAACAAGGCCTAGGGATCATACTTTCACTGAAAATTTCAGCACATAGAGAGGCATTTTAGTAACATGAAAATTTCTACAACCATATTTCCCTCTCTCATAATAACTTTCAGTAGCATCATGAGCAAACTCAACAATATAACTATCACATAAAGCATTCTTATCATGAGTCTCATGCATAAAATTATTACTCTCCACATAAGCATAATCAATTTTATTAGTTGTAGTGGGAGCAAATTCAACGAAGTAGCTATCATCAAATATAGGAGGCATATTGTAATCATAATCAAATTTACTCTCCATAGTATGTGGCACCAAAAGGCTACTATCATTATAATCATCATAAATAGGAGGCAAAGTATCATCAAAGTAAATTTTCTCCTCAATGCTTGGGGGACTAAAAAGATCATGCTCATCAAAACCAGCTTCCCCAAGCTTAGAATTTTCCATAGCATTAGCAACAATAGTGTTCAAAGCATTCATATTAATAACATTCCCATTAGCATGCATATAAAGTTCCATGGGTTTTTTAATTCTCTCTTCAAACACATCATGTCCTAATTCAAGATAAAGTTCATAAAGATCTCTCATATTTTTGTTGTTTTCCATTATGCCTAACTAGTGTAAACAAGAAACAAAAAGATGCAATTGCAGGATCTAAAGGAAATAGCTTCGAGCACAAACACAATGGCGCCGTAAAAGTACTGCTACACTGGAACCGGAGTATGAGTGCCTTTTACCTTTCCTCCCTGGCAACGGCGCCGTAAAAGTGCTTGATGTCTACGGGTGCTTCTATTCTTGTAGACAGTGTTGGGCCTCCAAGAGCGAGAGGTTTGTAGAACAGACAGCAAGTTTCCCTTAAGTGGATCACCCAAGGTTTATCGATCTCAGGGAGGAAGAGGTCAAAGATATCCCTCTCATGCAACCCCGCAACCACAAAGCAAGAAGTCTCTTGTGTCCCCAACACACCTAATAGGTGCACTAGTTCGGCGAAGAGATAGTGAAATACAGGTGGTATGAATAAGTATGAGCAGTAGTAACGGTGCCGTAAAAGTGCTTGCCGGCGTGTGGTTGATGGTGGTAATATTGCGGACGAGCTACAGTATGCAAGTAAAACAAGTAAACAAGCAGCGATAGCGATATTTAGGAACAAGGCCTAGGGATCATACTTTCACTAGTGGACACTCTCAACATTGATCACATAAATAAATAGATAGATGCTAGACTCTACACCCTCTTGTTGGATGATGAACACCACTAACCGTGTAGGATTACACGAACCCTCAATGCCGGAGTTAACAAGCTCCACAATATTCGATGTTCATATTTAAATAACCTTAGAGTGCATGACAGATCAACATAACCAAACCAAGTACTAACATAGCATGCACACTGTCACCTTCACGCTACGAAAGGAGGCATAGATCACATCAATACCATCATAGCAATAGTTAACTTCATAATCTACAAGAGATCACAATCATAGCCTACGCCAAGTACTAACACGATGCACACACCGTCACCATTACACCGTGCAGGAGGAATAAACTACTTTAATAACATCACTAGAGTAGCACACAGTATAAATTGTGATACAAAACACATTGCAATCATAAAGAGATATAAATAAGCACTTCACTACGCCATTCATAATGTTGAATAAGTATTCTCGTGAAATATAGCCTAAGAGACCCACACGGTGCACACACTCGTCACCTTTACACACGTGGGACAAGGAGTCTCCGGAGATCACATAAGTAAAATCCACTTGACTAGCATAATGACATCTAGATTACAAGCATCATCATATGAATCTCAATCATGTAAGGCAGCTCATGAGATTATTGTATTGAAGTACATAGAGAGAGAGAGAGATGAACCACATAGCTACCGGTACAGCCCCGAGCCTCGATGGAGAACTACTCCCTCCTCATGGGAGACATCAGCGTTGATGAAGATGGCGGTGGAGATGGCAGCGGTGTCGATGGAGAAGCCTTCCGGGGGCACTTCCCCGTCCCGCGGCGTGCCGAACAGAGACTCCTGTCCCCCAGATCTTGGCTTCGCGATGGCGGCGGCTCTGGATGGTTTCTCGTATCGTGGCTTTTTCGTATCGAGGTTTTAGGTCAGGGACCTTTATATAGGCGAAGAGGCGGCGTCAGAGGGTCGAAGAGGTGGTGTCACCATAAGGTGGCGCGGCCAAGGCCTGGGCCGTGCCGGCCTACCTCCTGGGCCCCCTATGGGTCCACTCTGGCGACTCTCGGGTGTTCTGGATGCTTCCGGGGATTCTAAGATGCTGGGCGTTGATTTCGTCTGATTCCGAGAATATTTCCTTACTAGGATTTCTGAAACCAAAAACAGCAGAAAACAGGAACTGGCCCTTCGGCATCTCGTCAATAGGTTAGTTCCGGAAAACGCATAAAAACGACATAAAGTATGCATAAAACATGTAGATATCATCAATAATGTGGCATGGAACATAAGAAATTATCGATACGTCGGAGACGTATCAGCATCCCCAAGCTTAGTTTCTGCTCGTCTCGAGCAGGTAAACGATAACAAAGATAATTTCTGGAGTGACATGCCATCATAACCTTGATCATACAATTGTAAGCATATGTAATGAATGCAGCGATCCAAACAATGTAAATGACATGAGTAAACAAATGAATCATATAGCAAAGACTTTTCATGAATTGTACTTTCAAGACAAGCATCAATAAGTCTTGCATAAGAGTTAACTCATAAAGCAATAATTCAAAGTAAAGGTATTGAAGCAACACAACGGAAGATTAAGTTTCAGCGGTTGCTTTCAACTTGTAACATGTATATCTCATGGATAATTGTCAATGCAAAGCAATATAACAAGTGCAATATGCAAGTATGTAGGAATCAATGCACAGTTCACACAAGTGTTTGCTTCTTGAGGTGGAGAGAGATAGGTGAACTGACTCAACATAAAAGTAAAAGAAAGGTCCTTCAAAGAGGAAAGCATCGATTGCTATATTTGTGCTAGAGCTTTGATTTTGAAAACATATAGAGAACATAAAAGTAAAGTTTTGAGAGGTGTTTGTTGTTGTCAACGAATGGTAGTGGGCACTCTAACCCCCTTGCCAAACAAACCTTCAAAGAGCGGCTCCCATTTTATTTTTATTTTTGTGTGGCACTCCTTCCAACCTTTCTTTCACAAACCATGGCTAACCGAATCCTTCGGGTGCCTGCCAACAATCTCATACCATGAAGGAGTGCCTTTTTATTTTAGTTTTATTGTGATGACACTCCTCCCCACCTTTGCTTTCTCAAGCCATGGCTAACCGAATCCTTCGGGTGCCGTCCAACAATCACATACCATGGAGGAGTGTCTATTTTTTTGTTAATTAATTTGGGACTGGAAATCCCATTGCCAGCTCTTTTTGCAAAATTATTGGATAAGCGGATGAAGCCACTAGTCCATTAGTGAAAGTTGCCCAACAAGATTGAAAGATAAACACCACATACTTCCTCATGAGCTATAAAACATTGACACAAATTAGAGGTGATAAATTTTGAATTGTTTAAAGGTAGCACTCAAGCAATTTACTTTGGAATGGCGGAGAAATACCATGTAGTAGGTAGGTATGGTGGACACAAATGGCATAGTGGTTGGCTCAAGGATTTGGATGCATGAGAAGTATTCCCTCTCGATACAAGGCTTAGGCTAGCAAGGTTATTTGAAACAAACACAAGGATGAACCGGTGCAGCAAAACTCACATAAAAGACATATTGTAAACATTATAAGGCTCTACACCGTCTTCCTTGTTGTTCAAACTCAATACTAGAAATTATCTAGACCTTAGAGAGACCAATTATGCGAACCAAATTTTAGCATGCTCTATGTATTTCTTCATTAATAGGTGCAAATTATATGATGCAAGAGCTTAAACATGAGCACAACAATTGCCAAGTATCACATTATCCAAGACATTTTACCAATTACTACATGTAGCATTTCCCGTTTCCAACCATATAACAATTAACGAAGCAGTTTCAACCTTCGCCATGAACATTAAAAGCTAAGAACACATGTGTTCATATGAACCAACGGAGCGTATCTCTCTCCCACACAAGCATTTATTCAAACAAAAACAAAAACAAAAGCACACACGACGCTCCAAGTAGAGTACATAAGATGTGACCGAATAAAAATATAGTTTCAAGAGAAGGAACCCGATAATTTGTCGATGAAGAAGGGGATGCCTTGGGCATCCCCAAGCTTAGATGCTTGAGTCTTCTTGAAATATGCAGGGATGAACCACCGGGGCATCCCCAAGCTTAGAGCTTTCACTCAACTCATTAGAGGGTTAGTGCATAATCAAAAACTCACATGTTCAGAGGTGACACAATCATTCTTAACACTTCTGGACATTGCACAAAGCTACTGAAAGTCGATGGAATCGAAATATCCATCAAGCATATCAAAACAGGCAATGCGAAATAAAAGGCAGAATCTGTCAAAACATAACAGTTCGTAAAGACGAATTTTATTGAGGCACCAGACATGCTCAAATGAAAATGCTCAAATTGAATGAAAGTTGCGTACATATCTGAGGATCGCTCACGTAAATTGGCATAATTTTCTGAGTTACCTACAGAGAATTTTGCCCAGATTGGTGACAGCAAAGAAATCTGTTTCTGCGCAGTAATCCAAATCTAGTATGAACCTTTCTATCAAAGACTTTACTTGGCACAACAATGCAAAAAAACTAAGATAAGAAGAGGTTGCTACAGTAGTAACAACTTCCAAGACTCAAATATAAAACAAAATTACTGTAGCAAAATAAACACATGGGTTATCTCCCAAGAAGTTCTTTCTTTATAGCCATTAAGATGGGCTTAGCAAATTAAATGATGCACTCACAAGAAATAGTATTTGAAGCAAAAGAGAGCATCAAGAGGCAAATTGAAAACAAATTTAAGCCTAACATGCTTACTATGCATAGGAATCTTGTAAATAAACAAGTTCATGAAGAGCAAAGTAACAAGCATAGGAAGATAGAACAAGTGTAGCTTCAAAAATTTCAGCACATAGAGAGGCATTTTAGTAACATGAAAATTTCTACAACCATATTTCCCTCTCTCATAATAACTTTCAGTAGCATCATGAGCAAACTCAACAATATAACTATCACATAAAGCATTCTTATCATGAGTCTCATGCATAAAATTATTACTCTCCACATAAGCATAATCAATTTTATTAGTTGTAGTGGGAGCAAATTCAACGAAGTAGCTATCATCAAATATAGGAGGCATATTGTAATCATAATCAAATTTACTCTCCATAGTATGTGGCACCAAAAGGCTACTATCATTATAATCATCATAAATAGGAGGCAAAGTATCATCAAAGTAAATTTTCTCCTCAATGCTTGGGGGACTAAAAAGATCATGCTCATCAAAACCAGCTTCCCCAAGCTTAGAATTTTCCATAGCATTAGCAACAATAGTGTTCAAAGCATTCATATTAATAACATTCCCATTAGCATGCATATAAAGTTCCATGGGTTTTTTAATTCTCTCTTCAAACACATCATGTCCTAATTCAAGATAAAGTTCATAAAGATCTCTCATATTTTTGTTGTTTTCCATTATGCCTAACTAGTGTAAACAAGAAACAAAAAGATGCAATTGCAGGATCTAAAGGAAATAGCTTCGAGCACAAACACAATGGCGCCAGAAAAGTACTGTTACCTGGAACCGGAGTATGAGTGCCTTTTACCTTTCCTCCCCGAAGAACGGCGCCGTAAAAGTGCTTGATGTCTACGGGTGCTTCTATTCTTGTAGACAGTGTTGGGCCTCCAAGAGCAAGAGGTTTGTAGAACAGCAAGCAAGTTTCCCTTAAGTGGATCACCCAAGGTTTATCGATCTCAGGGAGGAAGAGGTCAAAGATATCCCTCTCATGCAACCCCGCAACCACAAAGCAAGAAGTCTCTTGTGTCCCCAACACACCTAATAGGTGCACTAGTTCGGCGAAGAGATAGTGAAATACAGGTGGTATGAATAAGTATGAGCAGTAGTAACGGTGCCGTAAAAGTGCTTGTCTGGCGTGTGGTTGATGGTGGTAATATTGCGGACGATTCATGTATGCAAGAAAACAAGTAAACAAGCAGCGATAGCAGTATTTTGGAACAAGGCCTAGGGATCATACTTTCACTAGTGGACACTCTGAACATTGATCACATAAATAAATAGATACATGCTAGACTCTACACCCTCTTGTTGGATGATGAACACCACTAACTGTGTAGGATTACACGAACCCTCAATGCCGGAGTTAACAAGCTCCACAATATTCGATGTTCATATTTAAATAACCTTAGAGTGCATGACAGATCAACATAACCAAACCAAGTACTAACATAGCATGCACACTGTCACCTTCACGCTACGAAAGGAGGCATAGATCACATCAATACCATCATAGCAATAGTTAACTTCATAATCTACAAGAGATCACAATCATAGCCTACGCCAAGTACTAACACGATGCACACACTGTCACCATTACACCGTGCAGGAGGAATAAACTACTTTAATAACATCACTAGTGTAGCACACAGATAAATTGTGATACAAAACACATTGCAATCATAAAGAGATATAAATAAGCACTTCACTACACCATTCATAACAGTGAATAAGTATTCTGTGAAATATAGCCTAAGAGACCCACACGGTGCACACACTCGTCACCTTTACACACGTGGGACAAGGAGTCTCCTGGAGATCACATAAGTAAAATCCACTTGACTAGCATAATGACATCTAGATTACAAGCATCATCATATGAATCTCAATCATGTAAGGCAGCTCATGAGATTATTGTATTGAAGTACATAGAGAGAGAGATGAACCACATAGCTACCGGTACAGCCCCGAGCCTCGATGGAGAACTACTCCCTCCTCATGGGAGACAGCAGCGTTAATGAAGATGGCGGTGGAGATGGCAGCGGTGTCGATGGAGAAGCCTTCCGGGGGCACTTCCCCGTCCCGGCGGCGTGCCGGAACAGAGACTCCTGTCCCCCAGATCTCGGCTTCGCGATGGCGGCGGCTCTGGATGGTTTCTCGTACCGTGGCTTTTTCGTATCGAGGTTTTAGGTCAGGGACCTTTATATAGGCGAAGAGGCGGCGTCGGAGGGTCGAAGAGGCAGTGTCACCATAAGGCGGCGCGGCAAGGGCCTGGGCCGCGCCGGCCTACCTCCTGGGCCCCCTGTGGGTCCACTCTGGCGACTCTCGGGTGTTCTGGATGCTTCCGGGGATTCTAAGATGCTGGGCGTTGATTTCGTCCGATTCCGAGAATATTTCCTTACTAATACATAATATAGGGTTTTTTATTGGATTCTAAATTCCAAGATAACTCATTAGAATTATTAATAAGACAGTCCTGATAAAATTGGTTATTGGGCAGTCAAAATTGTGATTCTGAAACCAAAAACAGCAGAAAACAGGAACTGGCCCTTCGGCATCTCGTCAATAGGTTAGTTCCGGAAAACGCATAAAAACGACATAAAGTATGCATAAAACATGTAGATATCATCAATAATGTGGCATGGAACATAAGAAATTATCAATACGTCGGAGACGTATCGGGCAACCAAAGCGATGGTACCTTCAACGCCAATCTTCAAATTCTCTTGCCGGAGAGCCAGCCCAAGATCTTCTTCGGGAATGAAGTGCTTGGTTAGGGCAGCAAAGGTGTCGGGCTGCTCTTTCTTCGGAAAGAAGTAGGAGAAAAGGCGCGAAAATGCCGACTTAGCATCAGAGATACTCTGGCGCACTTCATCCCCATGAATCTCAAGGATAGAAAGAGCGTCAAGAAGACGATCATCTTCGGGCTGTTCGAGTTCAAAATCCTGGTGCATCCTCCCTGCTGAAACAAATTTCGGGTTGTCAACAAGTGCACGGAAATGCGAAGGCTCATGAACACTCAAAGTCGTTGGGGCACTTACTAACAAAGCGCCGATTTTGCGACTCCAAGCGGCCGATGATCTCTTCCTCGCGAGCAGTTTGCTGGGTTGTGTTCTCGCTTAAGGCAGTTTCAGCGTCATGGAGTCTTTTTCGAAGACTCTCGACAACGGCAGTGTCTGACGAGGGAACACCTCGCCAATGCCTACGTATTGTAGACTTGGGTTTCGGGAGAGAGCGACGATTGGAGATTCCAGGAACGAGATTGGGCACACGACATACCCAACTTCGGGTCCCCTCGGTGGAGGATCCCTACGTGCTGCTAGCAATCCAGTATATGATCATAAGTATGTTTACAGGGTACCACCGTAGGCGGAGCTATGTTGTCTATCTGCTATCTATCTCTTGGCCTCCTTCTATCGGGTACCCTGGCTGGCTTTATATATGCAACCAACCTAGGGTTTTACAAGAGTCCTAGCCGACTACTTCTTCGGGTTGCCTTGTTGGGCCTTCTCCATATTGAGTCTTCTCCATATTGGGCCGAGCCGGGTATACTAATAATGGGTACCCGAAGGGTATACCCATGTCAGTAGCCCCCGAGTGTTTAGGGAAGTCGAAGACTTGCGTAGAGACTCCAAGCATTATCATCTCCGACGTCGAAGAAATACAAGGCGAGGTCCATATCGTAGATCATGTGTAGCGTAGATGATGTCTCGAAATTATTTTCTATCGGGTGCGCGGCAGCGCTCCCGATGGGAGTAGCCCCCGAGTCTATGGGCAAGTGCTTGCACTTGGGCATAGACTCAAGTTTGTACTACTCGATGAAGAACTTGACTATATTTTTGGGTGCAGCCCGTCTTTTTATCGACTTCTGTTGGAAAACTTAACGAAATCCATGCGCTCCCGATGGGAGTAGGCTCTACTCGAGTTGCAGAGTTGAGTTGAGGCTACAAACCTTTATATATTTACATAATCGAATGAAATTTCCATGCTTTTTCTCTTTTTCAAATTCTTCGAGACCAAAGAAACACTATATTTTCTTTGTCAAATATATTGTGCAGGGATAACGGTGATTGGGGCTGGTTCATCTGACGGATCAGGTACCAGTTAACTGTGCTTGTGGCAATCCGCAAAAACCTACTTCAAGATCACGTCCCCGGACATGATCTCGGGATACTGGCGTAATTCGACATGTGCCGCTTCAGGACTTACCAGATGCCGAATTCCAGTCATGTTTTATCGGGTACCTAACGCGTCCGTTAGGATTTTTCTTCGTATCTATTGATACGGAAAAAAGTAGCAAAGCGCCGTCAGAGGCGGTGCCACGCCGCGCATGATGGATCCTGGGGACTTACCGTCGCAAAGTATTGCGGCATTCAGAGATTAATTCGCAACTGAGGCGCTCTGAGAATATATTGTCGAGTGCCTTTTGTTCGGCTAATGGAATGCTCTATTTCTTCGGGTTGAACCGTTTTTACGGGTTGATATCTTTTGTCGAATAGGATCTTGAAGCTCCTTCTATATTGACTTGCTATATTGAATTTTATTTCTTCGGGTGCGCGACCAGCGCTCCCGATGGGAGTAGCCCCCGAGGCTACAGCCGAGTGTTTGCACTTGGATGTAGGCTCAACTTTCTTTATCGACTTCCTTGAAGTATGCTTTTCATTGAATATGCAACTGAAATAAATGACGAGTATATGGACTCGAAGATTTTTCCCTTCCCTCTTTTTTGTTTGTTTGTCGGGTTCCTCCTTGAAGAGATTTTCCTCGAGTTCCTCCTTGAGTAAAATTTCTTCGGGTCCTCATTGAGGATAATTTCTTCGGGACCTCCTTGAGGATAATTTCTTTGGATTCTCTCTTGAAGACAATTTCGTTGGGTCCTCCCTGAAGATGATTTCGTCGGGTTCTTTCTTGAAGAAATTTTTGTAGGCACAGTTCTTCTGTTGTCAACCTTAGATGTATAGTGAAGAAGTATGGCGCAGCCCCCGAGTATCGGGTACGGCGAATGTAAATGATAGTCAACTTTATGTAAAACTAAGGAACATTTAGCTTATTGGGCACGACGGAGTCGATGCGATGAAGTCTTAGAGTGCCGAGAAGAAGTCGAGCTGAAGTAGAAACCACCAAATAGCGAAAGTAGATGCCGCCATATTGTTGATGAAAAAATAGCCGAGCCCCCGAGCATTGCTAGGGTGACATCATGATTGTTGCTTGGACGCCGTGTCGTAGTGACCCGGGGCGAAGTCGTTGTCGAGCCCCCGAGCGTTGCCGAAAATGTTGTGCCGAAGTAGGGTGGTTGTCTGGAATATTATGTTGTAGCTATACTCGGGAGCGAAGTTGTTGTCGAGCCCCCGAGTGTTGGCTCCATGGATATATAACGCCATGAGATATAAAGCATTGAGGATGAATCCAAAATGAAGTATTTGAGATGAATCCGCGTTGAAGATTACGCCATTAACCATGAAGCATATATTGAAGATGAATCCGCTGATATCACAGAGGATGAATCCGTTGACCCGAAGAAAGTAAATCCAGTCATAATCATAGATGATAAATCCACTGACCCGGAAATGCGTCGGGTAGTATTATATTTAGAAAACCAATGATAACCTTATAAGAGGAATCCAAAGAAGACAAATCCAATAAGCCGGAAAAGAGAAATCCAATGAGCCGAAGAAGATAAATCCACTAAGCCGAAGAAAATAAATCCACTGATCCGAGGAAGATGTATCCAGAGCCGAAGAAAATAAATCCATTGGTGTATTCGCGGTAAAGATATAATGGTGCACCCCTAACGTTGAGTGTATTTGCTGTAATATTGCAATGGCACAACTCCCGAATATTCGGGTATGACGAAAGTAAATAAATAATTGAATCTTGGAAGAGGTACACTTAGCTTTTTTGTCGGGTGCGAGGGAGTCATCGCTGAAGCAGGTCGTGCAACGGACACAGTCGATGTAGACGCGCGATGTCTGGCTGATATTGTTGATGTAGTCGCGCGGAGCCTAGCCGGCGTGGTCGATGAAGATGACGATGTCAAAGTAATTGCGCAACAAAAAGGCGAGACACATGATGGCGAACGGGGTCGATACAACAAAGTCGTCGAAGCTTATTCCCGATCCGCAGTTATATTACGGCGCAAAAAACTTGCGCGCAAATAATAGTACGAGCCTGATCGGAACCATGGACAATGAAGTTGATTGTTGATGAAGTATACTACTCGACCAGATTCAATATGGCTGACTGTCGATGAAAGATCCCGCCCGAATAACATAATCTAGTTGCCACGATCGCCACGGTCGGTGCCAATTGATGAGGGAACACCTCGCCAATGCCTACGTATTGTAGACTTGGGTTTTGGGAGAGAGCGACGATGGAGATTCCGGGAACAAGATTGGGCACACGACATACCCATCTTCGGGTCCCCTCGGTGGAGGATCCCTACCTGCTGCTAGCAATCCAGTATATGATCATAAGTATGTTTACAGGGTGCCACCGTAGGCGGAGCTATGTTGTCTATCTGCTATCTATTTCTTGGCCTCCTTCTATCGGGTACCCTGGCTGGCTTTATATATGCATCCAGCCTAGGGTTTCACAAGAGTCCTAGTCGACTACTTCTTCGGGTTGCCTTGTTGGGCCTTCTCCATATTGATTCTTCTCCATATTGGGCTGAGCCGGGTATACTAATAATGGGTACCCGAAGGGTATACCCATGTCAGCGTCTAACTCAACCTTTTCGCGAGTTTTTTCGCTTTGCTCCAGCTTGAGGGCAAGGTCATCGACGCGCTTATTAGCTTCGGCAAGAGCCTCTAGCAAAAGAAAGGATGATAATGTTACGACAAAATAGCAGAGGAAAATCTACTCGACGAGAAGAAGCAAGAGAGGAATACCTTTCAACTTATCAGCATAATCACGGTACCCGATAAATTGGGTACCAAGACGAATAAATTCTTTCATCACAGGCTAAAACAATAACATGGATAAGAAGATCAACATGAAAAAAAGAGTTTGGTAGCAAATGAAAGAATGGTCAAAGCCCTTACATCGTCCATAGAAGGATTCGCCGAACTCCCGGTCAAGAGGCTCGGCTCTTTGCCCAGCTCAATTCTTGCTTTCTTCGGTGAAGGGGCACTAGGGCTCCCGACAGGAGTCATGTGTCCTATGTCCTGCTGAGGAGGCGAGGTTTCGTCCGTAGTAGGGCGAGTCTCGGAAAGAACTAGAGTCCGAGACGTGCTCGTAAGAGCAGTCACGTTAACAGGGGCTCTTCTTCCTCGTCGCCACTGTGCATCAAAAAATAGTATAAGAAACGCTTAACAGGCAAAATATCGGGGGCGAAAAGGCGACAGAAACTTACGAGCTAACAAGGGCGTCGTTGTAAGGGTTGAAGGTTTCCTCCTCTTCGGAGGAAGTTTCTTCGGCAGGCGTTTGGTCGGCTTTGGAGGTGCCGGAGTCTGCAACTTCACCCTCTTCCTTTTGTTCTTTGGGGATACAGCGGAAGGGAGAGAATGCACAGACTCGGAAGCCTCGGATTCAGCATCTCCTTCAGAGGAAGCCGCGGATTTGTGAGAACCCGCAACTTCACTCTTAGGGCGGGAAGTACCCTGGGTTTCGTCGGTGATGATGGTTCGTTCCTCGACCTATCCGCCTTCAGGAACGGGAGGCAGAGAGGATTGAACTTGATGTTTCCACAAGAAGAAAAGATAGAGACGACGGGTTACATCAACGAATTCAGCAAAAACAGTGGGCGACAAAGCTACAATTCACCGAGAACAAAAATAGTTTACCTTGGGGAGGGCGTTGGTGCCGCTATACGGCTCCACGCGACACGAAAATGGAATGGTGTCCTTCTTGCTCAGCGACGAAATCTTCCGAACAAGCTTCTCCAGGTCTTTTACCAACAGATGCTTGGAGAAGCGGTCCACGTCTTTTTCGCCAGCATACATCCAGATAGGGTTCTTGCGAGCCTGTAGAGGCTGCACCCTGATTCTGAGAAAATACGCAGTAATCTGAATACCCGCCAGCTCTTTGCCGCGGGTATTCTGGAGTTCGTGGATCCGTTTCATCAGCGCTTCTGTCGCCGTTTTCTCTTCATCGGTAGCTTCAGCATCCCACGACCGATGCCGGAAGATCTTCTCGCTACCATCAAAAGGAGCGACATTGTACTCTTGCGAGTCAACATGCTCTTCATGGATATAAAGCCATCTTTTGCGCCACCCTTGAACGGAGTCAGGGAATTTGACATTGAAATATTCGACATCTGGGCGAACGCAGATAACAACACCACCTACATTGTAGGCGGTGTTGTGGGAGCTGTTGCGGCGGAAAAGGAATATGCGTTTCCATAGGCCCCAATTGGGATGGGACCCGAGAAAACATTTGCAGAGGGTGATGAAGATAGAAATGTGGAGGATAGAATTGGGGGTGAGCTGGTGCAGCTGCAGCCCTAAACAATGAGTAATCCACGAAGAAATTCGTGGATCGGAGTAGCTAAACCGCGGATGAGGTGGTCAACGAACGTTACCCAGTATCCAATGCGCGGCGTGGGGTAGCTCTCCTCGCCGGGGAAGATCAGCGTCTTCTCCTACTTCATGAACCTGAGCTTCTTGAGCAGGTTCACGTCCTGATTGGAGATCTTGGATCTCTCCCACTCAGAGAACTGCAGGTCTTCTGTCGCCATGGGGGAGGTGTGCTTGGTGAGCCTTGACCGCGGCGGCATTCAATGGGACTGATTGCAAGGAGGAAGCAGGCACAGGCGCAGGAGCGTTTTGTGGCAATGGGGGATTTTGGAGAGAGACAGAGCAAAGGTGCGGCGTAGCGAAGGGGTGAACAGAGGAAGAAGAAGGTTCTTTATAGCAAACCTGTGAATCGACGCACCGTTGGATACAACAGTAATAGGCTTGATGTTTTACACGTGGCTCAAGGGGTAAAAGTGTATTTTTACTATGATGGAACTGGACAGGCGCTACAACGCGCTTGCCAGGAAAAGCGGAGGACGTGTTTCCCCCACTTGCGTAACGTGTCACAGACCGCAGGTTTTTGGACCCACAAGTCAGTGACAAGATAGGACCCGTGTTTTCCCAACACAGCGGTCGTGGCTATCGTCAGCACTGATGTCACTTTAAAGAGAGAAATTACGACTTCGATGGTCTGAGGATTGGCGATATAGATGGATTGGTGATAATTTCGGGAGCCTTTGATTAAGTACATATTTTTGGAAAAATGTTTGGCGGCTATCTCGGGAAGGAAATTTCGAGTATGGCAAGACAGAAAAGGCGAGAGTCTATGATCAAATACAAGCATTTGTTCATATGCTCGGGGGCTACTCCCATCGGGAGCGCTGGTCGCGCACCCGATAAAGATGGAAGAACTCGAAAAAGATGACAATATAGCGACAAAAGGTGTTAAAATGGTGAGCCTACAACCAAGTACAAGCACTTGGCTGTAGCCTCGGGGGCTACTCCCATCGGGAACGCTGTTCGCGTGCCCGATGAAGTTATACAAGGCATGGTGAGCATATTTTGAGTTATACAAATAACTCTTCATATACTCCCATCGGGAGGACAAGATAAAAAATATATATACAAGTCAAAAGATGACTCGAATAAATGTGCTATTCCAGCAGTCGAAAAAGCACTCGACAATATACACTCAAGTGCCTCAGGCGCAAATTAATCTCTGAATGCCGCAATACTTTGCGAAGGTAAGTCCCCGGGATTCGTCATGTGTGGCGTGGCACCGCCTCTGACGGCGCTTCGCTACTTTTTCCGTATCAGCAGATGCGAAGAAAAATCCAAACGGACGCGTTAGGTACCCGATAAAACATGACTGGAATTCGACATCTGGTAAGACCTTAAGCGGCACATGTTGAATTACACCAGTATCCCAAGATCATGTCTAGGGACGTGATCTTGAAGTAGGTTTTGGTGGATTGCCACAAGAGCAGTTAACTAGTACCTGATCCATCAGATGAACTAGCCCCAATTACCATTATCCCTGTACAATATATGATTGATTTATTAAAAATATGTGTTAACTCGAAGAAGTTGTACGGTAATTGTAAAGTTGGAGATTTTCCCTGATTCTCCGATTCAAGCAAAATCTCGGGGGCTACTGACATAGGCATCCCCAATTGGCCTGCCGAAGAAGGTACCCGGGGTTTACTGAAGGCCCACGAGTCGACGAATATGGATTTCGGAAGCCCAATTAGTTATTGATAACGAAAGATAGAATTGTATTAGGAAATAGAGAGATTTGTAACTTTACGGGTTGAACTCAAAGAGTCTCCTGGAATCTGTAAACTTGTGTAATACGAAACCCTCGGCTCCGCCTCCTATATAAGGGGGAGTCGAGGGACGAAGAGAGGATCGACTCTATTGTTAACGCAACCCTAGTTTTTAGCAGTCGAGTACTTTTCCGGCTGAAACCTTCGAGATCTACTTGCCCTCTGATACGTCTCCAACGTATCTATAATTTCTGATGTTCCATGCTTGTTTTCTGACAATACCTACATGTTTTGTTCACACTTTATGTCATTATTATGCATTTTCCGGAACTAACCTATTGACAAGATGCCGAAGTGCCAGTTCCTGTTTTCTGCTATTTTTGGTTTCAGAAATCCTAGTAAGGAAATATTCTCGGAATTGGACGAAATCAACGCCCAGCATCTTATAATTCCACGAAGCTTCCAGAACACCCGAGAGGGACCAGAGGAGGGCCACAGGGGGCCCACACATGTGGCTGGCGCGGCCAAGAGGGGGGCCGCGCCCCCCTATTGTGTGGCGGCTCCGTAACCCCTCCGACTCCGCCTCTTCGCCTATAAGTTGCCTCCTGACCTAAATCTTCGACACCGATTGACGAAACCCGAGAAAACCTTCCAGAGCCGCCGCCATCGCGAAACTCCAATTCGGGGACAGAAGTCTCTGTTCCGGCACCCTGCCGGGACGGGGAATTGCCCCCGGAGTCATCTCCACCGCCGTCTCCACCGCCATCTTCACCGCCATCGCTGTCTCCATGATGAGGAGGGAGTAATTCACCCCCGGGGCTGAGGGCTCCGCCGTAGCTATGTGGTTCATCTCTCTCTTTGTGGTCTAGTTGAATATCATCTATGTGCTACTCTAGTGATGTTATTAAAGTAGTCTATTCCTCCTCCATGATGTAATGTTGACAGTGTGTGCATCATGAAGTACTTGGTATATGCTATGATTGTGATCTCTTGTAGATTATGAAGTTAACTATTACTATGATGGTATTGATGTGATCTATTCCCCTTTCATAGCTTGTCGTTGACAGTGTGCATGCTATGTTAGTACTCGGTATAATTGCATTGGTCTATCATGCACTCTATGGTTATTTAAATACGAACATCGAATGTTGTGGAGCTTGTTAACTCCGGCATTGAGGTGCTCTTGTAGCCCTACACAATTAATGGTGTTTGTCATCCAACAATAGAGTGTAGAGTGGTTTTATTATGTGATCATTGTTGAGAGTGTCCACTAGTGAAAGTAGGATCCCTAGGCCTTGTTTCCAAGCATCGAATCTCCGTTTGTTTACTGTTTTGTTGCATGTTTACTCGCTTCCATATTTTATTCAGATTGCTATTACCACTCATATTCATTCATACCACTTGTATATCACTATCTCTTTGCCGAACTAGTGCACCTATACATCTGACAAGTGTATTAGGTGTGTTGGGGACACAAGAGACTTCTTGTATCGTGATTGCAGGTTGCTTGAGAGGGATATCTTTGACCTCTTCCTCCCTGAGTTCGATAAACCTTGGGTGATCCACTTAAGGGAAACTTGCTGCTGTTCTACAAACCTCTGCTCTTGGAGGCCCAACACTGTCTACAGGAAAATAAGTGTGAGTAGACATCAAGCTATTTTCTGGCGCCGTTGCCGGGGAGGAAAGGTAAAAGGCACTCACACTCCGGTCCCAGGTAACTAAGTTATTTTCTGGTGCCGTTGTAAGTGCTCGAAGCTATTTCCTTTAGATCCTGCAATTGCATCTTTTTGTTTCTTGTTTTACACTAGTAAGGCATAATGGAAAAAAACTGTGAGCTTTTTAATTTATTTCCTAAGCTAAGACATGAATTGTGTGATGCGAAAATTAAAAAACCTATGGAACCTTATTTGCATGCTAGTAGCAATGTTGTTAGTATGAATGCAATCACTGCTAATGCTATGGAGAAGTCTAAGCTTGGGGAAGCTAGTTTTTATGATCTTTTTAGCTTCCCATCTTTAGGGGAGAAAATTTGCTCTGATAATAATTTATCCCCCATATGCGATAACTCTAATGGTGCTTGTGATATTTTAAATCCACCTACTGCAAGTACTGCTTTCGAGATACCCATGAAAATTATTGAACGTGTTATGGATAACCGCTATGAAGGGGATGGAACCTGTCCATCCCGGAGATCATTTACTTGTTTTTGCATGAATTATGCGGGTTATTCAAGTGTGCAGGTATCTCTATGGATGAAGTGAGGAAGAAACTATTCTCTATTTCGCTGTCTGGTAAAGCGGCGCATTGGTATAAATTGCTGAAGAATAGTCATTCTCTTGGATGGGAGGAAATTGTACCTCTCTTTTATTCTAAATTTTATCCTCCTCATGAAGTGCATATTGATAGGAATTACATTTATAACTTTTATCCTTGTGATGGAGAGAGTATTTTTCAAGCATGGGGGAGATTGAAGTCACTAATGCTCAAATGTCCCATTCATGAGCTTCCCCGTAATGTTATTATTAATAATTTTTATGCAAGACTTTCAGGACATCACAAGGACTATCTAGATGCCTGTTTGGAGGGATCTTTCACAAGCAAGGAGGTTGAAGCTAGGTGGGATCTTCTTGATCGGATTGAGGAGAACGCTGAAGGATGGGAGAACAACAAAGGTAAAGAGTCAGGTATAAATTATGATTATGAATGCATTGCAACTTTTATGGATACTGGTAAATTTCGAAATATGAGTGCTACTTATGGTCTTGACTCTCAAGTTGCCGCAAATCTTTATAAAGCTTTTGCCTCTCATTTTGAATTGCCTAAAAATAATTTTGATAAGTATCATGAACCTTTTAAAGAGGCTTGCATGAAGGATGAAATTGTTGTTAATGATTGCAATAAACATGCTCAAACTCCTAAGAATGCTATTTCCTATAAGCATGTTAATTTTTGTGGAATGCATAGACCTTGTGGAATTAATCAAATCGAAGATGAATATTGTATCCATCATGTTAATGAAAAAACTAGAAAGTGGTCTAGGGCTCTAGATGATCTTGGTAAAAAAGTTTGTGCCCTCTATCCTTTTATTTGTGAAGTTTGCCATAAAGTGGGTCATTTTAATTTTCAATGCTCCTCCAATGATAATTTGAACCCCATGAGTGCTGCAAATTTGTATTGTGATGATGAAATTACTCCTAATCAAGCATGATGAACTTACTTTATTTTTGTGGTGTGAAGAGCTATCAAGAAAAATCTCTTTGTTACATATGAGTGATCTTGATATTGATGATGTCCTGCATGGGTGCTTTTCTTATTGCATTGATAATAGCCATACAAATACTTACATACAAAATATTTTAGAAGATGACACCTTGCCAAAATATGATAGGAACGCTGTGTGTTTTGAACTTATTAATGAAAAGGAGGAATCCTCCCAAGTTTCTTCTATTGTTTCTGAAAGTGAATCAGGTTATGTGGACAAGCCTCTTCCTCCTAAAGAAGGGAACGAGAAGAAGAAGAAGAAGAAGAAGAAGAAGAAGAAGAAGAAGAAGAAGAAGAAGGGAACGAAGAAGAAGAAGAAGAAGAAGGAGAATAAAGAGAAAGAGGTAACGGCATATCCCCGTGTGAATGAGATAACGATAGGTAACCGTAAGTATGTTGCCCCTAATGACTATTATGATAATGAATCTGAACACAATGATCTTCCTATGCCCTTTACATACATTAGTGATCATGATTTAGAAGAGCACACTACTTTTAATATTAAAAATCTCTGGGAAACTAATTCTGAAAATGATGACGATAATAATTGCCATAGTATCAGTACTATCCATGTTTCCTCCCATAATGATATAGAAAGCTCTAAGCTTGGGGATGAGGTGTTTGAAAATCCTTTTGCTACTGATCATTATATGTTTGATACATCTCCTTCTAGTAACAATGATGGTATGGTCACAGATGAACATACTGTGAAAGATAACTACTCTGTTTCTTATGATGACACTATGCCTCCGACCTTTGATGATTATTATAAAGAATGCTATGATATAGGTTATAACTATCCTTATGAAACTTGTCATAGTTATGATTGGATTGCCAAAAACAATTCCCTTAATTTGCAACTTGTTTACCATGTTCAAATTCTTGATAATAATCCTGCTCCAATTACTATTAATGAGAAGAACTCTTCTTATGCCAAAATTAATGATACTTCTATGCATATGAACCATGATAAGAATGTTCTAAGTGATGGGTATATTGTGGATTTTATCAATGATGCTACTGAAAGTTATTATGAGAGAGGGAAACATGGTTATATGCATCTTAATAATATTAAGTTTCCCCTCTTTATGTTGAGAATCTTGAAGTTACTCGTGTTTTATCTTCCTATGCTTGTCACTTTGTTCTTCATGAATTCATTTGTGTACAAGATTACTTTGCATAGAAAGTGGGTTAGACTTAAATGTGTTTTGAATTTGCTTCTTGATGCTCTCTTTTTCTTCAACTATTATTTCTTGGGAGTGCATCATTAAAATCACTGAGCCCATCTTAATGGCTATAAAGAAAGCACTTCTTGGGAGATAACCCATGTGTTTATTTTACTACAACACTTTTATTTTATATTTGAGTCTTGGAAGTTGTTATTACTGTAGCAACCTCTCCTTATCTTTGTTTTATTGCATTGTTGTGCCAAGTGAAGTCTTTGATAGTAAGGTTGATACTAGATTTGGATTACTGCGCAGAAATAGATTTCTGTCTCTCACGAATTTGGGCAGGGTTCTCTGTAGGTAACTAAGAAAAATCTGCCAATTTACGTGAGTGATCCTCAGATATGTACGCAACTTTCATCCAATTTGAGCATTTTCATCTGAGCAAGTCTGGTGCCTCTAAAAAATTCGTCTTTACGGACTGTTCTGTTTTGACAGATTCTGCCTTTTATTTCGCATTGCCCGTTTTGCTATGTTTGATGGATTTCTTTGTTCCATTAACTTCCAGTAGCTTTGTGCAATGTCCAGAAGTGTTAAGAATGATTGTGTCACCCCTGAACATGTGAATTTTTGATTATGCACTAACCCTCTAATGAGTCTGTTTTGAGTTTGGTGTGGAGGAAGTTTTCAAGGGTCAAGAGAGGAGGATGATACAATATGATCAAGGAGAGTGAAAGCTCTAAGCTTGGGGATGCCCCCGTGGTTCATCCCTGCATATATCAAGAAGACTCAAGCATCTAAGCTTGGGGATGCCCAAGGCATCCCCTTCTTCATCTACAAATTATCAGGTCACCTCTAATGAAACTATATTTTTATTCCGTCACATCTTATGTACTTTACTTGGAGCGTCTGTTTGTTTTTATTTTTGTTTTGTTTGAATAAATTCATGCTTGTGTGGGAGAGAGACACGCTCCGCTGGTTCATATGAACACATGTGTTCTTAGCTTTTAATGTTCATGGCGAAGGTTGAAACTGATTCGTTAATTGGTATATGGTTGGAAACGGGAAATGCTACATGTAGTAATTGGTATGATGTCTTGAATAACTTGATACTTCGCAATTGTTGTGCTCAAATAGATCATGTTTAAGCTCTTGCATCATATACTTTGCACCTATTAGTGAAGAAATACATAGAGCTTCCTAAATTTGGTTTGCATGATTGGTCTCTCTAAGGTCTAGATATTTTCTAGTAAAGTGTTTGAACAACAAGAAGACAATGTAGAGTCTTATAATGCTTGCAATATGTTCTTATGTGAGTTTTGCTGTACCGGTTCATACTTGTGTTTGCTTCAAACAACCTTGCTAGCCTAAGCCTTGTATTGAGAGGGAATACTTCTCGTGCATCCAAATCCTTGAGCCAATAACTATGCCATTTGTGTCCACCATGCCTACCTACTACATGGTATTTCTCTGCCATTCCAAAGTAAATTGCTTGAGTGCTATCTTTAAACACTTCAAAAGTTATTACCTCTTATTTGTGTCAATGTTTTATAGCTCATGAGGAAGTATGTGGTGTTTATCTTTCAATCTTGTTGGGCAACTTTCACCAATGGACTAGTGGCTTCATCCGCTTATCCAATAATTTTGCAAAAAGAGCTGGCAATGGGATTCCCAGTCCCAAATTAATTAACTCTCATAATTTTACAAAAAAATAGATACTCCTCCATGGTATGTGATTGTTGGACGGCACCCGAGGATTCGGTTAGCCATGGCTTGAGAAAGCAAAGGTGGGGAGGAGTGTCATCTAAATAAAACTATAATAAAAAGGCACTCCTTCATGGTATGAGATTGTTGGCAGGCACCCGAGGATTCGGTTAGCCATGGTTTGTGAAAGCAAGGTTGGAAGGAGTGCCACTGATACGTCCAATTTGCATCACTATTTTATATCATAATTTGATGTTATTCATTGATATATTTCATATTTGGAGATGATACTTATGTTATTTCATCTATTTTGCATGATTCATGATTATTGGAGGATTGTGCACCGGAGTCAGGATTCTGCTGGAAAAAGCGCCGTCAGAATGCAATATTTCGGAAGATCAACAGTTGACGGAAATTATATGAAAAATCCTAATTTTCCAGAAGACGAAGGGAGCCAGAAAGGGGAGCTGAGGGGACCCGAGGTGGGCCCACCTCATAGGCAGGCGCGGCCCAAGGACTGGCCGCGCCGCCCTGTGAGGAGGGGGCCTAGAGCCCCCTCTCGCCTCCTTTTCTTCGCGTACGCCTTCGTCCCGAAAACCTAAGCTCCAGGGGATACGTCGCGAAGAGACACAGCCGCCTCTGCGGGGCGGAGAACACCAGAGAGAAAAGAGCTCTCCGGCAGGCTGAGATCCATCGGGGAAATTCCCTCCCGGAGGGGGAAATCGACGCCATCGTCACCGCCATCGAGCTGGACATCATCTCCATCACCATCATCATCATCTCCATCATCATCATCGCCGTCTCCACCGCTGCACATCGTCACCGCCGTAGCAATTTGGGTTTGATCTTGATTGTTTGATAGGGGAAACTCTCCCGGTGTTGATTTCTACTTGTTATTGATGCTATTGAGTGAAACCGTTGAACCAAGGTTTATGTTCAGATTGTTATTCATCATCATATCACCTCTGATCATGTTCCATATGATGTCTCGTGAGTAGTTCGTTTAGTTCTTGAGGACATGGGTGAAGTCTAAATGTTAGTAGTGAAGTATGGTTGAGTAATATTTAATGTTATGATATTTAAGTTGTGGTGTTATTCTTCTAGTGGTGTCGTGTGAACGTCGACTACACGACACTTCACCTTTATGGGCCTAGGGGAATGCATCTTGTACTCGTTTGCCAATTGCGGGGTTGCCGGAGTGACGAAACCCGAGCCCCCGTTGGTATATCGATGCGAGGAGGGATAGCAGGATCTCGTAGTTTAAGGCCGTGGTTAGATTTATCTTAATTACTTTCTTGTAGTTGTGGATGCTTGCAAGGGGTATAATCACAAGTATGTATTAGTCCTAGGAAGGGCGGTACATTAGCATAGGTTCACCCACACAACACTTATCAAAACAATGAAGATTAATTAGCCGTATGTAGCGAAAGCACTAGACTAAAATCTCGTGTGTCCTCGAGAATGTTTGGTCATTATAAGTAAACAAACCGGCTTGTCCTTTGTGCTAAAAAGGATTGGGCCACTCGCTGCAATTGTTACTCTCGCACTTTACTTACTCGTACTTTATTCATCTGCTACATCAAAACCCCTTGAATACTTGTCTGTGAGCATTTACAGTGACTCCTACATCGAAACTGCTTGTCAACACCTTCTGCTCCTCGTTGGGATCGACATTCTTACTTATCGAAGGTACTATGATACAACCCTGATAACCCACAAGTATAGGGGATCGCGGCAGTCTTCGAGGGAAGTAAAACCCAAATTTATTGATTCGACACAAGGGGAGGTAAAGAATACTTATAAGCCTTAACAACTGAGTTGTCAATTCAGCTGCACCTAGAAAAGCACTAGTAACAGGGGTGATGTGAAAGCAGCAGTAATATGAGATCAATAGTAACAGTAACACAATAGCAGTAACAGTAACACAGAGGCAATGGCACCGGGAAATAGTTGATACTACTTCCAATGACATATAGAACGAGTATATAATGATGAGAGATGGACCGGGTTCCCAGCGATCTACACTAGTGGTAACTCTCCAATAACAAGTGACAAGTGTTGGGCGAACAAATTACAGTTGGGCAACTGATAGGATTCAAAGCATTAAGATAGAATATCAAGATTATTAATCATGTAGGCATGTTTTCCATATCTAGTCGTACGTGCTCGCAATGAGAAACTTGCACAACATCTTTTGTCCTACCAGCCGGTGGCAGCCGGGCCTCAAGGGAATCTACTGGATATTAAGGTACTCCTTTTAATAGAATACCGGAGCAAAGCATTAACACTTGGTGAAAACATGTGATCCTCACATCACCGCCATCCCCTCCGGTTGTCCCGATTTCTGTCACTTCGGGGCCTTTGGTTCCGGACAGCGACATGTGCATACAACTTGTAGATACAATCTAAGCAATAAGTATAGAGCTTAAATCTAAGATCATGCCACTCGGGCCCTAGTGACAAGCATTAAGAATAACAAGATTGCAGCAACAATAACTTCACAAACTTTATAGATAGACTAATCATAATGTATCATCCATCGGATCCCAACAAACACAACACCGATTACATCGGATGGATCTCAATCATGTAAGGCAGCTCATGAGATCATTGTATTGAAGTACATAGGATAGAGAGTACCAACTAGCTACTCGCTAGAACCCGTAGTCCATGGGGGAACTACTCACGGAGCATGATGGAGGCGGTGGCGTCGATGGAGATGGCTTCCGGGGCACTTCTCCGTCCGGCGGGTGCCAGAACAGAGACTTCTGTCCCCCAAATTGGAGTTTCGCGATGGCGGCGGCGCCCCTGGAGTCTTTCTGGAGTTTCGTCAAAAGGTATTGCGTTTTTAGGTCGAAAGGGGTTAAATAGGCGAAGAGGCGGCGCAAGGGGGCACCTGGGGGATCCTCACCATAGGCTGGCGCGGGCCCAGGCCTGGCCGCGCCGCCTTATGGTGTGGTGGCCCTCTGGCCCTCCTCCGACTCCCCTTCGGTGTTCTGGAGCCTTCCGGGAAAAATAAGATCTTGGGTCTTTGTTTCGTCGAATTCGAGAATATTGCCCGAACAGACCTTTTCGGAACCAAAAACAGCAGAAAACGAGAACCGGCACTGTGGCATCTTGTTAATAGGTTAGTTCCGGAAAATGCATGAAATCATCATAAAGTGCAAGCAAAACATGTAAGTATTATCATAAAACAAGCATGGAACATCGGAAATTATGGATACGTTGGAGACGTATCGGCATCCCCAAGCTTAGTTCCTACTCGTCCTCGAGTAGGTAAACGATAAAAAGAATAATTTCCGTAGTGACATGCTACTTACATAACCTTGATCATACTATTACAAAGCATATGAAATGAATGAAGTGACTCAAGGCAATGATTTATAGTTGCTAACAAATAGATAACATATAGCAAAACTTTTCATGAAGAGTACTTTCAAGACAAGCATCAAAAAGTCTTGCACAATAGTTAACTCATAAAGCAATAGATTCAAAGTAAAGGCATCGAAGCAACACAAAGGAAGATATAAGTTTCAGCGGTTGCTTTCATCTTTCAACATGCATATCTCATGGATAATTGTCAACATAAAGTAATATGATGAATGCAAATAAGCAAGTATGTAAGAATCAATGCACAGTTGACACAAGTGTTTGCTTCTAAGATAGAAGGAAGTAGGTAAACTGACTCAACATAAAGTAAAAGAAAGGCCCTTCGCAGAGGGAAGCATTGATTGCTATATTTGTGCTAGAGCTTTGGTTTTGAAAACATAAAGAGAGCATAAAAGTAAAATTTTGAGAGGTGTTTGTTGTTGTCAACGAATGGTAGTGGGCACTCTAACCCCCTTGCCAGACAAACCTTCAAAGAGCGGCTCCCATTTTATTTTATTTTTGTGTGGCACTCCTTCCAACCTTTCTTTCACAAACCATGGCTAACCGAATCCTTCGGGTGCCGTCCAACAATCACATACCATGGAGGAGTGTCTATTTTTGTTAATTAATTTGGGATCGGGAATCCCATTGCCGACTCTTTTTGCAAAATTATTGGATAAGTGGATGAAGCCACTAGTCCATTGGTGAAAGTTGCCCAACAAGATTGAAAGATAAACACCACATACTTCCTCATGAGCTATAAAACATTGACACAAGTCAGAGGTGATAAATTTTGAATTGTTTAAAGGTAGCACTCAAGCAATTTACTTTGGAATGGCGGAGAAATACCATGTAGTAGGTAGGTATGGTGGACACAAATGGCATAGGTTTTGGCTCAAGGATTTTGGATGCATGAGAAGTATTCCCTCTCGATACAAGGCTTAGGCTAGAAAGGCTATTTGAAGCAAACACAAGTATGAACCGGTACAGCAAAACTTACATAAAAACATATTGCAAGCATTATAATACTCTACACTGTCTTCCTTGTTGCTTAAACACTTTTACTAGAAAATATCTAGACCTTAAGAGAGACCAATCATGCAAACCAATTTTAAAAAGCTCTACGGTAGTTCTCCACTAATAGGTTTAAACTACATGGTGCAAGAACTTAATCATGATCTACTTGAGAGCTCAAAACAATTGCCAAGTGTCAAATTATCCAAGACAATATGAGGCATTTTTTGTTTCCAACCAAATTACAATAAGTATTGTAGCTTCCAACTTTTACCATTGAACATTAAAAGTAAAACGAAGAACAAGTGTTCATATGAAAAAGCGGAGCGTGTCTCTCTCCCAAACAAGGATTGCTTGGATCCGAATTTATTCAAACACAAACAAAAATAAAAGCACACAGACGCTCCAAGTAAAGCACATATGATGTGACCGAATAAAAATATAGTTTCAATAGAAGAAACCTGATAAGTTGATGAAGAAGGGGATGCCTTGGGCATCCCCAAGCTTAGACGCTTGAGTCTTCTTGAAATATGCAGGGATGAACCACGGGGCATCCCCAAGCTTAGACTTTTCACTCTTCTTGATCATATATCATCCTCCTCTCTTGACCCTTGAAAACTTCCTTCACACCAAACTTCTCATAAACTTCATTAGAGGGGTTAGTACTCAAAAAACTTGAATCCACCTTGGTCCTGTAGTGACACATTGCAAGAACTCAATAAAACATTAGCTACAGCTCTCCACGTCTAGAAAGCCTTGCTTAAAGTCCACAAGAGACAATGCAAAAAACAGAGACAGAATCTGCCAAAACAGAACAACCAGTAAAGATGAATTTTAAAGAGGTACTTCTGTTGCTCAAATCAGAAAACTCAAAACTAATGAAAGTTGCGTACATATCTGAGGAACACGCACGTAAATTGGCATATTTTTCTAAGTTACCTACAGAGAAAACAGCCCAGATTCGTGACAGATAGAAATCTGTTTCAAAATCTAGCATCAACCTTCGATTAGAGGCTTCACTTGGCACAACATTGCAATAAAATAAAGATAAGGAGAGGTTGCTACAGTAGTAACTACTTCCAAAACACAACAAAACAGTAGCAAAATAAACACATGGGTTATCTCCCAATAATTTCTTTCTTTATAGCCATTAAGATGGGCTCAGCAGTTTTAATGATGCACTCGCAAGAAATAAGAGTCGAAGCAAAATAGAGCATCAAAAAGCAAATTCAAAACACATTTAAGTCTAACCCACTTCCTATGCATAGGAATCTTGTACACAAATAAATTCATGAAGAACAAATTGACAAGCATAAGAAGATAAAACAAGAGTAACTTCAAAAGTTTCAGCATATAGAGAGGTGTTTTAGTACCGTGTAAATTTCTACAACTATATTTTCCTCTCTCATAATAATTTTCAGTAGCTTCATGAACAAACTCAACAATATAATTATCACATAAAGCATTCTTTTCATGATCCATAAACACATAATTTTTATCAAGCTCAAAGATAGTGGGATTAAAACTTCCAAATCCACTTTTATCAATAATATAACAAGATGATTGATCATTCTCAAGAGATATGGGACTCATACATGAAGTCAAGAACTCTCCAATCCCATTTTCATTAGTAGTACAATTAATATTATCAAGTAACATAGGACCATCATCTAAAGATTTATCATAAACATTTGCTAAGCAAAATTCTTTAGTTCCATGCATTTCGACATCAGGCACAAACAAAGCATTATCATAAGATTTATCAAAGTAGCATGGATTATCATAAATAACAGTAGCATAATTATTCTCACAAGTTCTACTCATATGTACTATTTCAAGAGAATCCACAGGAACATAACATTCAACCTCTTTCGGTAAGCATGGAGGACAATCAAATAGTGTAAGAGATAAAGAGTTACTCTAATTAGAAGGTTGGCATGGGTAGCTAATCCATTCTTCCTCCTTTTGTTCATCACTCTCCTCTTCTTTTTCATCCAATGAGCTTCCAGGTTCATCAATTTCCTCCTCTTTTTCATCCAATGAGCTTTCAGGTTCATCAATTTCTTCTTCCACGGGTTCCTGCAAATTGTGAGTGCATTCTTGTGCATTAATGAGTCTCTCTTTATAATCAATGATATAAGGATTATCGCTGTAACTTTCATTGCAAAAATTAAGGATAGAAGAGACATAATCTTTAAGGTCCTTACAAACAACACAAGTTTCATAATTTTTTACCATGAAGGATTCGATCTCAGAAGCTCCCATAAATATGACAAATTGTTCTACCTCTTCGAACCCAAGATGAATATAGTTATTCCAATTATAGTTCTTAATTAAAACTTCCTCACTAAAGCCACATTGAAATTTCAGATGTTTAGTGTCCTCTTTAGAGCAACAATTTATATCATGGCGTTTAAGCAAGATTTTAGCAAATGTATTCAATTTTTCTATCACAGCACTCATTACTTTACCAGTTCTTGATTCTCTATAATTATTATAATATTCTATAAGCTCCAACATGGTCATGCATTCTTCCATAACAACAGTTTTAAATTTTTTGGTTTTTCAAATTTTTATGGATTTTTGGGTATATGAGAAAAGTAAAACAAGACAAAAACAAACTAGGCAAAAGTAAACTAAGCAAAATAAAACTAGACAGAAATAAACTAAGCACAAAGAAACTAGACGAAATTAAGCTAATCAAAACAAAATAAAATAAAATAAAAACAGAGAGAGAGGTAGAGTGTACTCCCCAGGTGAACTTATGAGTAGAGCTATGCCTCCCCGGCAACGGCGCCAGAAAACAGTCTTGATAACCCACAAGTATAGGGGATCGCGGCGGTCTTCGAGGGAAGTAAAACCCAAATTTATTGATTCGACACAAGGGGAGGTAAAGAATACTTATAAGCCTTAACAACTGAGTTGTCAATTCAGCTGCACCTGGAAAAGCACTAGTAACAGGGGTGATGTGAAAGCAGCAGTAATATGAGAGCAATAGTAACAGTAACACAATAGCAGTAACAGTAACACAGAGGCAATGGCACCGGAAAATAGTTCATACTACTTCCAATGACATATAGAACGAGTATATAATGATGAGAGATGGACCGGGGTTCCCAGCGATCTACACTAGTGGTAACTCTCCAATAACAAGTGACAAGTGTTGGGTGAACAAATTACATTTGGGCAATTGATAGGATTCAAAGCATTAAGATAGAATATCAAGATTATTAATCATGTAGGCATGTTTTCCATATATAGTTGTACGTGCTCGCAATGAGAAACTTGCACAACATCTTTTGTCCTACCAGCCGGTGGCAGCCGGTCCTCAAGGGAATCTACTGGATATTAAGGTACTCCTTTTAATAGAATACCGGAGCAAAGCATTAACACTTGGTGAAAACATGTGATCCTCACATCACCGCCATCCCCTCCGGTTGTCCCGATTTCTGTCACTTCGGGGCCTTTGGTTCCGGACAGCGACATGTGCATATAACTTGTAGATACAATCTAAGCAATAAGTATAGAGCTTAAATCTAAGATCATGCCACTCGGGCCCTAGTGACAAGCATTAAGAATAACAAGATTGCAGCAACAATAACTTCACAAACTTTATAGATAGACTAATCATAATGTATCATCCATCGGATCCCAACAAACACAACACCGATTACATCAGATGGATCTCAATCATGTAAGGCAGCTCATGAGATCATTGTGTTGAAGTACATAGGATAGAGAGTACCAACTAGCTACTGCTAGAACCCGTAGTCCATGGGGGAACTACTCACGGAGCATGATGGAGGCGGTGGCATCGATGGAGATGGCTTCCGGGGGCACTTCCCCGTCCCGGCAGGGTGCCGGCACAGAGACTTCTGTCCCCCGAATTGGAGTTTCGCGATGGCGGCGGCGCCCCTGGAGTCTTTCTGGAGTTTCGTCAAAAGGTATTGCGTTTTTAGGTCGAAAAGGGTTAAATAGGCGAAGAGGCGGCGCAAGGGGGCGCCTGGGGGCTCCTCACCATAGGGTGGCGCGGGCCCAGGCCTGGCCGCGCCGCCTTATGGTGTGGTGGCCCTCTGGCCCTCCTGCGACTCCCCTTCGGTGTTCTGGAGCCTTCCGGGAAAAATAAGATCTTGGGTCTTTGTTTCGTCGAATTCCGAGAATATTGCCCGAACAGCCTTTTCGGAACCAAAAACGACGAGAAAACGAGAACCGGCACTGTGGCATCTTGTTAATAGGTTAGTTCCGGAAAATGCATGAAATCATCATAAAGTGCAAGCAAAACATGTAAGTATTATCATAAAACAAGCATGGAACATCAGAAATTATGGATACGTTGGAGACGTATCAACCCCCTATACTTGTGGGTCATCAGCCACCCAAAAATAAAAATGTTTCATGGGAGCCGCTCTTTGAAGGTTTGTCTGGCAAGGGGGTTAGAGTACCCACTACCATTCGTTGACAACAACAAACACCTCTCAAAACTTTACTTTTATGCTCTCTTTATGTTTTCAAAATAAAAGCTCTAGCACAAATATAGCAATCAATGCTTCCCTCTTCGAAGGACCATTCTTCTACTTTTATGTTGAGTCAGTTTACCTACTTCTTCCATCTTAGAAGCAAACACTTGTGTTAACTGTGCATTGATTCTTACATACTTGCATATTTGCATTTATCATATTACTTTATGTTGACAATGATCCATGAGATATGCATGTTGAAAGTTGAAAGCAACCGCTGAAACTTAATCTTCCTTTGTGTTGCTTCAATGCCTTTATTTAGAATCTATTTCTTTATGAGTTAACTCTTATGCAAGACTTATTGATGCTTGTCTTGAAAGTACTATTCATGAAAAGTCTTTGCCATATGATTCAGTTGTTTAACCATTGTCTTTACCATTGCTTTGAATCGCTGCATTCATCTCATCTGCTTTACAATAGTTTGATCAAGATTATATTGGTAGCATGTCACTTCAGAAATTATTCTTTTATCGTTTACCTACTCGAGGACGAGTAGGAACTAAGCTTGAGGATGCTGATACGTCTCCAACGTATCTATAATTTCTGACGTTCCATGCTTGTTTTATGACAATACCTACATGTTTTGTTCACACTTTATGTCATTATTATGCATTTTCCGGAACTAACCTATTGACAAGATGCCGAAGTGCCAGTTCCCGTTTTCTGCTGTTTTTGGTTTCAGAAATCCTAGTAAGGAAATATTCTCGGAATTGGACGAAATCAATGCCCAGCATCTTATAATTCCACGAAGCTTCCAGAACACCCGAGAGGGACCAGAGGAGGGCCACAGGGGGCCCACACATGTGGCTGGCGCGGCCAAAAGGGGGGCCGCGCCCCCCTATTGTGTGGTGGCTCCGTAACCCCTCCGACTCCGCCTCTTCGCCTATAAGTTGCCTCCTGACCTAAATCTTCGACACCGATTGACGAAACCCGAGAAAACCTTCCAGAGCCGCCGCCATCGCGAAACTCCAATTCGGGGGACAGAAGTCTCTGTTCCGGCACCCTGCCGGGACGGGGAATTGCCCCCGGAGTCATCTCCACCGCCGTCTCCACCGCCATCTTCACCGCCATCGCTGTCTCCATGATGAGGAGGGAGTAATTCACCCCCGGGGCTGAGGGCTCCGCTGTAGCTATGTGGTTCATCTCTCTCTTTGTGATCTAGTTGAATATCACCTATGTGCTACTCTAGTGATGTTATTAAAGTAGTCTATTTGTCCTCCATGATGTAATGTTGACAGTGTGTGCATCATGAAGTACTTGGTATATGCTATGATTGTGATCTCTTGTAGATTATGAAGTTAACTATTACTATGATTGTATTGATGTGATCTATTCCCCCTTTCATAGCTTGTCGTTGACAGTGTGCATGCTATCTTAGTACTCGGTATAATTGCGTTGGTCTATCATGCACTCTAAGGTTATTTAAATACGAACATCGAATGTTGTGGAGCTTGTTAACTCCGGCATTGAGGTGCTCTTGTAGCCCTACACAATTAATGGTGTTTGTCATCCAACAAGAGAGTGTAGAATGGTTTTATTATGTGATCATTGTTGAGAGTGTCCACTAGTGAAAGTAGGATCCCTAGGCCTTGTTTCCAAGCATCGAATCTCCGTTTGTTTACTGTTTTGTTGCATGTTTACTCGCTACCATATTTTATTCAGATTGCTATTACCACTCATATTCATTCATACCACTTGTATATCACTATCTCTTCGCCGAACTTGTGCACCTATACATCTGACAAGTGTATTAGGTGTGTTGGGGACACAAGAGACTTCTTGTATCGTGATTGCAGGGTTGCTTGAGAGGGATATCTTTGACCTCTTCCTCCCTGAGTTCGATAAACCTTGGGTGATCCACTTAAGGGAAACTTGTTGCTGTTCTACAAACCTCTGCTCTTGGAGGCCCAACACTGTCTACAGGAAAAGAATTGTGAGTAGACATCACCCTCTACTTCCAACTAAACCCTAGTCTACAATCCGTAGGCATTGACAAGTTAATACCTTGTCAGCCGCCATCGCCGCGCACGCATCGGGACGCCGCCTCCACGCGAGCACGCGGCCGCAGGGAGGCTGCCGCCGTTGCCGCGCACACATCGGGACGCCTCCACGCGAGCATGCGGAGGCAGGGGTGATGCCAAGGCCGAGGCCGAGAGGCAGTGGTTCGAGCTCGACGCCAAGGACCACGCGCTCTCCGCCTCCATAGACCTGACCGACAACCTCAGCGCCAAGCTCGGGGAGAAGGAGCGGGCGTTCCGGCACCTCTGCACGGCGCACGAGGACCTCAAGGCCAGCCTCCGGGAGCGGACCAGCGGGTGGGAGGCCGAGCGGCGGGGCCTCGTGGCCGTGCTGCCGCTGCCGGGTGCGCGCAGGGCTGTCCGCTTCCCGCCGCCGCTGCAAGCCGCGCCGGCCACCTCCATCACCGTTGCGGAGAAAGGGCGGGAGCCGCGCGAACCTCGACGCCCCCAACCTCTGGCTGCTTCCTTCCTTCACCACCGTGCAGCACCAGCTCGACGGGGGGCGCCTGGATTCCACGCCATGGCCGGCACCGCCGCCACCCGATCCGGCAGGTTCGACACCTCCGCGCTGCACCGCAGGCCTTGGCCCCTGCGCCCCGCCCCGTTCCGCTCCCTAGGCTCACCGACAGTTCCCTCGAAGACCTCATCCGCGTGTGCCTCAAGCTCGCCAGCCTCGTCCACACACGATCTTCAAGTTCGCCGATGGACGTGCCTCGACCTCGCCGGCCGCATCCGCGCGCCGCAAGCTGGCCGGCCTTATGCGCACACGTGCCTCTAGTTCTCTGGACATGGACCAAATCAGAGTGGACATGTACTGGCGTGTCTGGCTACCTGATTTTCACTACCGCCCTTCCTGATTCCTACCGCCTCCACGCGATTAAATTGATGCATCTCGCGACACTGCAACAGCAGCAAGCAGTATCAATAGCATTAAGCACCAAGCAGTATTAACAGGAGAGAGATTTTGCGGAGATAGCTTTGTTCGTTCAGATGTGAGGAGAGAGCCCACACTGAGATGGATGAGAGACTTGTGTCATCACTCAACAGAGGGTCCACAAAAGAGGACAATAAACAAGCAAAAGCAGATTCCCATTAGCACCGTGTGTTGCCGTCAGTTTACAAGTTGAGATTGTGCGAATCTAAAAATAAATCCAACGGTGCCTAGGGGGTGCTCACGTACCCCCTGAACACCAAATCCACTCTCTATATTATGGTAGTATATTTGATTTTGAGTTAGACAGATTCTACAAACAAAATTCTATTTTGTTGATGTAATTTTTCTCTGCGGATTGGTATTAGTTAGTATTGCATGTGTTACCAGATAAGTAGTTGTACAATTTTTTACCAATATGTTCTATTGTTTGCTGTTGATGATTGGCATTATTTGGGAGTTTCGTGGCGCGTAATTTATTATTAGAAGAACCGTCATCTTCAAGTTGAGGTATAAATGTTGTTGTCTTATATTTAGTGTTAGAATATTTATCTGGTGAATGAAATTATTTTTTCAGAGTTATTGTATAGTTTGTAGATATCATATTTGTAAAAAAAGTTCTTACGGAACTAATAATTGTAAATTCTTAGTTGCATGTTAAAATTGATGCAATAAATTATGAAAACATTAATATGAGTTAAGCTACAATATTACTAATATTATTTAAAAAATATGGTTATGCGGTAGGTACGATGGAAACTGTGTTAGTGTTTTATGGAGACGTCGTACGCGACAAATTTTCCTGTGTCGATTTGTCGCGCTGCGACTCGATGAAAATTGTAGTGAAAAATATAGTCAATAGATGATTTGTGGATGTTAGAAGATGCATCGGAGCAAAGTTTGGTCCTACCATACGTGGGAAGAAGATGATCGTTGAGGCTATCATCATCGTAGGAAGGGTTGATGGGACACCTGCCCGTTGGAGTTTGCGGGAGGTAAAAAGTGATAGAAATTGGGGTACGTACATGAGGTTTGCAGGCACACCTTATGTTTCCATGGTGTATGTTCAGTTTTAAATCTGGTGATGATGACACCGGATGCAGTAGCGATGCTAGTGAAGAGGAGATGGCCATCACAACAGGGCCGAGAACCGTCCAATCGAAGCATATGGCCCTAACTGCAGCACCCAGCACATGCAAATCGGAGCATATGGCCCTGACTGCAGGCCCCAGCACTGGCCCATCGGAGCAGATGGTCGCCCACTTAGTTCCCGGACCAGGATATTGGTCCGCGTCATTGACATTATCGAGCATGTGGAGGGATTGTTGGAGGCGTTGGACGATGACGCTCGTTCTTTTTCATCGGAATCCTCCTTGGACGAAGAAGGTGTCGGTCGTTCTCGGAGGGCGGTTTCCAATGGACCTTGATTTCTTACAAACTATGACCATCAGCAATGAATTTTGCTCTGTGCCGGGCCAAGGGGAGGACAGTCTGGTTGGGCAAACTTTCCCAGACAAGGACTCAGCTGACTAAGAAATCAGGAGGTATGCGCTGGTCATATCTCGCGAGCATAGAGTGAAACAGTCTGATCGAAGGCAGCTGAAAATCATATGCGTCAAATTGGATGAGGGTTGCAGGGGGAGATTTATCGCTCAGATGAGCCTTGAGGTATGTCAGCCCTGGACCCTGGCATATCTCAAAAATAGAACCCCATAGCTGCGAGCAGGTTGGGGCTCTGAAACACCGCAACGCCACTGCAAAATATGTATCACATATCATGCAAGTGGCAGTGAAAGAAGATATAACCCTTGGTGCAAAGAAGCTGCAAAAATCCACGGAAGATATGATTGGCTTCCTCGTCAGCTACAATAAGGCAAGGCGTGTGAGGGAGGAAATTTTCCAGAGCTTGTACGACACTTATGGGGAGGGATATAACCTTGCCCTCAAACTGCTCCATCAGATATCAGTAACTAACCGAGGGACTCAAGTATTTTAGGTGGTCTCTATGCCACCCAAATATTTAGGGTTGGGCTCCTATCTTCGATCATACATAATGCCTTGAAGAGAAAACATATAATATACACGTGAGCAAGACAATGTTGTCCTGGCCACACAGTTGCTATATACTCCTGCAATTATCACTTTTTTCTGCGAGAAATACTCGGGAAATCAAACTCGGCTCACAGTGTGCATATGAACTCATTGTGAGAAAACACATTTTAAAGTGTCGAAAAAATCTAAAATAAATGTTTGCATGTATATCTAGACATTATAAATTCGCACACAAGTTTTCGGGAAAACCGAATATTTTTTGTGCCTCGCGTAAAAAAGATAAAGTTTGATGCTCCAACACGACTACGTACAGGATATTATTTTTTCTTTTTTATACATGCCACATAAAATATTATTTCCTCACAAAAACTTGTGTACCCACATAGAATGTCAAGATTGACACCTCAAATTTTATTTCAGATTTTTTTTACAATTTAAAATTTGTTTTAAAATTATTTTTTATAATAGGTGCTGTGCATATGCACGTATGAGTTAAAACGCCACCTCTGAAATACTCCTGCTACTATCTTGTAGGAGTATGGAGAAGTATTAGACAAGCTCTCCACCGTGTGTGGGTTGTGCGTAGACACGTATACGTCTGCTTAACCATCGTTCAGAGCGAAATCCCTCCTCCGCGTTCAACCGCGCGAAGCACTAGCGCGTCCCGCGCGAATCTATTCTCCTTTTTTGTCTTTTTTTGTTACCGCGCACATTAAATTAGCTAATTATGGCAGTAAATCTCGCGCATTTAATTCGCTGGAGAGAGTCAATTTCTTTTATCCTTTTCTATCATTTTGTGGTACCCGCATACTAAATTAGGTTAGCTAATTATGGCAGTAAATTTTGCGCCTTTAATTCACTGTTGCAAGTTCATTTATTTATTTGGTGGCGTTAATCCCGCATGCTTAATTCTGCATGGTAATTTCTCTCATTTAATTCCACCTAGTTAATCTTTGTTTCTATTTTTACTAGTAGTGCCCTTTTGTGTCCCTCTTTAGTTTCTATTTTTAGCCGTGATTTGTTTTTTCAATTCTCTTTACTTAATTCCCTTTTGTAAAATTTCTTTGTTAAAAATTCATGTTATTTGGACTAATTTTTTAAATTCCCTTTTTCGGGCTAGTGGTTTTTTAGAAGGAAAAATGATTGGTGGGGAAACCACTTGCAACTCAAATGACCTACCACTTGCGACTCAATTGAACTACCACTAGCAATTTAATTAAGTATCACTTTTCAACTTAGTTATATTTTGTGATTGGTAGCTTTCACATTTTAGCATTAATAAATAACAGGGCAGAGGGTTGATGAATTAGCTTTTCCGGGTCAATGATTTTTTTCACATTAACTGTTGATACATAACGATGAAAGGGTTGATAAATTATTAGCTAAAAATCTCTAAAATAATCTAAATGAAATATTTTTGGGTCGGTAAATTTTCAAATTTACCATTGATAAATAGCGGCTAGAGTGTTTATAATTTGTATGCTGAAAATATCCACAAAATGGTCTAAATAAAATTAGCTAAATTAACTTTTTCACATTGATTGTTGATAAATAACGAGAAGAGGGTTGATAACTTGTTAGCTAAAAATATCTAAAATAATCTAAATGAAATTAGTTTTTCGGGTCGGTAAATTTTCGCATTTAACATTGATAAATTGTGAGCTAAAAATGTCCCAAAATATTCTAAATAAAATTAAGTAGTAGGATCGGTAACTTTTTCACACCAAGTGTTGATAAGTAACGAGGGGAGAGTTGATAACTTGTTACATAAAAAATGCTCTAAAATAATCTAAATGAAATTAGTTTTTTTGGGTTAGTAAATTTTTACATTTTACCGATGATAAATAGCGGTTAGAGGGTTGATAAATTATGAGCTAAAATTTTTTTCCCAAAATAATCTAAATAAATTTAACAGTTAGGGTCGATAATCTTTGCACATTTACCATCGATAAATAACGAGCAATGGGTTGAAAACTTGTGAGCTAAAAAAGTTATCAAAAAAATTCTAAATGAATAAGTTTTTTTTGGGTCGGTAAAATTTTCACATTACCATTTATAGATAACGGGGTAGACGGTAGATAAATTGTGAGTTAAAATATCCCCAAAATATGTTAAATAAACTTAAGTTTTGAAGTCGGTAACATTTTCACATTTACTTTTGATAAATAATGGTGCAGAGGGTTGATAACTTGTGAGCTAAAAAAATTGTCAATAAATTTTCATATGAAATTAACTTTTGGGATTGATAACTTTTTAAATTTACCATTCATAAATCACATATTGAGGGTTGATAACTTTTAGTCCAAAAAAGAGTTATCGGAACATATCAACATTTAATTTGTGATAGTTTTGAAGATCTCGCCGACACTGATTTATTGGTGAAAATAGATCTTAAATCGGAGTTGTCTTTTAAGAGATAAAACAGTTTGAATGTTTGAATTACCTCGATCACATCAACTTTTTTGTCTTGTAGTGAATACATAAAAAAATTCCATAAATAGCAAATTCCATCGAAAATCGCTAGAAAAGAAAATATCGGCTAATAACATGTGAGCTAAACATTAGCTAAATTTTTTCAAATAAAAGTAAATTTTGGGGTTGATAATTTTATTCATTTACCATTGATCACTCAAGCATAGAGGGTTGATAATTCAAATAGAGAGGTTTGATAAATGATAACTTTTAAGCAAAATATAAATATATAAATATGGGTGCTAGTTTTGAAGATTTCGTCGAGACAGATTTATTGATGAAAGCGAATCTTAAATTAGAGTTGTCATTTGAAAGTTAAAACCTTTTAAATATTCAAATTTGGAAACGATTCCGCTGATACCAGTGAACCTGTGTGCTAGCGCATGCATGCAGAACTTTCTCTATATAGCAAATTTGGTCAGAATTTCTTTTACCAAAAAAGAAAATTTTACCACATATAGAAATTTTGAATATTACTAAAGACGGAAATTTCTGGTCTGAAACTGACCGCCGAGCGGTTGACCGCCAGCTGGGGTACCCCGTTCAGAATACCCGAAAAAATTAACAAAAAGCAAAAAAAAAACATTTGGAGACACTCAATTGCGTCTTAAGGGCATCTCCAACGGTAGGGGTGGACTAACGAGCAGCTCGGATCATTAAGACTCGGCTCGTTAAGGCTCGTGATCATTAAGACTCGGATCGCTAAGTTCATTAAGAATAACAAGCTAAAATCATTGTTCGGCTCGACTCGTTATGTGCTAACAAGCGCTCACGAGCAGCTCGTTAAGAATCATTAAGAAAATGAGCCGAGCTCAAACGAGTCGAGAAAACGAGTGTTCATTAAACTCGTCGAGCTTCGAGCTTTATGTCCAGCCCGACCAACGGGGTGACGCAAAATAGACGCCCAAATTATCTGCGCTCGTCCGTTTGCATCGCTTGGTGAACGCGAAAATGGTCGTTTTTGTCAGCGCGTTCGTTTGCGCCAGAGTGTGCCTCCAGCGGCCGACGCATTGTTTCCTACTTGTTTTTCCTCTTTTTCATTTAAACATAGTTCCAAATATTAAACAAATTAATACATAATTGGGAATATGGTTTTACACAAACTAATACATAATTTGAAACATGGTTTACACAAACTAATACATAGTTTGGAACATAGTTTACACAAATTAATACATAGTTATAACATTGCAAAATGAGGAAAGCTGACCAGTGTTGGCTTCGTTGATTTTTTTTGTTAGCTGCCAAGAAAGAACACTCTCAGACACTCCCAGTCACCTAAACTGGAAAATCTAGTTGGTAATGATAGCCTTGTTGGTCCTTTCGAGGACGAACATCCAGAACCCGCCACTAGCGGCTTCAATTGGCCCGTGGCCATATTCGCTGCAAAGAAAAAATAGTCTGACAGTTCTAACTGTCGGTGTCCGAGCCGGACTTGCTGGTGTGGTAGTGCCTACGGCAAGATGTGTCGTCGAACACCTTGACGATAATCTTGTTGTCCCCCTCATTGAGGAAGGTGAGCCTGCAGTCGGGCTTGAGCGGGAGGTCACGGGCGAACTTGTCCCACCCGATATGCAGTCCCATCGAACAAGACATTGACAGGCCACCGACAGAAGTTGCAGCTGGGCTCCCGTAGCTGCAACTGGGCGGCTCGATGCCATCAACGAACTCGGTGAACTTGTCTGGGAGCCGCTTGATGCCGAGGGTGTCCTCGTCGATGCGAAAGAGAAACTCGAAGCAGTGGTCATACTGCGAAGATGATGACGACGCATGCGACGGTGACCGTGGGGCCGTAGCTGCTCCACCTTGGCGGCCCCGGGGGTGGCCACGCCTGCGGCCTCGACCACCTCGCCGACCACTTGTACCCGCCATAGACTTCCTCGCAGGGTTGGTTGCATCTCAGGAAGAGCTAGGTGGCGCTACGGTGGAGGTTATGGCGGCTAGGATTTGTGTGGAGGAGTGGATGAGGAAGACGAGCGCGCTCCTTATTTATATAGGCCGGAGGCAGGCGACGGGCGCAACATGCGTGTCATCGCCATTACTGCGTTGGCGGAGGTGGGCGGCGGCCGATTGGCAGGCGAGGCATCGCCATTAATGTGGCGGAGACTGCCGAAACGACGCAGCGGCGCTAGTCACTAGCGCCTGAGAAGACGCAACGAGCCTGGATCGCTGCTAAGCGGGGCCGACGAAACGTCTGCGAGACGCGAGCGGATACTTTGCGCGTCCACGTAGCGTACGTAGAGACGCATCCGATGCGCATATTTGGGTCAGGTTTACGTCACTGCAGTATGTTATTTTCTGAGGCATAGAGAGAAGCAAAAAAATTGGCTCGCGAAGTTCAAGGCGATCGGTTTCCTTTACATCGCGTGAAGCGTGCTGCAGTGGGAGACTCCATTTGCCAGCTCACTACTGACCGTTTTGGAACTTCTGTTGTTGGAAAATGCTTATAATCAACAAACCGATCGCGTACAAAAGATCGGTTGTTGCGACTCATCGCGTGCGGGTTTTCTTTCTCCATGCAGACGCTAGCGGGCCCCCACTAGCATGTTCGCATGCTGCTTTTTCTACCATGTTCCTGATGACTTTTCTTGCACGCATGTCTGCTGCCTACTAGTAGTTTTCCACGTATAGCTTAACAAAAAAATATTTTTATTTTTTATAACAGTAGCATGGTTATTTGTGGAATTTTTATTTCATGCTGAACTTGTTACTGGCTATTTATTATAAACATCCAAATTATTTGCAGTTTTTGTTGTTAATTATTGTTGTAAATATGGTGTTGATTTGTTGCTGGCAACTGGATATTTTGGTTTTGAATAGTTGTTTTCTATAAAAATCGTTGTTGGCTATTTGTAGTAAACACCCAAATTATTTGTAATTTTTGTTGTTAATTATTGTTTAAATCTCGTGTTGATTTGTTGTAAATATATTCTTGGCATGGGATTTCTTAGTGTTGGAGTTGTTGTTTTCTGTTAAAATTATTGCTGGATATTTGTTGTAAACACCCAAATTATTTGTAGTTTTTGTTATTAATTATTATTGTAAATATATATGCTAATTTGTTGTAAACATATTTTTGGCACGGACAATTATCAGTGCTGAAAATGTTTTTTGTTAGAATTATCTTTGACTATCGTTGTAAACATCTAACTTTTTGTTGTAAATGCCAAACAATATCAAAATGGTGGCCTCTACACAGGATGAACAAAGAATTTATTAGTGTGCTCCCTAGTGCGTGTACCCTGCATGCTGCCTAGTGCATGCACCCTGCATGCTGCATTATAAAGGGACACGCCTAATGCAGTGGGAAAGCGACGTCCTAATACAACTCAGCAGTGGGAAAGCAATCAAAACACACGAGCGGAAAGAGACTGATTTGCTGAGCATACGATCTTGATCGAACGACGGGAATAGCAACCGACTTTTGTATTTGGGATCCGGCGATCGACGGCTAGTGCTGCCCTTTGTTGTTTGCACGATCCCATATTCAAGTGTGCGGCCGGATAAGGCGGCAAAGTGCTCTTTTCCATTACTTCCTCCTCGAAGAGATGGGTCGCCGTAGGCGTTCCATACCATTTGAGATTTCTCTGGCGTTGCATATGCAAGCTGGTGTCATCCCAGACCATCTTGGTGCTTTTTTTCGAAATGGGGGTATACCCCGGCTTCTGCATCATGACGATGCACACGACCTTTTATTAAAATAAGGTTCAAGAAAATATCGTTTACAACTCACGCATCACTGAGGATTGTTACAAGAACTAACCATCGAAACCAAACCATACTATGACTACAGATCAACATAGCCTTTTAGTATGTCGCCAACCAGCCTGGCACAAGATATTATGAGCGACCATTAGGAGCCGTGTGCATCCAGAAGCCATGGCATCCCGCTGTCCCTCCGGGGAAAGTAGGGCCCAGAGCTGGACCTCGTGGGAGACCATATGAATAACCTGCAAAAAATTAAAAGAGGATTTCTTATTAAAAATTATATCATTTCTGATCCTCCAAATAGACCAACATAAAGCGTAAAAACCCCAATCCGGATAAAAGTCTTAGATTGTCTATCTACTCCATTTAACCAATTACCAAACATATTAGTAATATTGGTGGGAGGTGAAAGATCATTAGTGAAATTAACTGTACGCCATAAGAGCTTAGCTAACGGGCATTCAATAAAAAGCTGTTGAATGGTCTCCTGTTCCCCATAGAACACACATTTTGTACACTCATTTCAATGACATTTAGCTAGATTATCTTTGGTTAACAGTATTTTATTACTCATGAACCACATAAAAATCTTAGTCTTAAGCGGTATTTTAACCTTCCAGACATACTTTCTCAAAAAAGGGGCATGATCAGACATAAGGTCTTCATACATCGACTTGACAGTAAACACCCCATTAGATCATCCTCATTATTCAAAATAACCATCATGAGTTTCCTGCATAAATGTAATCAGGAAGTCCATTTACTACCAACCATCTTGGTGCTGCTGTATGATCTGCAGAGGATCCCCATTTTGGAATAATGAGGTTAGATTAAAACTTGGAGTGCGTAACATGTTCATGTGATGTGCGAGGATGAGGGACAGGCTCGGGCATGATATCCCGCTAGGGTATAGGCGACTGAAACCGAGCGTGTATAGTCTTACGGGAACTTGGACTCTCTCTCCCTGCTACAGTACTAGAGAGGGCGATTTTTCACCGACACTGGTCGAACCACCTCACCGGCGCAGATCTGCTGGTTCCCCTTTCCTCCGCCGTCCGCTCTGGCGGCAGGAGGGTGGGGGAACCCTGGTTCTCGCCCGTATATAGCGTAGGTTTGAGTGGTACTTCCCCCGGCGGCGTTGTGGAGGCGGCGAGGCTATCGGTGTGGCATATGAAGGCGGTGGGTTTCCTCTCTGGTGGCGGCGCTCCGACGAGCTCGCTGCGCAGTCTCGCTGCCTGCCGCGTACTCCGTGCTCTCTGGAGCTGGTGTGCGCGTTATCCCTCCACCGGGATCCGACGAGCGGCGGATCTGTGATTATGAGAATAAAGAAGATGGTGCTATGTTGCTGCAAGGTGATGGAGACGAAGGTGCAGGGTGGAGGCTCCGTGGAGCTGAGAACTGTCGACTTCCCGTTCGCAGGAGGGCTCCTTCTATTCCAAGTCATCAGGGAAGGAGTAGCGGCTGCGCCCCAGCAGCACGGCCTGTTCTTCTCCGTCTGCGTCGGGGTCCTCTAGGACTTCTTTGTTATATTTGTTTGTTTCGGGATCTTTCTGTAATGGACCTTGTTGCAATATAGTTCATCTTCTCCCCGCAAAAAAAAGAAACCGAGTGTATATGTCCATTGGGCAGCTCCGGCGGCTGCCGGTCTGCACGTCGCGCCTGCAGAACTCCATTTTCCCGGGCGGTGACCGTGCATGTAATCGGTGGTGACCCTGTACGGTGCTGGCAGGCTGCCACATGGCCCCATTCATCTGGCGTACACTGTCGTGGGTTGCCTCACAGGCCGATGAAGCTCGAGCCCAACAGATCTGTGGGCCTGAAGATATACTGTGGGCCTGAAGCTCGTGTCTCTTTTTTTCATTTTTTTCACACTGAAGATCGTGTTTGCTCAGATAGTCAGATTGCCCGGTGAATGGGAGCGTCTATTCACCGCATTTAGCGGGAGCGAAGGTTTGCTCCGCTTAAGGTTCTTTCTCCTGGGCTGCTTCAAACGTGACCCAATAAGCCTACTGTTTTTTTCCATTCAGTTTGGATTCAAAATCCGAACAAAAAATATAAACAGAACAAATTAGAAATCAAACAAATTCAAAACCGAACAATTTGAAAACAAATAATTTTAAAATCAAACAAATTTGAGATTGGAACAAATTTTGAATTTGAACCTTTTCAGAATCTTAACAAAAAATAAATATTAACAAATTTCGAAATCAGCAAAACCAGCAAAAACAGAAAAAGAAACAAACAAAAACTGAGAAAACTGAGAAAACCCGAAAAACCAGAAACCAAAAGGAAGAACAATACAGACTTGACGCTAATTGGCCGGCCCACCACGTCCCTCGCTTCAGGCGGGAGCGAATCGCTCCCGCTATAAGCGGGAAATAGGGATGGCGCGGTGAATCCTATACACCGACCAGGTCGGTGCTTACCAAGCACCGCACACCCTGGTCGGGTATAGGGCCCAGCCCATTTTCGTTTTTTCATTTTATTTTTGTTTTCTGTTTATTCGTTTTCTTTCTTTTTGTTTGTTTTTCTGTTTTCTTTCTTTCTTTTTTCAAGCTCGAAAAATATTAAATTAAAAATTTGTATTAATTTAAAAAATTCAAACTTATAATTTGCGCAAATTTGGAAAATATTCAAATTTAAAATTTGTTCAAATTTGAAAAATTTTCAAAATTAAAAAATGTTCAAACTAAAAAATTGTTCAAATTTGAAAATTGTTTAAACTTAAAAATTGTTCAGACTAAATTTTTTTTCGAACTTAAAATTGTTCAAACTTAAAATTGCTCAAACATAAAATTTGTTCAAATTTAAAATTTGTTCAAATTTAAAATTTATTCGAATTTTAAAATGTTTCAAATTTTAAAAAAGCGAAAAACTTAATAAAACTGTCAAATCAGAAATGCTCGATTTTAAAATTTAAAAGTATTCAGATTTTGATAATTTTCAATTTTCAAAAATATTCAAATTGTAAAAAATTAACAGAAAGAAAAGAAACGAAAAAAGAAAGACGTTTACCTGATGCTGTTGGGCCGGGCCCATCAAACCACGTCGGACCAGCGGTGACTACTTCGTATTAACAACCGGCCGGGATCGTGGGCCGGGCCCAACAACAGCCGGAGGGTGTGTGGCTCCTCGCTCGCCACCGACCAGATCGGTGTAAAGCACCTCCCAGATTGCCCCTGAAGAAGTTTCTATTTGGTGAAACGGAGACGGGCCTCTAATTTGGCAAAACCTATTCCCCGCCCAAAAGCGGGTGGATAAACGTCCGTATGCGTGCAGGATGAAGCAGGCCGCGGCCCATCTTGTTCGATTTTCTGTTTTAGGTTTTCTATTCGGTTCTTATCTGGTTTGGTCAGTTTTTTGTGGTTTTTTGATGGTTTTCCTTTTTCGCGTTTTCTGTTTTCTGTTTTTGTTTTGATTTCTTTTTCTAGTTTTGAACATTTTTAAAAAAATTGAGAAAATTTCAAATTTGAGCATATTTTAAATTGGAGAAAATTTCAAATTGGAGCAAATTTTAGTTTGTAGCGATTTTCAAATTCAGGCAAATTTTAAATTGGAGCAAGTTTCATATTTGAACAAATTTTAGTTTGGAGCTATTTTCTAGTTCGAGCAAATTTTAATTGTAGCAAATTTTCAAAATTGAAATTTTTTGTAATCTGAACGGTTTTTAGATATGATTTTTTTTTCAAAATCTAAAAAGTTCAAATCTGAAATTTATTAAAAAAGATTAAAAAATAATAGAAAAAACTGCAGATAACCTCTCTGGGTGGCTGGGCCGGCCCAATAAGAGGGAGCGAGGAAAGAGCCGCTGCGTGCATGCCTTAATCCCGCACGCAAGAGGGGTACTGGCAGAGGTCCTCGTCGTGTGATATGTAATTCCGGGCTTCCACTTCTGATGCAATTCCTTCTCTTCAAGCTTCCCGGTTGTCTGAAATGCTCTTCTCGGTATTATACTTTAAGCAAACCTCCAATATTTTAAGAAAAGTTTCAGCGAGCTATTGATAAACATCCATAATAGTACAAATAACGCAAAAATAGTACTTCCTCCGTCTAAAAGTAGGTGTCTCACTTTTGTGTACATACATACGCATGTATCTAGATGCATTTTACTTTGAGATATATTTGTATCTAGATAAAGTTGAGACAACTATTTTTAAATGGAGGGAGTAACAAAACTACAAATCGTTCTTGAGACAACCTAGCGATGACTACAAAATAGTAGTGCGAGCATAAGGCCCGCCGCCCCCTCCATCATGGGAGCCGGGCAAAACTTGTTATAGTAAACAAACAAGAAGCCATTGTGCTAATGCTACAAATGACCATCACACTAGAGAAGTAACCATCGCCAACGATGAGATCCATAGATTAGATTTAGAACATAATTGACACTAGCGAACATGAAATTGGCTAGATTCGTGGAGATATGGGGGAAGGATAGCTCTGTGCATCCTCCGCTCGTGCTATGCGCACCATCGGAGCGAAAATAGGGCAAAGAGGACCTTATTATGTGTAACATCCCAAATTTTAAAACAAAGAGAAAATGAATTTTCCTATTTCCAAAATTTGGAACCAACAAAAACTATAATTGAGTTAGAGGTTGTGCATAGTACTCATGCTTATATGTTGTGATATTGCCATTATGCTTTTGTGAACTACTTTGAAATGTTCCAAAACCCTAAACCTTACTCTCCTTTTCACCACCAAAAATAAAACAAAATCAAAAGAAATTAAATTAAAAAGAAAAGCCTATGTGAGCAAATAGCCATTTTCACAAATAATAAACTATGCCATGTTATACCTTGTTTAGATGGTTTGAAAAATCTCAACAAACCCACCCTATCACTTACCAACTAAATCAAAGGTGAAACAAAAATAAAATAAAAATATACATAGAGGCATATGTGGCATATAGCCATAATGGAAAATCATGACCTAAGCCCTCATACTTTACCCAAATGGTTTGAAACCATTACTAAACCCAATCTAACCCTAAATGGACCCTAAGCCATGCCTAAGTGCATCAATTGAAAACAAAATAGAAGAAAAAGAAAAGAAGAAATATCACCTCATATGAGGCTATGGCCATTTTTGCAAATCTTCAACCAAGCCCATATTGAATTGTGCCAATGGTTGGGAAACATAAATAAACCAATAACAAACACTTTTGAACCAAAAAAACTCGAATCAAATCAAAGGAAAATTCAAATTAAAGTGACATGTGATAATGGTCACTTGTGTCATTTTTAACATCTTACCCTCTTTGAGACTTTGTATTAAGCAATTCTTAAACTAAACCCTCTCAACTCTTTGCACCTCATCCAAGACCTCATCAAGATGAACAACTTTGGCGTTGACCACCTTGACTAATTCATTCTCGGTTCTTTAATCTAAGGGTGCAAAGTGGTGACATTGAATCAGATTCTAGATTATGTCACATTTGGTTTTTCACAAATCAACTCAATTTTGCACACCACCACCCTCACTTGTGCCAAATAATATTTGAATCAACTCCACCAAAAGGTTTGACAAAATTCAAAAACTTTTCTCTTTCGGCCATTACATAAAACATCTTATGTGCACAATCCTACCTACTCCACACACACTAAAACCTGGTGGGTTTTAGCCTCAACCCTCATGCATAAGTCATCAACAGCTCCTCCTTGCACCCAGTAGATGTTGCCAAGTGCCAGAGACAAACCTTGTGCATGATATGAGCAAGGACATGACCATGCCGTGCATGTCATGCCCCTCTCCATGCCATCCTCGCCTCCTCTCACCTCAGCCATGCACCATAGTGTCCTGGAGACTCTCCTTGCTCCCCTGAACCTGTTGGACCAAGCCCTGAGAAGAGAGGAGCACGACAACGCCCAGAACGCCACGCGCCCGTACGCGCCTAGGCCATGCCAGAGCGCGCACGGGCACGGTAGTGGACGCGCCAGAGCATTGCATCGCCTTGTCGCATCCGTCCCTCCCTCGCCTTCTCCTCTCGCACGCGCCATCACCACACCACCTGCTCCCTCCTGGACAACCCCATTGGCCGGCGATAGACCTGTAGCCTCCATCATCACCGAAGCTCTCTGCCGCGGTACTGCACGGTCGCATGACGATGATGACCGCCACCGTCCACCTTTTTCGATGCCTTCACGCCTGTAGTACTCGCCGTGATGCCAGGAACGCCCCTGCGTCAGCGCCCAACTCCCTCCGCCACTGTAGCCTCGTCGACGACGATGATCTGCCATGCCGAGCCACAGCACCCCTCGCCGCTATAAAAGGAGCACGCCCCAGCCTCCAATCCTCACACCATCTTGCTCCCCTCCTTCCTCTAGTTCTCCTCGACCACTTCCCCCTCCACAATTTCGCCGGAGCAGCCCCAATTTTGCTGGAGACCGCCGCGGCAGTAGCCAGACGGAGGAGAAGCTCCCGACCACCTCCGCCGCTCCCTCGACCCTCCTGCGATTTGCTGTCGTCTTCCACGTCGAACGACGCCGACGCCCAGCCTCGCCCGAGCTCAGGTGACTCTCCTACCCCCTGGTGCTCGCCGCCAGTGAGGGTGTGCTCGCCGTCGACGACGACGAGCGGGAGCCGTCGATCTAGCCTCTAATCCAACGGCCGCTGCGCGCATACCGCTTCGGGCGTCTTAAGACACGCTGACATGCGGGCCCCCCATGTCAGGCAGCCCACGCGTGAGACGCGCTAATGGGTTGGCTTTCCCCCCCTCTATCTCGTCGGCCCATTTAGATTTTTCCCGCGCAAGCCCAATAATTCAAATGAGAATTAATCATTTCAGTTTAAATCCTATACTGGACTCAAGTTCAAATTTAAAATTTGCAAGATCAACTGAGCCAAAATTTGTGAATTTGATATTGATAGAAAGCTTATGAAAATATCAAACTAACTACACTGGTCTCACATCTAGTTTGGTTATAGAATTAATGTAGTAAAAATACCAAGGCAGAGCCTTTTTCAGATTCAAACATTTATTAAAAATCAACCATAAATGATTTTGAGTTGATTGCAACTCTCATAAATCCAATTTGACCTTGTCTAATTGTTTATGAAAAAATATGACATGCTTGCTTCATATGATCATGAGCTAGAGCAAAATAGTGGCTATGTGGCCATTTCTAGCCATTTGGAATTATCCAAAATGAATTATTAAATAGTATGAGAGGTATCCTCTCATTTAAATCTTTGTCTCAAGTAATTCAACATGAGGTAATAACCTTGGTCTATATAATCTCATATTGTATTAGTTGGAGATATTAAATTGTTATTATGTTAGTGTTAAATTGCATGAGGTGTAATACCCCATGTAAATCCTTTTCTCAAATGATAAGGGTGAAGTGTTGACCTTGGTCAACATGTGTTCATACCTTATTACTTGAAGAGATTAAATCTTAACAAGATTCAATGAGAGGAAATTATTTCTCAAAGAATATAAATAACAACACTAATAATTATTTCAATGAGAGGAAATTACTTTTGTTAACAATAAAACAAAGCCAACCAATATGTGAATGATATTGCGATACTAGAATAGCTTGTGTGAACCATTTGTGTGCTTAGTATAGCCTTAAGACTTGTTTGGTGATTGTATACCTCGTATTCGTTTATAGACGCTAGTACCAAGGAGTACCAGGAGGAAGAGGTTTACTACCAGGAGGAAGAAGAAAGCTTTGACCACTGTACCAATCAAGGCAAGCTATACTCTTGCAAGTTCCCTAGTGCAATCTCAACTTGAGCAAGGCACCAACACCATATTACTTTGTGTTTTACATTCCAAGTCCCAGTTTTTATCTTACAAAGCTTTTACTTTAATTATCAAGGTTTACTTTTATACTTAACTTGAGTCTAGATATGGAGTAGTACAAGAACATCAAAGTTAGCCTAGAGCTACAAGTTAGTTAGCACCCCTCATGACTAGTTGCTAGTGCTAAATTAAAAATGACTACTCTAGTCGGGAACATGTGAATCTTTGAAATTTGAAAACCTTGGAACGATGAGTCATTCTATTGAAAGATTTTGAAGGTGAAAGTGACTTGGATGAAATGGTGATTTTGATAAAAAAAATGATGATTGGGTTGGATGCGATACCATTCCAAATATTGAGTACCCCCACAATACCTGATTATGGGTAAGGCTTTAGCTGGAAATTTATGTGTCTTAGTATGGGTTCCCTCTGAACAAGCGTCATAGAGGTTATGCCGAGGCTGCCTCCGTTGAAAGTGAAATGACGTGAAATGAGGTGAATGTCCTACCCAAGCCCTGTGCAGTTCCCTGGATAGCAGTTGGTTATCACCGGGAGGCCAAGCTCATGGGGAGAGGTGCCTATACTAGGTTATGTAAGTGAAAGGTTAAGGGTTGATGATCCGCATACTGAGTTATGATTATTCGGGGTTATCCCTGATGGATGTAATCAAATGTTGTGGCACAAGTGTGCAGCCTCTGCAGAGTGTAAACCTATTCGAATAGCCGCGTCCGCGGTCATGGACAGTTGGAAAGGCCATATTTTTCCGTCATCAGAATTTTTTTCAAAAATGTGAATGGTGACTTGTGACTTGAGTTTGAAATGTGACTTTGACTTTGAATCACAACAGAGTTGTGGGAATGACACTAATGTTCCCACTTGAGTTAAGATAGGCAAATGAAGAGTCTTGGATTCCTAAATGCTTATGAAATAAAACTGGCTTTATGCAAATGAAACTAGAGCTTAGAATTCCATTGATATAGTTGATAGTGTTTACATTAGTATTAGTTTGCGAGTACTTTAAAGTACTCATGGCTTTGTCCCTAGCTATTCAAATGGCCAGACTGTGGAGAGGAGCACTACTACCAGGAAGACGGACCGCAGGACGTCTATGATAACTAGGAATACTCCTGACGTCAACAGTTGCATGTGGAACAGATGGACCGCTACTACGCTACTTCCACTGTGTGTTTTGTATTTGATCCTTATATCCACTATGTTGTATTAAGACTGGATCATGTGATCCTTTGATGTAAGACAATTATGAGTTGTAATGAATGATGTTCTGTGATATCAATCTATTATGTCTCGCAAAAACAATATTCCTGGGATTGCGATGTATGGCATAATAGGCATCTGGACTTAAAAATCCGGGTGTTGACAAGTTGGTATCAGAGCCATTGTTTGACCTTAGGAGACCCTAGTTAGAATGGACGTCTGAAAAATTTAGTTTCAAAACCAGTGAAGTGAATATTTATGAAAACCTATTCTCCCTCTTACCTTTGAGATCTTTTCAAAATGAGAAATCCATGCTCTACTTTTCCTTGTAATCCTACATAAAATTTTGCACACTTGATCACTTCTCTAACTTACTCATCCTAATTGCTCACAGATGGAGTACAACTGTGAGTCTTATCAGCTTGTCCACGGAGGAAACCAAATGTTCGAGAAGGATTTGAAGTAACTAGTTGAATATTTAGGACACCCGTATCCCGAGTTCTTTGGAGTGCCACTCAATAATCAACCGGGAGGACAACCTCGGTGGGAAGTTACTGCAGACCTCAGAGGAAATCTTGGAGCCCCAATTTGGGAAACCATATGGTTTTCTGTAAGGGGAAACACTTGGAAGGAAGGAATAGCCAGAGCTATGCAAGAAGCAATTGCCCGTTTGTGTGGAGAGAATGTGAACAAGCTCAAGAACACCCGCTTCGTTTACTACCCAAGACATAATCCCATGGGAAGGCCAATAACCATGCCACCACACCCGGAGATGAACCACTATGTTGCATACCTGGACTTCATGGTGTACAAGACACACAAGGAGTTGGACAACGCCCTCACCTTTCGCCAAGCACATTACCCCTGAAGACAAAGAACCCACCATGAAGAGTAGTATCACTAGAGCACTTTCGTAGGTGTGAGTTTGTATCAGGATCCCTTGTATCGTAGAACGAATGAATGGTTCTTAAAACCAACGGTGTGTTAGTTTTTGTAATGTGTGTTGTTTGGAATGAATGAAAAAGTGTTGTTGGTTTTTACCCCCTCAACACTACTAAAGTTTTGAAAATTTTTGAACTTTAAACCAAACAAACCTTAGAAATTTCCCTCTTATCTTATCATCTACCTCAATGTTCAGATGGCCCCTCCAACCCGCAACACCAACCAGGATGCAATGATGCAAATGCTGCAGATGATGATGGCAGATAGAGAGGCTGAAAGAGCTGAAAGAGCTGAAAGACAAGCCAATATTGCCGCAATGCAGCAGATAGCCCAGAACAATCAAGGCCATGGAAACCATGACCACCCTGGATCCAAGTTGAAGAACTTTCAGAACACCAACCCTCTGATGTTTAGCAAGACAGAAGAGCCACTTGATGCAGATGACTGGCTCCAGACAATGGAGAATAACTTGGAAGTTGCGGGAGTAGAAGCCGCAGAGAAAGTACTATTCGCCACCCACTACCTATCAGGACCTGCCAGAGCCTGGTGGACAAGTGCCCGTGCAATGAATGCGGGACAAATGATGACTTGGGAGGACTTCAAACTCAAGTTCAGCAAATATCATGTACCCTAGGGACTGATCAAGAAGATGAGAGACGAGTTCCGCTAACTCAAACAAGGAAGAATGTCCGTGGTGGAATACCGCGACAGATTTCTCACTCTGTCAAGGTACGCCCCGGATGAGACCAACACCAACGAGAAGCGGAAGGAAAGATTTCTGAACGGATTGCATGATGAGATGCAGACTGTGTTAGTGAACATCCCGTTTGATGACCTCGAAGCCCTTGTGGACTCTGTCATCTAGATGGAAGGGAAACTGCATCAAGCCAACGAGAACCGCAAGCGCAGGATGATGAACCAGAATGGACCCAGCAATGCACAAAAGTACCGCAATAATTCACCTGGGGGATTTGCTCCAAGACACAACAAGCCCCCTGCTCAAACGTACCGCCCAAACTACACCAACAACAATGGAGAACCCCCGAAGCCCGGAGGCCACAACAACAACAACAACAACAACAACAACAACAACAACAACAACAACAACAACAACAACAACAACAACAACAACAACAACAACCAGAATGGTAACAACGACCACACCAATACTGCCCCAAGGACTGGAAGCAATTCCATCCCCGTCACCCCAAAGGACAAGTCAACTGTGACTTGTTATGAATGTGGAACTGTGGGTCACTACTCCAATGAGTGCCCCAAGAAACTTGCCAAGACTGCCCCCAATACTAATGCACCTGCCCAGCAACGGCGCCGCTTCGCAGCTAGAAGGAATCAGAACAACCGCAACGGCCGTCTCAACCACATGAGTGCCACAGAAGCCCAGGAAGCACCCCAGGCCATGCAAAGTATGTGTTCCTGTTAATCCAATTGTTCAATCTCTCTTAGGAACCTAACTTTTCTTAAATCACGGGACGAGATTTTGTTTAAGGGGGAAGGGTTTGTAACATCCCAAATTATAAAACAAAGAGAAAATGAATTTTCCTATTTCCAAAATTTGGAACCAACAAAAAATTTAATTGAGTTAGAGGTTGTGCATAGTACTCATGCTAATATGTTTTGATATTGCCATGATGCTTTTGTGAACTACTTTGAAATGTTCCAAAACCCTAAACCTTACTCTCCTTTTCAGCACCCAAAATAAAACAAAATCAAAAGAAATTAAATTAAAAAGAAAAGCCTATGTGAGCAAATAGCCATTTTCACAAATAATAAACTATGCCATGTTATACCTTGTTTAGATGGTTTGAAAAACCTCAACAAACCCACCCTATCACTTACCAACTAAATCAAAGGTGAAACAAAAATAAAATAAAAATATACATAGAGGCATATGTAGCATATAGACATAATGGCAAATCTTGACCTAAGCCCTCATACTTTACCCAAATGGTTTGAAACCATTACTAAACCCAATCTAACCCTAAATGGACCCTAAGCTATGCCTAAGTGCATCAAGTGAAAAAAAATAGAAGAAAAAGAAAATAAGAAATACCACCTCATATGAGGCTATGGCCATTTTTGCAAATCTTCAACCAAGGCCATATTGAATTGTGCCAATGGTTGGGAAACATAAATAAACCAATAACAAACACTTTTGAACCAAAGAAACTCGAATCAAATCAAAGGAAAATTCAAATTCAAGTGACATGTGATAATGGTCACTTGTGCCATTTTTAACATCTTACCCTCTTTGAGCCTTTATATTAAGCAATTCTTAAACTAAACCCTCTCAACTCTTTGCACCTCATACAGGACCTCATCAAGATGAACAACTTTGGTGTTGACCACCTTGACTAATTCATTCTCAATTCTTTAATCTAAGGGTGCAAAGTGGTGACATTGAATCAGATTCTAGATTATGTCACATTTGGTTTTTCACAAATCAACTCAATTTTGCACACCACCACCACCCACCTGTGCCAAATAATATATGAATCAACTCCACCAAAAGTTTTGACAAAATTCAAAAACTTTTCTCTTTTGGCCATTACATCAAACACCTTATGTGCACAATCCTACCTACTCCACACACACTAAAACCTGGTGGGTTTTAGCCTCAACCCTCATGCATAAGTCATCAACAGCTCCTCCTTGCACCCAGTAGATGTTGCCAAGTGCCAGAGACAAACCTTGTGCATGATATGAGCAAGGACATGACCATGCCGTGCATGTCATGCCCCTCTCCATGCCATCCTCTCCTCCTCTCACCTCAGCCGTGCACCATAGTGTCCTGGAGACTCTCCTTGCTCCCCTGAACCTGTTGGACCAAGCCCTGAGAAGAGAGGAGCACGACAACACCCAGAACGCCACGCGCCCGTACGCGCCCAGACACGCCCAGGCCATGCCAGAGCGCGCACTGACACGGTACTGGACGCGCTAGAGCACTGCATCGCCTCGTCACATTCGTCCCTCCCTCGCCTTCTCCTCTCGCACGCGCCATCACCACACCACCTGCTCCATCCTGGACAACCCCATTGGTCGGCGATAGACCTGTAACCGCCGTCATCACGGAAGCTCTCCGCCGCGGTACTGCACGGTCGCATGATGATGACGACCGCCACCGTCCACCTTTTTCGATGCCGTCACGACCTTAGTACTTGCCGTGACGCCAGGAACGCCCCTGCGCCAGCGCCCAACTCCCTCCGCCACTGTAGCCTCGTCGACGATGATGACATGCCATGCCGAGCCGCAGCACCCCTCGCCGCTATAAAAGGAGCACGCCCCAGCCTCCAATCCTCACACCATCTTGCTCCCCTCCTTCCTCTAGTTCTCCTCGACCACTTCCCCCTCCACAATTACGCCAGAGCAGCCCCAATTTTGCCGGAGACCGCCGCGGTAGTAGCCAGACGGAGGAGAAGCTCCCGACCACCTCCGCCGCTCCCTCGACCCTCCTGCGACTCGCCGTCGTCTTCCACGTCGAACGCCGCTGATGCCCAGCCTCGCCGGAGCTCAGGTGAGTCTCCTACCCCTGGTGCTCGCCGCCAGTGAGGGTGTGTTCACCGTCGATGACGACGAGCGTGAGCCATCGATCTGGCCTCTAATCCAACGGCCGTTGCGCGAATACCGCTTCGGGCGTGTTAAGACATGCTGACATGCGGGCCCCCCATGTCAGGCCACCCACGCGTGAGACGCGCTGCTGGGCTGGCTTCCCCCCTCTATCTCGTCGGCCCGTTTAGATTTTTCCCGCGCAAGCCCAATAATTCAAATGCGAATTAATCATTTCAGTTTAAATCCTATACTGGACTCAAGTTCAAATTTAAAATTTGGAAGATCCACTGAGCCAAAATTTGTGAATTTGATATTGATAGAAAGCTTATGAAAATATCCAACTAACTACACTAGTCTCACATCTAGTTTGGTTATAGAATTAATGTAGTAAAATTACCAAGGCAGAGCCTTTTTCAGATTCAAACATTTATTAAAAATCAACCATAAATGATTTTGAGTTGATTACAACTCTCATAAATCACATTTGACCTTGTATAATTGTTTATACAAAAATATGACATGGTTGCTTCATATGATCATGAGCTAGAGCAAAATAGTGGCTATGTGGTCATTTCTAGTCATTTGGAATTATCCAAAATGAATTATTAAATAGTATGAGAGGTATCCTCTCATTTAAATCTTTGTCTCAAGTAATTCAACATGAGGTAATAACCTTGGTCTATATAATCTCATATTGTATTAGTTGGTGATATTAAATTGTTATTATGTTAGTGTTAAATTGCATGAGGTGTAATACCCCATTTAAATCCTTTTCTCAAATGATTAGGGTGAAGTGTTGACCTTGGTCAACATTTATTCATACCTTATTACTTGAAGAGATTAAATCTTAACAAGATTCAATGAGAGGAAAGTATTTCTCAAAGAACATAAATAACAACCCTAATAATTATTTCAATGAGAGGAATTTACTTTTCTTAAAAAGAAAACAAAGTCAACCAATATGTGAATGATATTGTGATACTAGAATAGCTTGTGTGAACCATTTGTGTGCTTAGTCTAGCCTTAAGACTTGTTTGGTGATTGTATACCTCGTATTCGTTTATAGACGCTGGTACCGAGGAGTACCAGGAGGAGGAGGTTTACTACTAGGAGGAATAAGAAAGCTTTGACCACTGTACCAAGGCAAGCTATACTCTTGCAAGTTCCCTAGTGCAAGCTCAACTTGAGCAAGGCACCAACACCATATTACTTTGTGTTTTACATTCCAAGTCCCAGTTTTTATCTTACAAAGCTTTTACTTTAATTATCAAGGTTTACTTTTATAGTTAACTTGAGTCTAGATATGGAGTAGTACAAGAACATCAAAGTTAGCCTAGAGCTACAAGTTAGTTAGCACCCCTCATGACTAGTTGCTAGTGCTAAATTAAAAATGACTACTCTAGCTGGGAACATGTGAATCTTTGAAATTTGAAAACCTTGGAACGATGAGTCATTCTATTGAAAGATTTTGAAGGTGAAAGTGACTTGGATGAAATGGTGATTTTGATAAAAACTGATGATTGGGTTGCATGCGATACCATTCCAAATTTTGAGTACCCCCACAATACCTGATTATGGGTAAGGCTTTAGCTGGAAATTTATGTGTCTTAGTATGGGTTCCCTCTGAACAAGCGTCATAGAGGTTATGCCGAGGCTGCCTCCGTTGAAAGTGAAATGACGTGAAATGAGGTGAATGTCCTACCCAAGCCCTGTGTAGTTCCCAGGATAGCAGTTGGTTATCACTGGGAGGCCAAGCTCATGGGGAGAGGTGCCTATGCTAGGTTATGTAAGTGAAAGGTTAAGGATTGATGATCTGCATACTAAATTATGATTATTCAGGGTTATCCCTGACGGATGTAATCAAATGTTGTGGCACAAGTGTGCAACCTCTGCAGAGTGTAAACCTATTCGAATAGCCGCGTCCGCGGTCATGGAAAGTTGGAAAGTCAATATTGTTCTGTCATCAGAATTTTTTTCAAAAATGTGAATGGTGACTTGTGACTTGAGTTTGAAATGTGACTTTGACTTGGAATCACAACAGAGTTGTGGGAATGACACTAATGTTCCCACTTGAGTTAAGATAGGCAAATGAAGAGTCTTGGATTACTAAATGCTTATGAAATAAAACTGGCTTTATGCAAATGAAACTAGAGCTTAGAATTCCATTGATATAGTTGATAGTGTTTACATTAGTATTAGTTTGCGAGTACTTTAAAGTACTCATGGCTTTGTACCTGGCTATTCAAATGGCCAGAATGTGGAGAGGAGCACTACTACCAGGAAGACGGACCGCAGGACGTCTACGATAACTAGGAATACTCCTGACGTCAACAGTTGCCTGTGGAACTGATGGACCGCTACTACTCTACTTCCTCTGTGTGTTTTGTATTGGATCCTTAGATCCACTATGTTGTATTAAGACTGGATCATGTGATCCTTTGATGTAAGACAATTATGAGTTGTAATGAATGATGTTCTGTGATATCAATCTATTATGTCTCGCAAAAACAATATTCCTGGGATTGCGATGTATGGCATAATAGGCATCTGGACTTAAAAATCCGGGTGTTGACATTGTGATTTCGGGATGTAGCCGCTA